>NC_134900.1:25947478-25949978 GCF_041734735.1 Babylonia areolata | reverse complement strand
TCCCCAAAACTGTGTTTTGTATATACTTTTCTTCAGAATTGACTCGTACCAATACTTTTCTTTTCTCTCACAACGCGCTCACTCAGACTATGGAAACCGACGTGTTCGCTCTCTCTAAGGTCTTTTTTTTTTTTCTTTTTCTTTTTCGAAATCGTCATGATATACGGCTTTCAAACACACACACACACACACACACACACACAGACACACACACACACACACACACACACACACACATTTTCAACTTTTCGGAAAGGCTCGATTGCAATAAAATGTACCAAAAGAGTGGAAATTTTACGAGCGCGAAACACGAAATGACTTTTTAATTACTGTATTGATTAATTCTGCATGAATGATTCAGAATCTAAGTTTTGCTGCTGTTGGATAATTATGACTGTAATCAAATTAATCGAGCCATACAGCTTCGGTCGTCATACACCCACAAACAACCTAACACACACACACACACACACACACGCGCGCGCGCGCGCGCGCACGCACACAGAGAGAGAGAGAAGTCGAAATTGTGGACGATTCGCACGAATGATAAGTACACATTCATTTAGACACGAGATCTGAAAATCATTTTATGACATGGTGGTTATGATAGAACAAAATTGTACATATATAATAAAAGATAATTAAAAAAAAGAAGAAGAAGGGTTTGTGGGATAAATACAAATGTACAAGTACCACAAGTTCACACACTCCAGGCTAACAAGAAACACATAGGTATGACTCTAAAATTACAACCTGAATTGTTCATTGGAGCATACACAAAGCTTCTATACATGCTAATGTGTATGTAAGCCCGTATGTACGCACCATGGGTATGTATTTAACAGTGTGTACAAACAAACTTTTGTATGGAAGAGAAGAAAAAAAAATATCTGGACACCGAGACATGAAAAACGGTTGAATCCGATTCTGACACTGACTTGGAAAAGTGGTTGGATCAATTCATCAACCAAATAAATTAAAACATTTCTTTTTGTCTTTTTTTTGTTTGTTTGTTTTGGGGGTAAGCAGTCCGTACTTTACACAAGCACTACCCCTAAACGCCGGAGTGTCATCACACGAGAGAGTCACGTGGGTGGCACAGGACCGAACCTCCGGCCCCTCAACGCAGCCTCCATCAGCGGCAGGGGACACATGGGCGGCACCAAAAAGCGCGGCGCGCAAAACCCGGACAGCGACGAAGACGACGCCGACGCCGACGCCGCAGCCACCGAGAAGGGCGCGGCGGCCGCGACGAAAGGGGGCGGGGCCAAAGCCAGCGCGTGCGGACTGGCGCCGCTCACCAGGACGCCTCCCAACAAAGGTGGGCGGAGCATCTTGGAGCCGGGGGCGGGGCGGAGTGGGATGATTGGCAGGTCCTCGGGCGAGGAGGGGCGGTGGTGGTGGTGGGGGTAGAGGAGGAGGGCGGAGGAGGAAGACTGACGAGGGTGGTGGTGGTGGTGGTGGTGGTGGGGTCTGAATAGAGGGCTGCTGCCGCCACGAAGTGTCGCTGTGATGGTGGTGGTGGTGGTGGAGGGTTCTGACGACGTTGTTGATTGACAGGTCGTGCTGATGTCTGTGGCCGCCGCCGCCGAGGCGGTGTCGTCGTCGTTGTCGTTGTCGTGATGGTGGTGGTGGGGAGTGTGGTGGTGAGGGTGGTGGTGGTGGCGGCTGATGTAGTTGTTGTCGTGTTTCGTACGCTTTCGGCAGTTTTCGCCGCCTTGAGTCAAGTCTGGAACCAAACAGGGGGAAAAGTTTAGACTTGGAAGTTTCAACTCCTAAATGATGTTTAATTTAAACAAACGGAACATGAACATGGATTTTTACATATAAAACTGACATTAACCTTTCGTTTTCCAGATCCATGATAGAGAACATCAACAACGACAACGACGACAGCAACGCATTCCCAAGCCGAAAATGTCGACCCAATACGATGAAAAAGTGTCTTCAAAACCACCCATCCTACGACACTCACACATAGGCCTACACAAACGGTTCATTATTATATATAATATATATATTAATGATATCAACAAACACAGGAATAGAAAAAAAATGTGCACGAGTAAAGACTTATTAAAAAAAAAAAAAAAGAAAAAAAGAAAGAAAGAAAGAAAAAAAAGATTACCCCCAAAACGATATCAGGCGAAAAGACCTTTGAAAAACGCGGGGGCAGAATCCGTAACTAACACTCAGGCAAAACTGTGGAATACATGACAAAGAGCTCAACTGGTGCAAACCCCTTTTTACCTCGCAACTCGATTTATTTTTCTATCTATTTATTCACATTTGATTTCTTCACACAACATGCTTTTAAACGTGCGCTGCGGTGTTTGTGTGTGTGTGTGTGTGTGTGCGTGTGCAAATGCGTGCGTGTGTGTATGTGTGTGCG
This sequence comes from Babylonia areolata, assembly GCF_041734735.1. NCBI lineage: Eukaryota > Metazoa > Mollusca > Gastropoda > Neogastropoda > Buccinidae > Babylonia > Babylonia areolata. Next base: position 25,947,586 of record NC_134900.1, on the reverse strand, counting down.
AGTGCGTGCGTGTGTGTATGTGTGTGTGTGCTTGACAGACAAGACACGGATGGACAGGTATGATGTGAGGAGGAGGGTTCCTCCCCGCCACACCTCCAGACCCCCCAA
>NC_134900.1:25934978-25944978 GCF_041734735.1 Babylonia areolata | reverse complement strand
TTATTTATCTATTGATTCATTTTACGTTATTGATCAATACGCGTACCTTTCAAAGCAAAAATCGGTCGGTGTCAATTTTACAAAGGGAAAAAAATGCACGAAGGTTAAGGAGAGATTGAGAGTGATCGTTTGGGGGAAAAAAAAGTAAGAACGGATAATAAAACATATAAACTTAAACAAATATGAAAACTATAATAAAAAATCAAAGTAAAAACTATGCCCAAGCATCTGCCGCAGCCACCCACGTACAATCAGAATTATATCATGAAATCGAAAAATCCCCACCCCTGCTCTTTCCCATTTCTCTCTGTAGGCCTACTGTTCATCTCTATCACCATCACACACGCTCCAACAACCTTCAACCCCCCCCCCCCCCCCCCCCCCCCCCCCCCCCCCCCCCCCACATCTCCCATTTCCTTGTCCATGTAAGTCCAAAACACACTTTCGCTGTCCCCCATCCTTTCTTCCTCCCCCGACCCCCCAACCCACACTACCACCACCTTCCCCTCGGCCTCACCACCCCCTCCTCACCCCCCACTCCTCCCCTTCTTCCCAGACCCCTGGGGATGTTCCGTTTTCAACGGTGCAAGAGCAGGTGCATCTTCGTGCTGAACGCTGGAGAGACATTTGTCACTTTCAGGCCCGCGCATTAATAATTCACGTCCTCCGCCGCCGCGGAGAGCCGAGCCGGGCTGGGCACGTGGAAAGCGAGACGCGGGCGTGCCTTCCGGTCCTCGCCGAGAACCGACCGGAAGTGGAGCTGGAAAGAAACGGCGAAACTTCGGCCGGAGAGAGAGAGAGAGAGAGAGAGGGGGGGTGGGGGGGAGGGAACGTCTTGAGATCGATGGGGGAGATTACCACTCCTTATCACCCCCCCCCCTTCCTCTGACTTGCCTCCCTTGTCCCCTCCCCCCCCCCCTCACCTCTGCCCTCTTCTTGCCTTCGCTCCAGTTTAGATTCTTCACCCTTACCTCACCAACTGCTGGGTTGTGGTTTGACGATTAATATTTTTTAAAAATTTAAAAAAAGGGAAAAGGAACGGAACTTTTCGACAATGATGAAGAGAAGCATAAATACTAATAACAACGATCAGATGGATAGCTTCAGGCCAACCTTTCTGCAAGAGGAACCGAACTTGGCTGCAAGCTCACTTTATTTACTCTAATTTGAAATCATTCAATGCATATATTTGTTTATTATTCTAATAAAAAAAAAGAAGTAATTGTTAACAATTTATGATGCTTGAAAGAAGAAAAGCTGGCGAGTTTTCTCGGGTGCAAAATAATAAAATCCTAAAAGCAATTTTGCAGATCACCATTTAAACATGTCTATGATAATGTAACTTAACCTGTTCAATAAATGTGAGGACACTGATGGAAATGATACAACAGAATGATAAATATACTGACAATATCTTGATCATGTGATTTCTCTGGCAGAATAACCGGGATGCATGACTTGGTTTTGATTTGGAGGTGCATTGTAAACAATACCAGCATGCATTTATTATCTCCCTGTAGGCTACTTAGTCATGGTCATCTGCCGGGGCGCATTTTGTACCCATGCACGCGCGCTTCTGTGTAGTAGTAGTAGTTATTGTTGTTGTAGTAGCAACAGCAGTACTTGTAGCAGTAGCAGCAGTAGTAGTCTTCAATTTTACGTGTTACCATTTTAAAAGATATTAAACTGGAGAAGTTGGGAAGGGAAAGAAAAAAATATGTAAAGTGTGCGTGTAACGCGCGCGCGCGCGTGTGTGTATGTATGTGTCTGTGTATGTGTGTATGTGTGTGCAAAGGCGTGCGTGTGTGTATGTGTGTGCGAGTGCGTGCGTGTGTGTATGTGTGTGTGTGCTTGACAGACAAGACACGGATGGACAGGTATGATGTGAGGAGGAGGGTTCCTCCCCGCCACCTCCAGACCCCCCAACCCGACCCTCATACCTCCCTTACACACACACACACACACACACACACACACACACACACGCTCCCCACTTCCCTTTTCTCTCTCTCCGGCCGATTTTCCCCCAGCTCAGGGACTTTTTGTTGTTTTTCTTCAAAATCGAGTCTTCACGTACAATCACCGAACACCTCATTAATTATCCTAATGTAAACCGACCCCTACAGAGACGGCCCAGGCCACAAACAACGTGAAGTGAACAGAAGAAATTAAAGTTTATCTCCAGCCGCCTGAACGGTATCGGCACCAATCTGTTGATGCATCTTTAAAACGAGCCATGACTAGCTCTCCAGCTATCTAGCCTGAAAAAACAACAACAAAAAACTAGGTAGTTGCAGATAGCCGTCTACATTTAGCGCCTGGTCGCACATCCTTTCAAAGTGTCGTTCCGGAAACCCACCACCAACTTCATACATTAAACAGACTCCCAAGCATCGCATCTCAATTGGTCCACCTTTCCGAGAATTGAACGAACCGCTAGGATCTACGTCCCCCCCCCCCCGCCCCCACTCCCCCCAACACACACACACACACCACCCCGGCCCCCACCCCCACTCCCCTCAAAGCTGTCGGAAAAGGAAATGTGGATAATCTCACTTGCCGCGTGATGATGCGCGCGCACACAGGAAATTGATCCCGGCTGACAGGTCAGGGCGCGCAATGCATGGCGGGAAGGAGGAGGGTGGTGGTGGTTGCAGCTGCGCGAAGTCGTTCAGGGCTGGTACGTTCATTTCCTGTGGTAAAATTAACGCCTCGACAAAACTGTCTTTTCCATTCGATCTGGGTCCCCCCGGGTGGTGGGAAGTCTGTCTGTAGCCTTCGGGAAAACGTCACACTTTCCGAAGGAAAAGGTAGCCGGGTTGTATCGACTCTCGTTCTGTCTCTGTCGCCCCTATGTGACACCCCTATTCCAGCCCCCATCTCTCTCTCTCTCTCTTGCTATGCCCCCCCTCTCTCTCTCGTATGTGTGTGTGTGTGTGTGTGTGTGTGTGTTTGTGCGCGCGCGCTCGCTCGCGTAAGTGTGAGTTCCCTCTGTGAATGCGATTGATTCGTTTCACCAGGACCACTTTCGCTCAACTTAAACGTTCGTATAAATCTGGTCAACTGTGAAAACAGAACAAACAAACAAAAAGAAATACAAGAACAATGACAGCAACATTTACAAACAAAACAACTCAGTAGAACTTACCTCTCCATGTCACTTTCCTGATACAGTCTCTTCTGAGCCATAAAATCATGCTGTACTGCTGCCCCTCTCCTCAATCACATTTTTTCCTTCTGCGATTTTCACCAGACTCTACTTCCTGGTCTAATGTTGTTGTTCTTTTTGATGAGCAAATTTGGGAAAAGCTACAAAAACCAGGAAAAAGTCCGGAATATATCATCAACCCTACACTTTCTGACCAGTTTGTCCTTATTCCGAAGTCTCGTTTAGGACAGGAAATTATAAGCATTACACTTCGGTGTGTACTTCAATCCCCCCACCCCCTCCCCCCCGCCTTCTCTCTCTCTCATGGAAGCATACATATTATGCAACCATTTCCAAGCTTCTCATACACACAAAGCGCATATAGCTTCAAGAATATATGCTATAACAAGAAGTCTTAATAAATAAAGAAAGAAAGAAAGAAAAAAAACATACTTATCTTGCACAATACTTACCACAGCTTTCTTCCTCGTGTTTCCGTTTACTAGTGTGCGCGTGCGATGAGCAGGTGCGAGCCTCTTCCTGGACGGTGACGTCCTTGTCCTGTGCAACGTCTGCTCTGTCTGTCTCCTCGGGTTCTTCTCCCTTTAGCGTTCGCCTGTGCGTCTCAACACTGCTCTCCGGCTGCGTTCTCGAGTCGTGATGAACTTTTTTGTCTTCAGAAAGACTGTATTCGCTACATTCGCAGTTCTCAGTCTGAGCAATTTTGTCTCTTCTGCTGTTGCTGCTGCTCTCCGATGGAGCGGATGTGTCCGCCCTGTCGCCGTGTTCCGAGTCAGTGTTTTTGTCCGTTCCCCCACGGCTGTCCGGGCGTTTGTCACTCGTGGAGCTGTCCGGTTGCACGTGTTTGTTGCTGTCGAGTCTGTGCTCTGCCGTGTCCCCACTGTGATCGTCAAGGTGATCCGAGACCTTTCCCTCGTGGTGGCGATCCCTCTTCTTGTTGCTGTGCGGGGTAGGGGAGGTGTCCCTCCCTACGCCGCCGCCGGCAGAGTCCGGCTCCGTGGGTTCGGGTTCCAGCACCAGAGGCTGCACGAGGCGCGGGTAGGACAGGCCCGGGATGGACAGGTTCAGCGGATTGTACCAGGCGGCGGGTGGAACGTACCCGGCCAGCCCCATCAACCTGGGCACCCCCATCATCCCTCCCCCGCTCCCTGCAGGAGGAGGAGGAGGAGGAGGAGGGGGGCTGCTCCTGGAAGAACAACGCTGCCCCACCCCTGGTGGTGGTGCTGAAGGGTCCCTCACCGTCCCCACCTCGCCAGACACCGTGTACCCGTCAGGTGAGATCCTGGGCAGGGCGGCAGGTAAAGGCACGGGGACTCCAACAGAACCCATCCCCAGCCCTATCCCGTAGTGTCTCCCAAGGAACTCGAACCCCAGCGCGGAGGGCAGCCCCTCGGGGCCGAAGGGTGAGGCGGAGGAGGAGCAGGAGGCGGCGTTGCGGAGGATGCGGTTGATGCTGCTGACGGAGGGGATGGAGGAGGTGTCGCAGACGCCCTGGGCCAGCAGCTGCTCGCGGATCTCCCAGGCGAAGATGGACGGCGACTGCTGTTTCAGGTCCAGGATCTTGCGGACCACCTGGGGCGTCGCCACTTGCTGCAGAATACATGCAGACATGCACATACACAACATCAGGGAACTGTGCTAGCCTGCTGATAGTACTATTAGAGCATAATAGATAGGTAGATAGATAGATAGACAGACAGAATATTGAAAGTTTTTTTTTTTCCACAGGACCAAAGCCTCGACCACACCACCCTTCAGACCACATCCACGATCAACTTGACCTGATAAGCAGATGGTCAACAGGACGTTAAACTAACCACTACAATTTCTATTAACAGATAGACAAGCAATGGACAAATAAATACACATTGTTTGATTAGAAAGGGGTAACGTTTGTCTGATCAAAAACGAAATGAACAGGCGACTCTTTAAGCAGGCGAATGATAAATTCATCTATCACTCAGCCAAAGAATTGATTCACGCACGAACGAAGAAAACTAAATCGAAATCACATAAAACACGAGAGAAAAACAAGAAGAATAAAATCACACAAAACCCGAAACAAGCAAAACAAGAGAAGGAGGAGGAAGAGGAGGAGGAGGGGTGGTTTCTGTTTAATGTCCCGTCACACATATTGCTGATTGAAGACATTTTGTCAGAGTATTAATGTATACATTTGACTATTATCGTTTAGAAGAGGAGGGGGTAGGGATGAATGGCGGGTTGGGGGGGGGGGGGAACCCGGCATATGAGGCAGTGGGGTGGGTGAAATTTGAAAACAAACCCCCCCCCCAAAACCAACAAAACGACTTATCTAAACACAATCACAGAAAATTACCTTAATGGACTTCGTCAAAAGAGAAGACTTTAATCCAACAAGCGAAACAACAACAACATCAAAAAAGAGTTAAAAAAAAAAAAAAAGAAAAGAAAAAATAGTCAGTCAGAACCACCAAACAACTCTTCACCCTCCTCATCCTACATGCTACATACTCACCCTGACCTTTGGCTTGTTGCCCCCGATGGAGCCCGGCTTGATGGAACCGGTTTCGTAGTAGCGCGTGAGGATCTTGCTGACGCAGCCGTGGGACACGAGCAGCTGCCGCGAGATGTCGCACGGCCTGACGCCCATCTGGGCCAGCTCCACGATCCGTCTTCGCACGCTCTCCGGCAGGGGGCGCCCGTTGACAAAGACGCCACCCAGCTGGTTGACGCCCGTCTGGCCTGGGTGGTGGGGAGAAATGTTGTTGTTGTTGTTATTACAATGAGTAGTAGTGGTAGAAGAAGAAGTAGGACAGTCGGTGTTTTTTGTTGTTGTTGTTTTTTGTTATTTTTAATCAGCAGCCCCATTATCACTACTGTTGTTCTCGTTGTTTTTGTTTTTGTTGTTATTATTATCACTATCATTAATTATGATCATCATTATTCATTAGTATCATTATCACAGTCGGTGTTTTGATAGCAGCCCATTATCATTATCATTGTTGTTGATATTATTGTTATCATTATTATCATCATTAAGAGTAGTGGTTGTAGTAGTACTAGTAGTAGTAGTGGTAGTAGTAGTCGTACAGTCGGTGTTTTTTTTCTTTTTTTCATCAGCATTCCAATATCATTACATGTCCTCAGCTCATGCAAAGCGGCGTTGAGCAAAGGACGGTACATATGGAGGAACAACCAAGTGCTAAAAGAAACTGCACACGTGGTAAGCACTGTCAAGGAGCACCAACCCCACCAGAAGTTCCAGCTGAGTTCTACTCTGCAGAAGGCAATAAAGCCTGGCCAGGAACAGCATACCGAGTTTCTAAAGCATGGAAACGTGGACTGTTTGATGGTGCCGAAGACTGCGGATGTACAGTTGACCTACCAGAGGGGAAGAAACACCCGGAAATCATCAGCAAGAGCGGCATGAGACCTGACATAGTACTCCACTCCACGGCAACGAATCAAGCGATTCTGACTGAGCTCACTGTGCCATATGAAAGCAGAATGGAGGAAGCCCATATCTACGAGACGAGAAGTATGCTAGTCTAGCCAGCAGCCTAAGAGAATCTGGCTTCCAAGCCAAAGTTCTCGCCATAGAGATTGGTGCAAGAGGGTTTGTGAGCGCATCTGCCTACAGCCTCATGAAACAGCTGTCGAATTCTGGCAGAGATAGGACAAGGGCTCTCATGGCAATGACAGAAGCAGCAGAAAAGAGTTCCAGCTGGAATAAATTTCCTTACTCAAACTAGGCGTACAATGGCTCGGTGGTTAAAACGTCTGCCAGAAAGGTGACTCAGTCCTGAAGTGGCGACCACCCTGGAGGTGCGGGTTCGAACCTGCTGAGGACCAGGGGGGAAAAAAAGAAAGAAAAAAGGCGGCAATACAAGGGCATCCAGGAGTCATGACCTGGGTGCGGCCCAGCCCCCTTAGAATGTAAGGAGTTAAGGACCGAAACACTTGGCTGAGGGGGGCTTCTTCTCTGAAGAACCTTGTACTGTCCAACTCTCCCTAGATTTTCTTATCACTGTTGTCGTTAATATTATTATTATTGTTGTTGTTGTTACAGTCGGTGTTTTTCTCAGATGCCCATTATCATTATCGTCGTTGTTGTTGTTGATATTATGATTATAATTATGATTATTATTATCATAGTTGTTGTTACAGTCGGGTTTTTTTCTCAGCAGCCCATTATCATTATCGTTGTTGTTGTTGTTGTTCATATTATGATTATAATTATGATTATTAGCATCATCATCGTTGTTGTTGATATCATTCTTCGGTCTTCTTCTTCTTATTTGTATTTCTATTACAGTCGATGTCTTTTTCCTCTTCTTTTTTCAGCAGCCCAACAGCTGATTGTATAGTGTCGGTGACTTTTTTTTTCCCCACAGCAGAACTTCTGGTCTTATACGTATACTCTGGTAATACAGTGACAAAACAGGGAAACTGGAACGTTGAATATAATTCTACACACACACACACACACACACACACACATATATATATATATACACACACACACACACAAATATATATATATATATATATATCAGATAGAGAAAGAGAGAGAGTGTGTGTGTGTGTGTGTGTGTGTGTGTGTGTGTGTGTGGTGTGTTAGTGTGTGAGTGTGTGTATTGGTCATGAGAAGTAATCAATGACTAAAACAAGAGCTGGTTATCGTATTCAATACAAAGTTCTCAATTCAAACTCACGAAACGGCATAGCTGATAAATTGATCAAACGAAGAGATGGCTAACGGATATCCACTAACATTAACGATAACTGAGCTGAAGGCCACAGTTCCATGATAAATGACTGCACGTGCATAATGAACTGTTATCGCCAGTAATGTACTATACTGGCTTGGCGTATTAATGCTGGTCAGTACTATGACTGCCAAACAACCCAACCGTTTATGATGAACTTCAGTTTCCATATACCACGTGGCCATACATATACGTTTAAAGCACAAAGTCAGTTGATCAACACAATGAATAAAAGCAGACACATGGATTTCCCCGCGAGATATGAATGGTTTAGGAACATACAAGCAGGGGTGTTTTCTCTCTCTTCAGTCAAGTGACCTCTCTCTTTTTTTTTTAATCTTAGTTATCAATCATCGCAGAACATATCGATCCCATATCTTAATAGTCGGTTGTTGTTTTTTTAATGTTGTTTTTGTTGTTGTTGTTTTATCTGAGCAAACGACCAGCTTGCGTATACCAATATTTTTTACCGTTTCAAAGATATTGCGATTTTCTTTTCAAATGAAAAGCGATATGAACACGCACGCAAGCACGCACGCACAAAGAGAGAGAGGACGCAGAGGTACCAGGAACACACTGGTACCAGAACACGCAAGCAACCAGTCCCTGTACATTAATGGCCAACGTCATACCCATTCAAAATAAAATGCACACAACGTGGTTATCTTCAAACCGCGTCACCATTTCACCGTAACAGACTGTGCTCATATCACTGCTTAAATTACAGTCGCACACAACCACTGTAATTGCCCAGATGAATCAAAGAGCTATCGGGCATAGCTTTTATGCCCGCAATTATATTTCTTTTACGTCGTATAGTTGTAAGGACAGTGGATACACATATGTATGGAGTTTAGAGATGAATGAGTACATCAAGGGATATGAAGGAGGGACGGGGAGAGAGAGAGAGAGAGAGAGAGAGAGAGAGAGAGAGGTGGGGTGTCGGAGAGGGGGAGCGGTTGGACGGGGGTGGGTGGGTTCGGAGGAAGTCTTGTAAAATATGTCCACGACACTGACTGTTACATTCGTGAGATTGTATCCTCTTGGAAGAATGATTATATCATATGCTTTGAACAACAACAGTAACAATACCAATACTACTCCTACTACTACTTCTACTATTACTACTTCTACTATGCAGAAGAAGAAATGAATGAATGAATGAATTTTAAAGCACATTTTTACACTGCTGTTTTGTTAGAAGGGCCTTGAAGATAAAACAAACGCATAATACTTTTATCTTAAGATCTGTCGTTTTATTTCACAACAATAATTATATTCTCAAAGCGATCTGTCTCTTTTCCACTGTTATGATTTCACATCTCTTTACTTCCCTGTAGACATCTGGACATCCACAGGTCTGCAAGTGCGAGATTAAGCTACGTGTGTATACGTACGCCTGTCTAATCATTAATCGATATCGATGTACGTCGATATGCATGTGATCTCCAAACAGACCTAACTCTCGGGAAATACTCACTGGGGGGATTTAAACGAAAGACATATCGATCCAGTGGGTACGATCATTTCATTTCGTATAAATAATTCTGCATTGCTTGAACAACTTCTTTCCAGTGCCATGAAATAGGTGATAATACCCCCCCCCCCCTTTACCCAACACACACACACACACACACACACACCACAACACAACCCCCTCCCCCTACACACACACACACACACACACACATACACACACACACACACACACAGAGACAGAGAGAGAGAGAGAGAGAGAGAGAGAGAGACTTTCCCAAAACATATCTTCAACAGTTCTGAGTCATTCCCCTCCCCTTTAACTATTAAAAACCAATAAACAAATCAACAAAGAACCATCATAAACTGAAAAAAAAAGACGAATCGCCACAGTTCAAAATCATAGGCTGGCAAGGCAGGGGAGGGGGTGAAAGTCGGTGTCTGACTCCACTCAATCGCCCACACCAAATAAAGTTTTTTTTAAAAGAAAGAAAGGAGGGGAAAAAAAAGAAGTAAACCTCTCACGGACGCGCTCACCTGTGTAAAAGCATCGGGCATGATCGCGTTGGATCTACTCGGAGGGATAGAGTGAATGCCTTTGCCT
>NC_134900.1:25912478-25929978 GCF_041734735.1 Babylonia areolata | reverse complement strand
GTAAATGAACGTTTGAACAGACTGTGTACATCGTTTCCTCTCTCCCTTCTCCCCCTACGAGAAAACAACAGCATCAATAACAGCAACAGCAGCAGCAACGACAACAACAATAATGTGTACTGTCTTACCTGTGTGAGGCATGACTTGTGTTGTCTCTTTGTCCAGCGGCTTTGTTTGGTTATTTGAAACCTGGAGAAAAATCAGAAAATGTTTTGTTTCTTTGTTGTTGTTGCTTTGGGGTTGATTTTTTTTTTTTTACAACACACTCATCACCAGAACAGCAATTATAAACATCAACCAGAATACATCAATGAAGTCATTAAAAATAAATAAATAAATAAATAACCGTGAAGAATAGAAGACACAACACAGACGAAGAAACAACATCAGCAATTTGACTTTTGACCAAACGGTATTAGGGTGGGGAAGACAAAATGACAGCAATTATTAAAAAAAAAAAAAAAAAAAAGCAATTGCTTTACCAATATCCGTTTCTTGTTGAGCAAACGCGTGCTCTCTGTCTCTCTGTGTCTGTCACACACACACACACACACACACACACACACACACACACACGCACGCACGCACGCACGCGCGCGCACGAACGCACACACGTTCTCCTCCCCCTTCTCAAACCCTCTATCTTTTCAATAGTTTTCTTTCCTCCCCCCCCCCCCAACTCCCCCTTCAACCTCATGCCCTCGTTCTTTGGTGTATGGGGGGTGGGGTGGCTCTTCCTCCTCCTCTTCTTCCCTCTCTACATTGTTCGAAGTCATCGTCTTTTGACAGTTGATCGAAAATGCTCTCCGTCTCTCTCTCTCTCTCTCTCTCCCCCCTCCACCTTTCCCCCCCTGTGTGTGTGTGTGTGTGTGTGTGTGTGTGTGTGTGTGTGTGTGTGTGTGTGTGTGTGTGTGTTTCATTATCTGTATGTCTGTGTGTGTGTGTTTCATTATCTGTGTGTGTGCGTGTGTTTCATTATATGTGTGTGTGTGTGTGTGTTTCATTATCTGTATGTCCCTGTGTGTGTTTCATTATCTGTGTGTGTGTATGTGTGTGTGTGCGCGCGCGCGCGTGAACGTGCGTGCATGTGTGTGTGTCTGTGTCTGTGTGTGTTTGTGTGTCTGTGTGTTTCATTCTCTGCGTTACAGCCGAAAACTTCACAGATGACTGAATCCGATGTGTCGGTCGCTCTCCCAAGCTAACCTCCATTAATAATTACCAACAGTCGATCTTGTAATTAGCTTCAATTAATTCAACGGTCCAGGTACGATTCGCGACAGTGGGAGTACAGAGGAATAAAGAAAAGCGGAGAGAGAGGGGGGGAGGGGGGGAGAGAGAGAGGGAGACAGAGAGGAGGGTGATGGGCAGAGAGTGAGAGGGATGGAGTGAGAGGGGAGAGAGAAATAGGTAGACAGGCAGAAGAGTGAAAGAGACAGAGACAGAGACGAGTAGGCAGCCAGATTAGAGAAGAGAGAGAGAGGCACAGAAAGAGTGGAAAGAGACAGAGGGATATAAATACACTGGCGCAGACAAAGAGAGACAGAAAGGGTGAAAGAGAAAGAGGGGAGGACAGAGAGAGAGAGAGAGAGAGAGAGAGAGAGAGAGAGAGAGAGAGAGAGAGAGAGAGAGAGAGATGGGGGACGGGAGTACATGGAGACAAGAGACAGACAGAGATAGAGGGAGGGAGAGAGAGAGAGGGAGAGAGAGACAGAGAGAGAGAGAGAGAGATGGGGGACGGGGGGACAGGGAGACAAGAGACAAACAGAGATAGAGGGAGGGAGAGAGAGAGAGGGAGGGAGAGAGATGGGGGACGGGGAGACAAGAGACAGACAGAGATAGAGGGAGAGAGAGGTAGAGGGAGAGAGATGGGAGACGGGGACAGGGAGACAAGAGACAAACAGAGATAAAGGGAGGGAGAGAGAGAGGGGGAGAGAGAGGGAGAGGGGTGACAGGGAGACAAGAGACAGACAGAGATAAAGGGAGGGAGAGAGAGAGGGGGAGAGAGAGGGAGAGGGGGACAGGGAGACAAGAGAGAGAGATAAAGGGAGAGAGAGAGAGAGAGGGAGAGGGGTGACAGGGAGACAAGAGACAGAGATAAAGGGAGGGAGAGAGAGAGAGGGGGAGAGAGAGGGAGAGGGGGACAGGGAGACAAGAGACAGAGATAAAGGGAGAGAGAGAGAGAGGGGTGACAGGGGGAGACAAGAGACAGACAGAGATAAAGGGAGGGAGAGAGAGGGGGAGAGAGAAGGAGAGGGGGACAATGAGACAAAGAGACAGAGATAAAGGGAGGGAGAGAGAGAGGGAGAGGGGGACAGGGAGACAAGAGACAGAGATAAAGGGAGGGAGAGAGAGAGGGAGGAGGGGGGACAGGGAGACAATAGACAGAGATAAAGGGAGAGAGAGAGGGGGGGCGAGGGGGGACAGGGAGACAAGAGAGAGATAAAGGGAGGGAGAGAGAGAGGGGGAGAGGGGGACAGGGAGACAAGAGACAGAGATAAAGGGAGGGAGAGAGAGAGAGGGAGAGGGGGACAGGGAGACAAGAGACAGAGATAAAGGGAGGGAGAGAGAGAGGGAGAGGGGGACAGGGAGACAAGAGACAGAGATAAAGGGAGGGAGAGAGAGAGGGAGAGGGGGACAGGGAGACAAGAGACAGAGATAAAGGGAGGGAGAGAGAGGGGAGGACAGGGAGACAAGAGACAGAGATAAAGGGAGGGAGAGAGAGGGGGGACAGGGAGACAAGAGACAGAGATAAAGGGAGGGAGAGAGAGAGAGGGAGAGGGGGACAGGGAGACAAGAGACAGAGATAAAGGGAGGGGAGAGAGAGGGAGAGGGGGGAAGGGAGACAAGAGACAGACAGAGATAAAGGGAGAGAGAGAGAGGGGGAGAGGGGGGACAGGGAGACAAGAAACAGACAGAGATAAAGGGAGGAAGAGAGAGGGGGAGAGGGGTGACAGGGAGACAAGAGACAGACAGAGATAAAGGGAGGGAGAGAGGGAGAGGGGGACAGGGAGACAAGAGACAGAGATAAAGGGAGAGAGAGAGAGACGGAGAGTGGGGACAGGGAGACAAGAGACAGAGAAACAGAGACAGAGAGAGAGAGAGAGGGGGGGGGTGACAGAGAGACGGAGTGAAAGACAGACAGGGAGAGGGAGACAGAGAGAGACACACACACACACACACACACAGATATAGAGGCATAGATTGAGAGAAAGATGAGTGCGTACACCTGAAGCAGTTCAATTGCTGTCACAGACCACGCTAACCGAAGCAGATGGCTTTTCTTTTTTTCTTTCTTTCTTTCTTTCTTTATCTGCATCTAAACGTTTTGTTCTCGAAGAAAATCAGATCAATTGTTCGCTCACCTCGCTACTCCTGCTCAGCCAGGCATGGATGGACGAATCGCTGGAAACGCTGGAAACATATGGGGTATGGAAGTTGTCTGAGCGAATAATCGAGAAAGAGATGGAGAGATAGAGTCGGGGAGAGAGACAGGGACAGAGAGACAGACAGCCAGGCAGGCAAACAGACAAAAACAAAGACAAATAGAAGACTATGAAAGAGAGAGCTGGAAGTGTGAATTGCACTGTGCGAGTGAACGCTAAAACGGAATTTTAACTTTGGTTGTTTGTCGTTGTTTTTGTTTTTTCATGGCTCACCTGTCGAAATATTGATAAAACAAAAATCAACCTTTTCTGACAATAAAAACTTACCCCTCACAGCTAGCAATCATGTTCGTCTATGAAGTTCTATCAAGTAACATCAACACCACCAGCATACGTATGACTAGATTTTTTTGTTTTCCAATAATATAGTTTTCCATTATTGTCCATTGGTCCATTGGTCCGAGAAATACTGAAGTCTATAGAGAGCCGCTTGGCGTGTCCACGGAGCACACACACACACACACACACACACACACACACCATCTCTCTCTTTCTCTTCCCCTCTACCACTCTCTACATTACTTTCCACGCAAAACACTGCCCATCCATAGACACTTCACAAACACCCTCTAAAACAGTCCACAAAGTCCCCATCTTTTCCCAACACCGAAGGAAGAGGACATCTCACTCCGCCCCTGATACTGAGTGGGAAACGCGTCACGGACTGTCCAACCTTGGCTCACCACGTCCACACTGTGTATGTGTATGGCTGAGCAGTCTCTATCTAAAAGCAGCATGCAGTCACCAGACCATACAGGCGACTGACACCCACGACTTAATGCTTCTCTACTCGTCCAGAAGTGGTCTCCACATAATCATAACAAAGACTTGAGTCGTGTAGTGTGGGTTGTGACCGATTGGAAATCTTGCTCTGTAGTTGAAGAGGGTGTTCTGCCTCTGCTCTATCCCGGACTTACTAACGCTGCTATGAATATGATCGCGGGGCGAATAGTTCCTTTTTTTGACTCACTTGTGTAAACAAAGTGAGTCTATGTTTTAACCCGGTGTTCGATTGTCTGTGTGTGTGTGTGTGTGTCCGTGGTAAACTTTAACATTGACATTTTCTCTGCAAATACTTTGTCAGTTGACACCAAATTAGGCATAAAAATAGGAAAAATTCAGTTCTTTCCAGTCGTCTTGTTTAAAACAATATTGCACCTCTGGGATGGGTACAAAAAAGAAAAAACAAAGAAAAAAAAAGAAGCCTAATTATATGCAAACTGCATTTACTGTTATATTTATATTTTTTGTATTCTCTAAACTTGGCACTTTGATCTGATATTCTGACCAAACAGCAAGAGCAGTCATTATTATCATTTTTTGTTCAAACAGGAACTTCTTTTGCTAAGCATGCAAGTTTTATTTATTTTGCAAACGTTTTGGTGCAGATCGTAAAAAAGGGAAATTACTCTGTAATTAATGCTTGGGGACTTAATTCGAATCTGGTTAGGACTTTTTTTTTCTTTTTCTTTTTTTCTTTTTTAACGCGAAGCTTTATAATAACAAATACAGAACACATTTTAACGATTAGATTTTTTTTTAAAAGTGTATCACAAGGTGTCTTGAAGGCCTTGACTCTCTTGTTTCTTTTCTTTTTTTTCTTTTTTATTTGCTTCACCCAGCCTGTCTTTACTTGATGTGACTCTACTCGTCTTGTTTTTGTCACCTGTTGTGTCCTGCCGAGTCAAAATTAGATAAATAAATAAGTAATGGACGTAAAAACTGCGGTCTGTGTGGATTTTTGCTGTTATATTCCAGTTGAAGTTTATCCATCCGTCTTTCATAAAAATCTGTGACGGGCGCAATAGCCGCGTGGCTAAAGTGTTGGACCTTCTAATTGAGGGACTTTCTAATTGAGGGTTCGAATCTCGGTAACGGCGCCTGGTGCGTAAAGGGTGGAAATTTTTTCCGATCTCCCAGGTCAACATGTGTGCAGACTTGTACCTGAACCCCCTTCGTGTGTATGCGCAAGCAGAAAATCAAATACGCACGTTAAAGATCCATATCGGCGTTCGATGGGTTAACACGAACATTACCCAGCATGCACACCCCCGAAAACGGAGTAAGGCTGCCTACATGGCGGGATAAAAACGGTCATACACGTAAAAGTCCACTCGTGTACATACGAGTGGGAGTTGCAGCCCACGAACGAAGAAGAAGAAGAAGATAAAAACTATCAATCTATCATTTTAGTTCTGTCAGTACCGTCCTTCTCTGATTGTTCCTCGCCCCTCACCCTGACCTTAGAATCAGACTGTATTCTAGATCCAGTGCGAATGACTGTAAAACAGCTGTAAAACAGGTGAACACGACAAAACAGGTGAGCATATATGTATGAACAAAACAACAACAACCGAACGGCCCAGCACAATGAAAAACAATAGCGAACCAAGAAAAAAGAGGTAAATACGAAACAAAGACAAAATAAAATAAAATAAATAAATAAAATAAGCAAGTACTGCAGGCATATATATATATATATATATATATATATATATATATATATATATATATATATATATCCAAAAAAATGCCACAACTCATTTTCCATGAATTTATTTGGACTCCGCCGATCACAGACTCTACAGTTAGATGCATAGCACACTCCAGGTGTGGACCCGTGGGTAAAAATGAGTGAAATGAAGAATTTGTATGTGTGAGTTGGCATGGGTCATACTATACAAGGAGTCAGTTTGATTGTGTGCGTTGACTAGTCTGGACATGTAGTGATGCTGATGCTGATGATAACAATGACGATTAACAATGTTGCGGCTGCTGCTGCTACTACTACTACTACCATATTATCATTATTATTACTATCATCATCATCATCATCGTCATCATCGTCGTTGTCGTTGTTGTTGTTGTTTGTGTTGTTGTTGTTGTTGTAATTATTATTGTTGTTGTTGTTATCATTGTCACTGCCGCTACTACTACTTCTACTGCTGCTGCTAATATTGTAACAACAACCTCAACTAGCTTATCATTTTCGCCGTCGACCATCAAACCATAACCAGCGAGAAAAAAAGAAAAAGAAAAAGGAAAAAGGCAATAGAAAAATCATTGTTCATGTATTCAAACAAGAATGAGCAGACATGCAGTCCGTGATACAGTCCCCTTACAATCGCCTCAGCCTCCAGGTGAACAAGGACTACCGCTTGCAAAAATAAAACACACACACACACACACACACACACACACACACACACACACACACACACACACAAAGTTTCACATACGTTATGTTCAGCTGTAATAAACTGTTAAAAAAAAATCAAACAAAATCAAACAAACTCAAACCAAAAATAAAAGTTCTGGCCACCTGTCGTTCTGGCCACCAGATTTCTATAAAAAGAAAAAGAAAAGAAAGAGCAAAGCGGTGAAGGAAAGAAGAGAGAGCGAGAGCGAGAGAGAGAGAGAGAGATTAAAAATACCCGATTTGTACTCTACGACAAAACACACGTTCTTTATCTGATCCTTGTTTCCACACGCTGGACAACCCTTCCTCCCTGCTCCCAACGAGCGATCATCCCGAACCCGGACAAAGGACCCGAACAAAAAAAAAAACACCCCCACCCCACCCCAATCTCTGTGCCAGGGTCATTTTCCCCGCCTCCTTTTGGCCCTGCATAAACACAAACGAAGAAAAGAAACGCTTCAGCTTCGGTGAACTCTTCCCTTACCACCCCGCCCCCACTCTCTCTCTCACTCTCTCTTTCCAAGCTCCCGCACCGGGGACACCCCAATAAAATTGGCCCAGCGAAGAATACCCGTTTAACCCTAACTGGAAAATGACAGACTCCGCGGTCAGTTTTTACTGACCAGAGAGGGACTGTCCAGGGTCTCTATATTCTGACGCGCATCTGTCGCTGGCCCTTGCCTTGTAGTGACCACCCCACTGCCGGGTCCTTGGAGTTGGATGTGAAGCGGCCCGTGATGTAACTCTCCGCGGAACTTCGTTAGCGCGCGAGATTTTAACTGTGCAGTTTACGAGGGTTCTACGACTCCCCATCTGTGGCTCCTTGGCGAGGGCGCTTTTGTTGGGGAGGGGGGAGGGGGGATCGGGGATCCTGGCTGTAGAATTATGACGGTGGGAAAGTCCGAGGGGGACAAGGGCTGGACAGGCCTTTAATGACAAGGTGAAAAGACGGGGGGATTGTGACAGGGGCTTGGTTTAAAACTGCCTGGGAATCAAAACCTTTCCGTTTGATATACGGGGAGGAGTGGTGTGGGGTGGGGATTTTTTTAGTGTTGTCCTGTGATCTGGAGGGGAAAAAACTGTCGCAGCCGTGGTTTTTTTTTTCTTTCTATTTTTATTTTATTTATTTTCTTTACAATGGATTTAGCCTTACATCTTCTGCAACGCACGGATGTTTCCCCCTTTTATTTGTATTAAGAGAAAAAGAAACACACTAGAACATTGCAGTTCTTCAAAATGCAAAACAAAGAATTAAAGATTTGAGAATCGAAATCTACCTAGGTTTTTTTTTTCCGCCCTGCGGGATATCATTCTTAACATTCATGAACGTATACGTATCATTCAAGCTATTTAGTGCTTAGCTCAAGGGTTCCCATATGCGGGACGTGCTTAATCATAAGACTGCAAACAGCTTCATAGATATTCCCGACATAGCGCAACAAAATGAAGACTTGTCGCTGGCACGAATTCGTGTTGCTTACAACGCAGCCCTCGACGAAGGCACGAAGCCTGGGAACATTTACAGACGTTTTCCTGTGCTACAACCAGAAAAGGCAATCGTCTTCTTCCTCGTTTTCTTCTTCTCCACCTCTTCCCTGACCTCACCGAAGGGTCCTTAGAGCGCGGCACATAACTATTCATCGAATTCCTCCAGGTCTGTCGGTTGTGTGTCTAAGCCGGCTGAGGATCTGTAAATGGTTTTACCGTCCATTCCGCAACGTATTAATCCATCGCTTTCTTCTGTCTTCCCCTTGTTTTCTTAAAGGATAGTTTGTGAAGACAGGTTGTTGTTTTTTTTAATGGGAAATGAATTTAAAAAAAGAAAAAGAAAGAAAGAAACAAAGTCTACTCTCCGTTTCTCAATAAAACTGTCGGTGTGTGAACAGCCAGCATTTTCAGACCTGCCCCCTCTTGACGATGAGGCTCAGAGACACCGTATATGTCGGACACAAACCCTACTGCACACAAAGCTCCATGGCTCCAGACAGGACTTGGGAGAAGACGACGTCATTCATCCAGGCAGACTGGACTGACATTGTGAAGAGGCGAACGAGAAGAAGACACCAAGCATCGTTGTGTTTTCAATGTCCATGCTTACTTACATTCGTTCTCTTTCATTCTTGTTTGTTATTATGAAAATCAATAAATGCCACGCCACTACCCCCACTCAAATAGGAAAAAAAACCGACATAAAGAACCCCTTACCCTATGCACGCACCCCCCCCCCCCCCCCCCCTCCCGCGCAACATTACTGAGAAGACAAGTATGCAAACAGTTCTCAAGTTCGTCAGAAACGGATCAGGGTTCGTAAAACCCGTTCTATTTTGTCTCAGACTGCGGTCTGCGCCATCATCCACAACGCCCTATTTCATTTTGACACAACTGTATTCAGATGCAATGACTGGCACCCCTCAAAGCCACTCCATTTTCACCTAATTGACATAATGTCACCTCAGAATCAGACCCCGCCTCTCAATCAACCCAACCCGAAGAGCGAGGCTAAAGCTAGCACAGGGGGGAGGTAAATTAAACGAGGAACCTCCCGCAGGGGAGACGACAGTGACATAAAGATGTCACAGGCAACATCTTGGCTGTGTACTTTCTCCCGTTCCCTCACATTAAATCCCTTCGCCGATCATCCGCAGCGAAATCGTTCATCGCAGCTGAGGCGATCGGGACAGAGGGGGATGAAGCCAGGGCCAGAGAGACAACGGACAGTTTCCACGTGAGAACGCTGAAACTGCTGTCGCCCACAATGGAAGATGCGTGTCGCTTCTGTCGTGTCCTGGGATACTGCTTGGAGATGCATGGTGGCTCCCTTTCAGGAGTGGCATCTCTTGCAAAAAGATTCGCTGTGGAATATCACGACGTGTCATGATTTTATGTCCATTATTAGTGATCATTCTTTTTTTTGTCTGTCCGTGTCTCTCTGAAGCTCTTAAATCTTGAAACCTTTTGTTCTGTTATGAGGATTCAGAGAGAGAGAGAGAGAGAGAGAGAGAGAGAGAGAGAGAGAGAGAGAGAGTGAGTGAGTGTGTGTGTGTGTGTGTGTGTGTGTGTGTGTGTGTGTGTGTGTGTATGTGTGTGTGTGTTTCACAACACACAAACTGTATAAAGAAAATGTAAGTAAGAACGTCAGCTAGACATAATTGCTGTCAGTTTACACTCAGTCATAACTTTATTATATGCATCTTGCAGCAGCTTGTGAATCGAATATATATGTGTATTGTGTACACACACACACACACACACACACACACAACACACACAGAGAAAGAGAGACAGAGAAAGAGAGAGACAGAGAGAGAGAGAGAGAATAAAAGAGAGCCAGAGAGGGAAAAGACTGAGGCAGGGACACAGACAGGACAAGTGAGGCAGAGACAGAAGGCATGCGAATTCTTCAATGCGGCCCACGTTGAAGCCAGTACATACAAAAATAAAGAGCCAGAAACTTCCGGCCAATGAGCAAAACAACAGACTAGCCCCACCGTGATCTTGACCCCTGGCAAAACTCAAGGATCCATACCAGCGTCAAAATCATTTTTTAAAGCCTTTTAATTCTATACAGATATGACATTTTGACAATTTAGATCCATTAATGTTTACTCAACAAAAACCTGAAGAAAAATGCTTGTACTTGCAAGACGAAGGATAGCTGGTTTTGAAAACTAGCGATGCTGGAAAAAACAGCAAAAATGGCCTGATGGGCGAGAAGAGTGTGCGGGTGTCGGTGGAAGGGGCAGTATAAACGGGGTGAACAAACCCACACGAACATGAATCGACGAACAGGCAAGGTTGGACGCCTAAAAATGATGACTTAGGACAGTTTATTTTCGTGTACAAAATGAGCTCAGAAATGTGTGTTCAACTTTCTCTTCTTCTGCTGCCCCGTTGCTTAATGAATAAAGTAAAGTAAATATCGCTTCTTTTTTTTTTTTTCGTCAAAAAACACCTTGCGCAAAATAAAATCTACAACAGGCAGCGTACTGAGAAAATAATTGGTGTCTTCGGGGATCTTTCCCATAACTTGTA
The DNA here is from genome assembly GCF_041734735.1 of Babylonia areolata. Classification (NCBI taxonomy): domain Eukaryota; kingdom Metazoa; phylum Mollusca; class Gastropoda; order Neogastropoda; family Buccinidae; genus Babylonia; species Babylonia areolata. Next base: position 25,919,304 of record NC_134900.1, on the reverse strand, counting down.
AAAACTAAACTATTGTGTTGCTCTTTCGCTCATCAAGGGTAAAATAATAATAATAATAATGAAAAAGAAAGAAAGAAGACAAACCAACAAAAAAACCCAACAAAAACAAAACAAACACAAACAAACAAAAAAACACGAAAGAATTGGTTTCCTTTTATATTTTCTCAATTCGTCTTGACATTAAGCATTTATATACATAACAAAGCATTTAATTCTTACAAATGCCATTTTTTCGACAGTCGTTTATCCCGATTCTAGATAAATAATTTTGATGAACAGAAAATGTTTGTACTTAGGTTCAAAGTACGTGAAACGAATGAAACAAAATAGAAGGAAAACACTCTGAACAAAATATTAAATAATGTCATGAATCTGACATTCTCGCGGATTCGCACGTGTATGCGTGTGTGTGATGGAAACCTGAAGCTGTCTTGTAAACGGAAATATTTTCTGATTCGGATGGAAAAGGAGACCTGCACGTACGCAGATATAAGTCACGCGTCACCCCCGTCCACAAAACTTAGGTATTCCCACTTGCCCCCTCACCCCCTTCCGCTTTCAAACAGATATTCCTGGCGCCCCCCACTCCACCCTCCCTCCCGGCCCCCAGCTCCTATCATATCCCCGCTCTTATCTTATTCCCCCCCTCCACCCCCCCCCCCCCACTCCAATTTACTGTGATTCAAAAACTCGAAAACAACTTTGAACACTCCAATGATGGATGAATCATCAGTCTAGTGTAAGCGATGGAGACAGTGAAGACATGACCTTTATCAGAAACTCAACCTAAACGACATCGCACTCGACTGTTTCACAAAGTTACATCAAGCGAGAGACTCGAGTTTAAAGAGGCGTGGATTTGTCGCTTCAGCTATCAAAGCGCTTGTTTAAGTGAGGACAAGAACGCTGGGGAGGTTGTGGGTAGGAAAGAAATAAAGAAATGAAGAAGAAAAAAAAAAGATCAGAGAAAGAGCCAGTGAACACACTCTTTCTAAAACATCAAAAACGTTCCATTCCACACACTCGCGCTCAGAGAACGGACGCGACTTTTTTTCCCACCGGTGCCGAAAAGCGAAACCAACCAGCCGCTTTACGGTTGTCGTTGTCACGCTGAGTACCACGATTAGAGCGTCAGAGCTGGCGACAAAAAAAGTCAGCGGCAGGGACAAATTAGAACGACATTAACTGTCGCTGAGATGGCTGATACGATTGAAAACCCAGCGTCTCGAAATCGCCTTAAAAATGGGGGTGATGGGACCTGGGGTTTGATTCACATTCACACATGCGTGACTAACAACAAAAGGGAGATGCCTACTGCGCGGTTGGCCATTCCAAAGCCGGACACCAGGTTCGCACGGTACTGTGGCTTTTTGTGGGCAACTGAAAGCTGGTTAAACGGGTCCGCATGGTCTGGATTAACTTTTTTTGTAAACGTCGATGTTGTTTGTTTGTGTTTGTGTTTGGTTTGGGTCTTTTGTGTGTGTTTGTTTTGTTTTGTTTGATTTTTTTCCCTGCAAATATACACGTAGGCGCATGCACACACAGGTACCTGCTCTTAGAGGATAAACGCATGGCTGCATACTGCAAACAATGCATTTCACTTCATAATTAGTGAAGATACATGTTCATCATATCACTCATCTGAGAACCAGAATAACATCTGTTGATTTAAGTACAAATCGAGTTATAAACAAGTCGAAAGAAAGGGTTCCCTAGGACTGGTCAATAAACAGTATTGCAAACGCAACAGTCTTTTAGCGACCATATTTTCAATTTGGATAAACAGACTAAATGAAGACCACAGCTAGCAGTTGTTTTATCATCAAAAATGGATCATCAGCTCAAAACATTCGCATTCACACACACGCGCGCGCGCGCACTCACTCACATAGACACCCCCCCCCTCCACCCCCACACCAATATATTCTGTGAAGAAGTCTATTTGTATTCTTAGAAGCTGGCAATGAAATGATGCATACCGCTTACCGTGGACGGGTTTTAACTCTCTCCATACGAACGGCGAAAGAGACAACGTTAACAGCGTTTCACCCCAATAACCACCATCAAAGTATTGCAAGGGGAAGGCTCTTATACTGAAGAGGTGAATGTTGACAAAGAATACCACAATTCTGACGACTGAAGCTAAAGGTTGGGTCATTCAGACACCCACTGGACATCCGAGGAGTCTGTGCAGAGGAGAAGAGAGGACTGGCCGTACTGAGTGAGTTAAAACGTTAACGTTTAAACTTAGCCACACGGACAACGCGTCCTTTGCCTACCCCGACAAGTGACGCTCTTGGCAGGCTAAAAGGGAGTGCATCATTGATGCTACTCGGACCGAAAACTCTGCCTTAATTTATGACGGGGAGTGAATTTTACGAGAAACCCAACAGCGCAGAACATACTATACATATCAAAGTGGCAGGAGAAATAAAACGACTGAAAGGGACGAGTGCAGGGGGGGGCCCCGCGACGCAAAGGAGCATGAGGAACAGAGAACACGATTTGTGTGCCGAGTTTTTCACACAATATTGCGTCCAGGTGTTTTCGTCCTTCTCTCGCTCATTTCACCCAGAACGCTCTTCTGCTTCCTTTATTTTCTACCCTTTTCTCCGCCCCCTCTACTCCAGTCCTCCTCCACCCCACTCCGCCCCCCCCCCTCCCCCCACACACCCTCCCTTCTCTTTCTCTGATTTAGTCCAGCAGTTGCTTAGTTAGGCCTTTTGCAGATGGGGGTCGGGGGGGGGGGGGGGGAATTGAAGGTAAGGATGTTTTAGACTTCGTTATTTACCCGTAAAGCTACCAGGACTTTTAATCATTTATTCATTATTTTCAAACTGTCTTTTTCTGGCCGCCTCGTCTCCTATGTTCCCTTTAAAGTCGGTTCCTTTGTGTCGTTTATCTTGACTCCAGAAAACTCCGCCACATCCAGGCTTCTATTGAAGACTTATTGTCAGCAGTCCACAGGGATTTATCAATGGTCAGCCGCCACAAAACCACCCATCACAGGCGACCCTGCCCTGCTGGTGATTCACTACAGGGATGTTGGCAGTGGCTCCTGATTTATGTGAATCAAGACTGCGAAACATCAATCACCCGCTGAGCCCTCTCCTACGACTGATGCCATTACTGCTTCGTCGCATGTAGAAGAACAATGTCAGTCAGTGAGCGGGTATCTTTGAAATGGTGACCCGCCACCCAGTCTCTCCAACGACAGCTTTGTCATTATCCCTCCTCACATCTTTCCCCTTACGTAAACACCTGATGATCCCAAGGACCTTGAAATACGCTCGTCACTATCATCAACACCGTGTTTATCAATCACGGTTGAACGTCAGCAAGGAGAAACTCCGAGTTTATTGATTAAAGCTGACCGTCATCAAAGGGAAAACTTACCTACTATCATCAACCCCGAGTTTACTGATTGAGGCTGAACGTCATCAAAGGGAAAACTTACCTACTATCATCAACCCCGAGTTTACTGATTGAGGCTGAACGTCAGCAAAGAGGTAACTTACCTACTATCATCAACCCCTAGTTCATTAATCAAGGCTGAACGTCAGCAAAGAGGTAACTTACCTACTATCATCAACCCCTAGTTCATTAATCAAGGCTGAACGTCAGCAAAGAGGTAACTTACCTACTATCGTCAACCCCTAGTTCATTAATCAAGGCTGAACGTCAGCAAAGAGGTAACTTACCTACTATCATCAACCCCTAGTTCATTAATCAAGGCTTAACGTCAGCAAAGAGAAAACTTTCCTACTATCATTAACACCTAGTTCATTAATCAAGGCTTAACGTCAGCAAAGAGGTAACTTACCTACTATCATTAACCCCTAGTTCATTAATCAAGGCTGAACGTCAGCAAAGAGAAAACTTACCTATCATTAACCCCTAATTCATTAATCAAGGCTGAACGTAGCAGCAAAGAGGTAACTTACCTACTATCATCAACCCCTAGTTCATTAATCAAGGCTTAACGTCAGCAAAGAGGTAACTTACCTACTATCATTAACCCCTAGTTCATTAATCAAGGCTGAACGTCAGCAAAGAGAAAACTTACCTATCATTAACCCCTAATTCATTAATCAAGGCTGAACGTAGCAGCAAAGAGGTAACTTACCTACTATCATAACCCCTAGTTCATTAATCAAGGCTACTATCATCAACCCCTAGTTCATTAATCAAGGCTGAACGTCAGCAAAGAGGTAACTTACCTACTATCATTAACCCCTAGTTCATTAATCAAGGCTGAACGTCAGCAAAGAGGTAACTTACCTACTATCATTAACCCCTAGTTCATTAATCAAGGCTGAACGTCAGCAAAGAGGTAACTTACCTACTATCATTAACCCCTAGTTCATTAATCAAGGCTGAACGTCAGCAAAGAATAAATTTGCCAACTATCATCAACCCCGAGTTTATTATTAATGAAGCATGAATGTCGGCAAAGAGAAAACTTTCATCTTCAAAACGCGGGTCGCGCTCTGAACCAAAACCGCAGCTCCGGCGCGTTCTGTTTGTGACGGGCTTTAGAGAGAAGTGTCAGTTCTACTGTGTAACCTTTTCCATAACAGTGTTTCGTGTGTTTTTTTTCCCCTCCTCCTCCGTCTTTTTCTTCTTCTTCCTTCCTTCCTTCCTTCCTTACTTGATAAACAACTTGCAACAATTGCAGCGCTGTGAAAGGGTTCACGGGTGGTTTGTTCGAGGTGTCGAGGGATGAAGCGCAGGTGTGAAGAGTCGCTGCTCTCGCTGCAGGCCTATCTACGTGATAAGCATCTACCCGGGGTGCGAATGAGCGTGTCGCATTATTTTGTCAGCGGTGGGAAAGAAATGTGTTGTTGTGGGGGTTGGGGTGGGGGGTGGGGGTGGGGGGGGGGAGTACACTGATGATATATGACAGCCTGTGGGTAGTTTGACATCATTCCCACCATGTGCAAAACATGTATTTCGAAATAGAGATAACGCTTGCATAAGTATATATATATATATATATATATATATATATATATATATATATATATATATATGTATGTATGATGGAGTCTCCCGTCGGACCGACGGATGAGTAGGCAGGCAGGCTTATCTGTCGGTGTGTGTCCTCATATGGGAAAAGAGGCCGATTCTGGATGCGCAGCACTTCCCACAGGTGTTGCAAGGGAAAACGTCCCCATAAGTTGAGACCTGCTTCCTTCGCTCACGCTTCTCCTTAATGGCCAGCGTTCTCTTGTTTTCAAACGTCTTTATGCCACTACAGCACAACCAGTGGTGGCAGTTAAAATCACCAATGAAAGCCAAAGGATACAGTGTTAAAGTAAGAAGCGACTCGGATAAAAAAAAAAAATTTAAAAAGAAAAAAAGAAGCACTGATCTCTGATATAAAAATAAGCTCTGGGGAAGGTAACACGGGAACAGAAGGGCAGGGTCGTTCACGATCCGACAAATCCGCGACTTGTGTCTTTCATCACCCTTTCCGGTCGGCTGGATGATAAGTAACACAAAACTAATGCAAACATACATGTTTGTGCTGGTTCCTAAGTAATATATATTCAGACGAAGGGACAAATAATTTTCCCCGGACCGTAGTGTGTTTGGAGAATGACCAATATCACACACACACACACACACACACACACACACACACACACACATATATATATATATATATATATGATATATATATATGTATCTATGTATCTATACATATACAGTGAGAGAGACAAAGACAGAGAGAGAGAGAGAGAGAGAGCCATGGTGTGTTTGTATGATTTGAACAAAAAGAACAAATTGTGCTATGTTCTGTCATGAGAATACAAAACCAACTGATCAAATCTGCTTTGGAATTTCTGACTGCTGTCAGGGAAACGGTACATGACCATTGCCCACGTGAAGAGCGGACAGGACGGACATGTGCACGTGATTCCTGTCAGATTGTTTGTTTCCTTTCCCTTTTCTGACCATTTTCAGTGTTAATTACACTGACACCGATTTAGTTACTGCTGACTGAACAATCCATCCCTGTCGTTTTAGCTAAAGTATCAACACTTTAGCGAATGCAAGATTCAAAGAAAACTTAATTCCGTGAAAATGAGTAAAAAGAATCTAAAGGAAAACGGGCGTCTTAGAACAACCCATTCTACTTCGTTACAGAAGACTGGGTGGTACTACACTTGACAGTCTGTTCAGCTATGGATGTTGGAAGCAACCAATTCAATTGGCAATCACTTTCAGCGATAGGTGCTGAAAAGTTAGGAAAAACAACGAAAGCAACAGCAAAAAAAGTTCAAATTCGGGTATGTGCACCTATACTCAGCCTTTAAGATCGAAAAAAAGAAATCAACCACAAACAAACAAACAAAAAAAAGTTTAAATACGGATGTGTGCATCAATGCGCAGCTTTGAAGTTCGGGAATTCCCAAAGCTTTTCTGCACGCCACTTTCCCTGTCTGTGACGCTGCTTCCGGCTTTGCATTCAAACAGCATGCCACATTTTCAAGTCGCTTGGTACTATCAGACTCCATGGTCAGGTAAAGTGAATGACCTTTCTGATAAATGCGGACTCCACAGAACTGCATACATCCCCACATTGTAACCATAATACACGGCAAAGATGTACTGTTACGATATTCTCCACACAGTTATTCATTGCTTAAAGCTAAGCCGACCACGAATCTTAAGCACACAAAGTCCACAAACGCAAAAAATACCAAACTGCATTGCAACAGAAACATATATCATATTTAAAGAACGTGCTAATCAATGTAAACATCCTCGATATCACATCTTAAACAAGACATGTTAAATTGTGTTGAAATGTATTTAC
>NC_134900.1:25889978-25902478 GCF_041734735.1 Babylonia areolata | reverse complement strand
GGGTTAAAACCCGCGAGCAGCAAGGGTCCCCCCCCTTTTAACCGCCGAATAGAATCCCTCCCTGGGACCGGAGATTCTGTCTGTCCTCCCTGGCGGTTTTCCTTCACCGCACTCCTGAGAGACAGCAGAGGCTGAGAGTCTCTTCCGGTGCCACCTCCTCCTCACGTGCGCGCGTGTTTAGCGACACAGGGCCGAGGTTTGACGGTGCTTTGTCTCGCTGGAATCAAGGTTTTGTTGCTCGGGCATCGGGAGGGGGGCGGGGCTGGGGGCACAGAGGGAGAGGAAGGGGTGGAGTGGGGGTGGGTGGGTGGGTGGGTGGGGGAGAACGTTTCAGAAGGCAAACCCTCTGGAAATTCTGACCCCCCCTGGATAAAAAAAAGAAAAGAAAAAAGAATCGACCTCTTTGCTAATCCAAAACGCTTCATTTTATTTGTTTGTTTATCTATTCATCTATTTATTATCTATTTGTTTATTCATTTATTTATCTATCTATTTATCTGTACATTGAATAGACATTTCTAGACAACGAAGCCTTGTGTGAAGTGAGGTATGAGTCTGTTTCTGTAAACGTATAACCGGAAGAAAATTCTTATGGCAGAGGTGAAAATTAAGTAGGTTTGATCTAAGTGTGTGTGTGGGGGTGGGGGGGTGGGGGGTGGGGGGGGGTATATTACATGTAACCAGATGTATACAGTACACAGGTCAGTAACTTTACAATACAAGTTCCGAGCTAGCTCTCTCTCTCTCTCTCTCTCTCTCTCGTGTGTGTGTGTGTGTGTGTGTGCGTGTGCGTGTGTGTGCGTGTGTGTTATTTTTGCCATGCTTGTGCCTTTATGTAGTATAGTATTCGCATTCTAGAACTTAAAGTAGCACTGTGTAGTGCATGCAATGACATAATTACATAATGTAGTATTGTGTAGTATAGACCCTGTTTCAGGGCTGGAACTGGATGGGGGAAAAAAAAGCGCCAGTGCTTATCTATTATCCTCGAAAATAATAAATTTGTCTTGTCTTGTCTTGTCTTGTCTCTCTATCTCTCTCTTGACCAAGTTAGTTCTTCACTATGTGGAGGTCTTGCTAACTATTTAGATCAGAAAGAAACCTTCGTTGAAGAAATATTGAGGTGCCTAACTGCCTGAAGTGGGTTGAATAGTTTGTAGTCAAAGGGTTTGAGTTCGAATCACAGATACCCAACATAGAAATTGGCATTTTCCCTGCATTTTCAGCGCGTTGTCGTTCTAACGGTGTTGGTGCAGTTTTAGATAGACCCCCTCCCCATCCCCCATGCCATTTCCTAAGATGGTTATACTCGTCGACCATACTACTTACACTGGGTGTGGACATTTAACTCGAATGTAATAAACTGCAAAAGGGCGCTTTTAGTATACACAGGCTATAATTATTTATCAAGGCTGCCACGAAGACGTCGCAACAACCAACCAACCAACCACTGAAAGAAAGGGGAAGTGATTCTGCACTACACTGTTTGCTGCTGGGTTCAATATCAACCATAACAACCACATCAACGGTAGAACTGTGATAGAATGGGAGGGGTTCAGGAAGAGGGAGTGGGGTTAGAAAAAATTAGACACACTACCCATTCTGGTGCAGATCTGGCGCCCTCGATACAGAGACCTAAATGGGGGAGCGGGGAAATAAAACTTCTCATTACAAAATGTGCTCATGTTTATTAAGTCGAACAATAAAATACGGTTTATAAAAAAAGGGGGGGGGGGAGAAAGAAAGGCTTCATAGGTAACCTTTGTTCTGGCGCAAAATAAAATAAATAAATAAGAAAAAAGAAGGTACACCTTTAAGAATTCCAAACTATACCAATCAGAACAAGAGAGGCAAGGCCTTCAAGACTCACTTGTGATACACTTAAAAAAAAAATCCAAGCTTTTTATGTATTGAGTATAATTTCAAAATGCAATGTTTAAGATGAGAAAGATCAGTTTAAAGCAAATTAAGTCCCCTAGCATTAATTACAGAGTAATTTCCCTTTTTTACTATCTGCACCAAAACGTTTGCAAAATAAATATAACTTCCATGCTTAGCAAAAGAAGTTCCTGTTTGAACAAAAAATGATAATAATGACTGCTCTTGTTGGGTCAGAATATCAGATCAAAGTGCCAAGTTTAGAGAATACAAAAAATATAAATATAACAGTAAATGCAGTTTGCATATAATTAGGCTTCATTTTTTTTTTTTTTTTTTTTTTGTGCCCATCCTAGAGGTGCAATACTGTTTTAAACAAGATGACTGGAAAGAACTGAATTTTTCCTATTTTTATGCCAAATTTGGTGTCAACTGACAAAGTATTTGCAGAGAAAATGTCAATGTTAAAGTTTACCACGGACACACAGGCACACAGGCACACACACACACACACACACACACACACACACAGAGAGACAACCGAACACCGGGTTAAAACATAGACTCACTTTGTTTAGACAAGTGAGTCAAAAAAGAAAAACATTTCATGTGGGGTGGAATTCATGGGACAAATTTCCAGTGGTCCCCTGAACATCACCAACACACCGTCAGCTTGTGCAAAGAGCAACCCGTGCTTTTCTTGTTTCCCCTCACCCACGCCCCCCAACCACACACACACACACACACACACACACACACACAGAGCCAAACCACCCAAAGCCACCCCAACCACTCCAGGACCCGCGCTCGCTCAAATCGCATTTCCCGTTATGGCCGGCCCACAAAGCGCGCAATTTCCCCTGGCCCTGACTCTCACGACGTCTTCACACACCTTGCTGCTGCCCGTCTCTCTTTCACGGGGCACGTGCGACGCTGGGTGTCCGTGACGTCATGCACGCGACTCGCGCGCTGGGGGGAGCTGGGATCGATGCCAGGGAGCTGTTGACATCGCGAGGGACTTGTCGGGAGGAATGGTAAGGGTCTGTCGGAAAGCGGTGGGGTTTGTGTGTTGTTGTGTGTGTTTGTTGGGTTTGTTTTTTTTTCAGTTCGATTCAGTTGAAAATGACTCTATTGCCTGCTTCAGTTAATTAAGGCAGATTTGTTTTCTTTACTTGAATTCTCGTCAACAGATGAGGACGTGACATAAGAATAAATGAACAACCCGTACGTCCTTCCTTGATTCTTACAACGGCCCTGTAACACCATTTGTTTTAGTATTTATTTACGTACCTTTCATCTTGTGTCTGTGGTAAAATTATCCCAATATTACTACTACTACTACTGTTGCTGCTGCTGCTGCTGCTTCCTTGATTCTTATAACGGCCTGGTGACACCATTTCTCTTGTGTTTAGTTAAATACCCCTCAACCTGTATCTGTGGTAAAATGATAACACTACCACTACTACTACTACTACTGCTGCTGCTGCTGCTGATGCTACTACTACTTCTACTACTACTACTGCTGCTGCTGCTGCTGCTACTACTTCCTTGAAAATTACAATTGCCTGGTACACCATTTTCTTTCTTTTTTTTAGATTCCTCTCAACCTGTATCCGTGGCAAAAATTAATAATACCAATATTGCTACTACTACTACTACTGCTACTGCTGCTGCTTCCTTAATTATCACAACAGGCTGGTACATCATTTTTCAAGTATTTATTTACGTTCCTCTAAACCTGCATCTGTAGTAAAATGATACCACTACTACTACAACAACAGCTACTACTACAACTACTACTACTATTACTGCTGCTGCAGTTGCTTATTACAACGGCCTGGTAACGCCATTTTTTGTGGTATTTATTTACATTCATCTCCACCTGTATCTGTGGTAAAATAATACCAATACTACACCACCACCACCACCACCAACAACAACAACAACTACCACCACTACTACTACAACTGGGGTGATACAGAGAGGCCTTGCATCTGCAGCATGCACTTCAACCACGGTACGAAAAGACTGGTCTTTGGGAAAATGATCGGTAAAATACAAAACCGTCTAGAAAGGTTAACGTAACTTAGTAGTCGGACCAAAAGGGATGGGTGGTATCACACTGTGGTCTTGCACTTTCTTCTCGGGAACAGCGGAAGTCCATTGGTGCATATCTGTTATGCATGTGTGGGTGTATGTGTGAATGTGTCTTCATGTTTGACATTTATTTGCTTATTTATCATCATTGTTGTCTTATTTATTAATTATTATTATTTTTTTATATTATTTTCATTACTACTACCTTTTTTATATCATAATTATTATTTATTTATCTATTTATTTATGTAAGCTTATCTATATGTTGTTGTTTTTTCTCAAGGCCTGACTAAGCGCGTTGGGTTACGCTGCTGGTCAGGCATCTGCTTGGCAGATATGGTGTAGCGTATATGGATTTGTCCGAACGCAGTGACGCCTCCTTGAGCTACTGAAACTAAAACTGTGATCGGAGAGTGAGTGATGCAATACAATACGATACATTACAATGTATGACAGTCAGTTGTGTCCGACTATGACCACCAGAACTGCAGGGGAGCCATCTTGCTGTCCTGATTTTCTGGGTTAGAATTCGATCCTTGTAGAGAATGTCTTGCCCAAGTTACATCCCCACCCTCTCGTCCAAGAGGGTTTTAGGACAGTCAGGGTTGGGATGGTTCCCTATAGGCCAAAAGGCTGCAGCACTAAGAGCCAGTGCAATACCACCTCGTAATTTGAGAGTCATAGTCCTTCACAAAAGACTAAGCTGTACATGACTTCACATTGCAGTGGAGAGACTACTGAGCTTACAGCCCTCACTTTGCTGTTGGCCCAACTGTAGGCTTTTGTCAATCTGTGGATACATTACAATACGATATACAATACACCAATAAGACAGTACAATGCAATTCAAAGCGTGTAAAATCACACCGATCTGCAATGCAAAACACAACGCAAAACACAATGCAACACAATACAAAACACAATACATCAAAATTCAATACAAAATACAATACTGTACAGTATGAACAATGGAGTAGAAATTGTCCATAAATACAAGGCAACCAAAAGAAAATTTCACGAATACTTTTCTGCACCGTCTGTGAAAGGCTTTACTAGAAACTTATCAAAGAAAAAAATCACTGTATACTATCAGCAAAAAAAAAAAAAAAATAATAATAATAAAAATAATAATGAAGACAAACAGAAAAGAAGGAAGGAAAAAGAAAGAAAGAAAGAAATCCGAGTCTCTGTCTATTCACTGTTCACAGCTTTCGATCTTCAAAACTGGCTAGACCAAAACGTTTTGTTTTGACAGAAATCTGTCCACACATGTCGAAGAAATCTTTTGCCTCTCGTACTCCACTCACCACTCCACTACTCTCTCTCTCTCTCCATCCCTCTCTCTACTTCTCTCCCTCTCTCTCTCTCTCTCTCTCTCTCTCTCAACTAAATAAAAACAAATCATCACATCGACATGAATGAAACAATTGTAGGACCACCCCGAACGGATGTCAATAACGTTTCCAGGCGAATTTCTCAGTCTATTTATCGCTGTGCAAAGGATAATTATTACACTCACTGCTTGCCAGTCACCGAGCAGATGCTTCAGTCGTTTCCGAAGAATGGAGGAAGGAGAGGAAACGGGTCAATAGTTGTGAGGGACATTTCACTGAGAGATTGTTAGCAAATTACTGCTAAATCGCTGCTCTCGTTTGGAGCATTCGAAACATATGGTGATATTTCGTTTTAATTTTTTGCTCTTGATCAATTCGTCCGCAATTAACTGTCGCTATCAAAATCAAGATCTAATAATTATAGTCGATTACTCACCTGAAAGTAGTTAATTCATTTCCTTATTCAAACGAAATACAGACGTCTGAAAATAGGTAATATCTGAAACAGCAATGCGATGCACAAAATATTAGAAAAGACAAAGAGAAATACGTTCAATGCATATTGTAAGGCTATACGAAGCTCTAACAATTACTGAATTATTTTACATAAAGAAAGTGTGTGTGTGTGTGTGTGTGTGTGTGTGTGTGTGTGTGTGTGTGTGTGTGTGTGTGTGTGAGTGAATTATTTTACAGAAAGAAAGTCTCTGTGTGTGTGCGTGCGTGCGTGCGTGCAGTCCTTCCAATCGCAAGCTATGTGTAGAGCAGCGCTGAATTTTTAACGTTAGCACAGTTGTTAATTCGTATCTCGCAGACTCCGGGGTTATAAATAATTGACAAAGTTGAGTGACAGAACTTATCGCTTGTTTCAACTAAATAAGCCAGCGTTATAATGATTGTTGTTTTGGGCACGTGCGGAGGCGATATCTTGTAAATCTGCATAATTCATGTGGTTTTTCCTTTCACTGAAATCTCATACGGTCTCCTATCTTTGCAATAACTCTTCCAGGGACTTCCTTAAACAGTTCATTAGTCCACGTTACCAGACATCTCTTCCCGGGCAACAATCCAGATATGTAAATCATTCAGTTGTTACACAGACTGATATCTTTGAAGCGTAACCGACTATGAACAGACGCTCTTTTCCGACAGTGAAATGCACACCTTCTCTTGTTCAGAAATAAGGCAGATCATTAACACACTCTCTCTGTCTCTGTCTCTCTCTATTCTGTCTCTCTCTCTGTGTCTCTCTCTGTGATTAAACTCATTGTTCTGCTAATTCATTCACAGGCATAAAAAAAATTTGATTTATGGGTTTCTGTGGGACTTGGAACAAAAACAGAAAGCTTGCAGTCAATGAATCCCACAGGGTCATGTCCCCCCACCCCCCACCCCACACACACACACATACATACCCCCCCCCCCCCCCAACCCCCCACCCCCGCCCTATTGTTCTTCTATCTGCTGAAAATCTAAATAGCGTCTCTCATCTCATGCGATACTGCTCACAGACAAAACTTTACACTTTGTCGTTTGCAATTAAGCACAGTTTAGCGCGTGTGATTTATGGTGTTGTCGGTGTCTTCAGCCCTATTAAGTTTCAAAACTGTATTTTGACAGTCCCGAGCTGGCCTTTGTGGTAAAAATTTGTGCAGAAAACTTTATGATCTGACTGATCCTGTGGCTGTCAAATATTCCTGATCGTCCACACTGTTGTTTCCTCCACCAGCTCTGATTGTACACCATCAGCTGGGTCAGACGATTCTAACACGAGGGCGTCTTAACGAAGGCGTTAATTTCGTTGGGGACAAACAGGAGCGGAGATCAAACAAGCAACGTTCAGTGGTCTTAAAAAAATAAATAAATAGATAGAAATAAAAAGAACATGGAAGCGGGGGTGGGGGTCACACCTAACTCTGGTTTTTAGAAAGTTACAATCATGGTACCTGTCAAGTTTGCTGGTGCAAAACTAGTGTACTAAATAAGTCTGGGAAGTCATACCTCTACTTTTTTTTAAGGGGCGGGGGTGGGGGGGGGGGGTCACTCCTAACTCTTTGGGGATTTTTTGGGTTTGGGGTGGGTTTTTTTTTTAATAGAAAGTAAAAATCTTGGTACCTGTCAAGTTTGCTGGTACAAAGGTAGTGTACCGAACCAAAAGTCGTGGTAAGTCATACCTCTACTGTTTATTTATTTATTATGAGCGTTATCATTTCTATTAGATTCTATTTTCAGTGTGGAGGTGATGCTTGTTTTGCTGAGTTATTCTGATTATTCTGTTACGAGTACCCTGTTCCATCTCCACACAAAGAGAAATCATTCATAAATAACAGAACCAGAGTTTCACCAAGTTCGTTTTCTGCGGGAACAGAATGATCCGGCATGCGAAAAGTGGAGCAAGATACGAAATGAACGCTGTCGGAATTCCTTGCTTCTCACCATAAAAAATATGTGATATCATGGAAAATGGACTTTATTCAGTCCTATACATGGATACTCTGAGGAATGTACATATAGTTTGAGAAAGAATGTTGAAAGTCTGGCGTTACTGCTCTCGTTGGAGTCCCCGTTGACTAAATTAATATTCTTAAGGAAAATGTCTGTGTAATGAACGTTTGCCTCTGAATACATTTTTTTTCTCTGTTGTGTGTACATTAGGCCCTTTTTATCATCTGACACTTCTGAAAATTTTTTCCCAATTCAGAATATTTCTTAAAAAAAAAATTTCACTCTTTAATTTTTTTCCTTTGGAAACTCCCCAGCCAGATAGTTGTGCGGGTGTGGGGGTGGGGGTGGAGAACTTCAACAACCTCATTTGTAAAATCTAAGACTTTTTTTTATAATTTTGAAATTGATATCAAATAAGGCAGATATAACTGCCCTGTTATAATACGAGTTGGGTGATATGAAATAGTGGTACATCTGAAACAGAACTACCTCTCTCTGCACAATGTTCCGTTTCACTGATTCGTTTTTTAAATCTGAAAGTTTCTATGTTGTTGTTTTTTTGTTTTTTTGTTGGTTTTTTTATTATTATTTTTATTTTTTGGTAACAGTACTCCTCACTCTTCCGGAGATCTTTCACCAAGTTTGTGTCTGCAGGTATCTCCGAGAGGGGCAATTTTCATCTCATGCGTTGATGTCTCTGAGTCAAGTCCAAGTCGACTGAAATGTATGTTTCGTCAATGGCTCTTAATTTGTTCGTGGCAAATTCTCCATGAACGAAGTCCTTGGCAAAAAGCATCGTCATTTTGTGGGGGAGCGTGGGCAGGTCTGCATGAGAAATCTCAGACTACGCAAAGCGAGGGTGGAAGGAATCACTGCTATTTCAAGTGCCCTCGTATCAAAGACTGATCAAGTTTTAACACAAATCTTCAGTCCATACTGACGCACAATCAGGAATCCACTTCCCAAATCAGACCCAATCGATCCGCTTCAAAATGTGCCTGAACCAATAAAAATCAAATAGTGGCATTCAGCACGACACTAAATCAGTTTACTGTGCATCAGTAACCCTTTCTCATGATAAAGGTAACGGCGTCCTCTTCTATAACGGTAACATACACAAGATTCGGGTCAATATGATCGTAATTAAAGTGTTGTTATACGCAGTACATGAGAATCGGATTAATATGAACGCAACTGACGTGTTATTATGCGCAATACCCGATATTGGGGTTAATATGATCGTAATTTAGGTATTATTATGCGCAGCTTTGGGGAAGAAGGTCTGGCAACTGTTTCAGTTTGGAACAAAACCAACCTACGGGCATTCCTGATTGACAAATCCATAAAACGGAAATTTCTGCAGTCATGGTTGCCTTGTTCTGAATTCCCTTAATTGCTAAAGCCCACAACTGCAAGTGCTGGAGCAGAGAAAACATCAAACATTTAAAACAGCTATCGTGTTTGTGGAACCAGGTTACCCTTTCGTTCCTATCAATCAGCAGCATAATACAGACAGGATTCCCGCTGTGTCAAGAAGTAATAGCCTCGTGGAGGAGAATCAGGAGTTTGATAGACCTTTATTCCGATTGCAATGCCCTGCACCCGGGGAGGAAGACCTGAATCAATGCAGCAGCAGCACTTTAGATGCAAAACTCGTGCGCACACGCACGCAAGTCGCTCTATCTTTTTGTGCAGCTGAATCAGAAAGTGAACATTAAAAATTCATTATATCGAGCGCTCCTTTGCCTGCCTTTCAAGTGAATATTGCGACCGTTTTGTCGCGCCTGAAACCTGAACTCCTTTTTCTTGTGAGCCTGCATGCAACCGGCTTTCCCTTCCCCCCGTCATTTGGCCTCTTCTTTTTCGTGAAGAGTCCGCTCCTTTTTCCTTCAGGTTTGTGGACGCTGCGAGTTACTTCATACTTTATTTGTCCACAGACACGTCATTCATCCAGTTTCCATGGACTCCGCTTGCGATCTCAGCAAGTCTGCGCTGCTCGTGCTGCGACTCCCGTCATGTGCACGTGCACGAGTTGAGATTGTGGTGGAGTGTTGACACTGCGCAAGAGGCCTGCTGTCAGCAACCTGTTTCAACGTCAGCTTGCTGACTGCTCTTGGGGGGGTTCCACAGCCCAGCAAGCCTGTTCGACCCTGTGTTCATTCAGAGGTCTTTAACCCATGAATATATTGCCTGTCATTATGTTGGGGGGACCGAGGCCAAATCAGCCCCAGCTTAGACGCGAGGATCGGTGCGGAACGGTTGAGCGCGAAGGTGTAAATACAGTGAACAAAACACCGCATTCAGACCCTGTCTTTGATTTCTACACTGATTAATGTTGCGTTCACGCCGCTCTTGGCGCTGAAACGGCAATTCATCATCTCCTTTCGTCTCTGCCAACAGACTCGGCACGGCAGGCCGTGTCTGGTTCCCAAGCCGTTCAGGGGGTGGGGTGGGGGTGCAGGGGTGGGAGGAGTTGAAAAGGGAACTCGCGTTGCCTGTTCCCAGCATTGCCGATACCTCAGGTTTCAAAGACATCCCCCATCTTCCAACTGCTGTTTCTGCCAACACACGGCAGCGCATGGTAATTGGACATCGTATCTTTCATGCGTATCCCGCTAACCCGTTGTGCTATTTTTCACCTCACCTTTGATATTCTGTGGCTTTGAGGGGGATTGAAAAACAAGCTCCCAACACAAAATATATTCTTTAAAAGTAATGGAACAAGATTCGATAAAACAAAACAAAATAAGATAGAACAGAATAAAAAGTTGAATACTACAAGACCCTGTTCTTTGTTCAATATTGCATACCTGACCATTGTATTTTTTGTTCAAAGAAGAGGGGAAGTAGGACTGTGTTGAGAAGTTATGAAAATCATGCATACAACCTGTCGTTGTTTTGGAGGTGGTTTTATGATGGAAGAAGGACTGCCCTTGAGTAAAGGATGACATGGATTTTCATGGTCAGTTGTGTATCAAGAGTGAAGTCAAAACTGCTGGCTGCACGGGTGAATGAAAATATTTGAATGGTGTTCGAGGATTCTGTAAACGACAGTGGATGAACATGGAAAAGAGAGTAATTGGGAGATGGAGAGAAGAGTTTCAGTTTGGTCAGCGTCAAGTTTCAGTCGACTGTTGTTCACCCAGTCTCTATTGTCATCTGAGCCGTTGTAGAATCAGTGACGATGGAACTGATTTCTTAATTCGGGTATCATCTGCTGCAGAGAGCTGACGACTTTTAGAACAGAATGCATTCGAATGAGATATACCAGAGGATTCGTGTATACAAAAACGATTACAGGGCCCAGTACCAAGCTCTGAGAAGCTCCAAACAGGAAGACAAAGACAGAGACGAATACAGACACAGAGAGCCAGAGAGAGAAGGAGAGAGAGACAGAGACACAGAGAGAGAGACAGAGGAGAGAGAGAGAGAGAGAGAGAGAAGAGAGAGAGAGGGAGGAAGAAAGAGGAGGAAGAAAAGAAGAAGCAGTAGTAGTAGCAGAAGGAGAAGAAGAAGGAGAAGAAGAACAAGAACGAGAAGAACAAGATGATGATGATGATGATGATGAATAGGAAGAAGTGTGTCTGTCTGTCTGTCTGTCTATCGGTCTGTATCTCTCTCTCTTTCCCTTTCCCCTTTAGAGCAAGGGAAGGTTCCTACATCAACAAACGTTCCCAGCATCTGTCCACGATACAAATATCAAAACTGATCGATACGAACAGGTTGTCAAAACCTTACTTTGCTTTTTGTTGTTTTTGTTGTTTTGTTTTTGTTTTTTTAAAAACAAAAAGTAGTGGTTTCCATAGCTGTCAGATCAATCTTATCCTAAACTGCAGCACCTTTTGTTTTCGTTTTCCTTTCTTTTTTCTTTCTCTTTATTTTTTAAATTTCAAAAAGATTTATTTGGACCTTTTTTCCCCCTTCCCAATCTTTCAAATAAAACGAGGGAAAGACTTGCGTCACTGAACTGCAAAAAAAGATTGCTTGTGCATGACTCAAACACTAGAAGTGTCAGACACTGGGGTGCCAAGTGCTTGTCAGGCACGAGGGGTTAGAGACAAGGAGGGGGGGAGGAGAGAGACGGCTGAAGTGGGAGAAGAAGGCGTCAGAAAGGCGGACATAAGAGAGTGGGAAGCGAAGGAGGTGGGGGGGGGGAGGTAGGAGGAAGAGGTTGCGGGAGGGAAGGGGAGGGAGAGATATAGAAGTGGTCCCATGCCATCTGCCAATTACACGATTTTCTTTTCTTTTCTGTTTTGTTTTCTTTTTACCATTGCTGTACTCATATCTTCACCCCCCCCCCTCTCTCTCTCTCTCTCTTTCTCTCTCTCAAATACTAGATACTGTATTACTGTAATTCAGGATGTGTGTTTTATATATGATTTTCCCTTCACTTTGGGGCTATAGGCATATACCTGAATAAACATTTCTGTGTGTGTGTGTATGTGTGTGTGTGTGTGTGTGTGTGTGTGTGTGTGTGTGTGTGTGTGTGTGTGTGTGTGTGTGTGTGTCTTGTTGCATGTACAAAGGCCAGTCTCTTACGAAACAACACCCAGGAACTCGTCTGTGCCCTTCCCACAAATCTTTCATTGTAACCGAAAAGCCTCTCTCTACTATAAAATACGCATAAGGCGGAATGTCCCTTTCCCCCCCTCCCTCAGCAATCTCTGAACAACAAGAACCAAGCCCTGTACAGCTTAACCTTAAAGGCATCAGCCAAAAAGGTCGTTAAACCCACTCCGCCGATACCCT
>NC_134900.1:25864978-25884978 GCF_041734735.1 Babylonia areolata | reverse complement strand
TATTATTATCATTTTATTAGTATCATCATTATTATTATTACTACTACCTTTTTCTATATTATAATTATTATTTATTTATTTATTTATTTATTTATGTAAGCTTATCTATTATTTATTCCCCCGTTTTTTTGTTGTTGTTTTTTTTGTTTGTTTGTTTGTTTTTTTTCTCAAGGCCTGACTAAGCGCGTTGGGTTACGCTGCTGGTCAGGCATCTGCTTGGCAGATGTGGTGTAGCGTATATGGTTTTGTCCGAACGCAGTGACGCCTCCTTGAGCTACTGAAACTGAAACTGTGTCTCTGTCGTTCTGTTGTTTCTCCATCCCCTATACCCCACCCACTGTGTGTGTGTGTGTGTGTGTGTGTGTGTGTGTGTGTGTGTGTGTGTGTGTGTGTGTGTGTGTGTGTGTGTGTGTGTGTGTGTGTGTGAAGACATATACAAATATAATATAATGTAATATGATATATTTTGTTAGTGTTACAAAAATTTTATATTCAGTGGTACTGTTACAGACAGTTGCGTGTGGTCACATTCTCAGACACATGCATCAATTGGTATCATAACGATTTATACAATTGAAGCCAGTCAGCTATACCTGTTGGAAATACCGTTAATCGTCACATTCAAATATACTGGCGATGCCACACAGACACCCCAACCCGCAGATATTATCACACACACACACACACACACACACACACACACACACACACACACACACACTACAAACAGGCCTAAGTTACATCATAGGCATAGTTGAACAATTACAGAGGCTACCGCTGAAACATGCATATACCTGTTTGTGCAATCATGGACATAAACCACCAAACGCAAGCACAAGAAACGACAGCACTGAAACTCTCAAAGATCCTCATGCTTACTAGCATCATTATCGATTTCTGTATCCTTCTGTGCAATTACAGATACGTATATTGTTTCATATCGTAACTCCAATTTGACGATGACTTGCACACACGTCCTTATATGTTGTACTGTTACAAATATCTGCGTCCGAACTACCACACCATTCATTCAGTCATTCATTCATTCATTTATTGATGTATTTATTTATTCATTCATCTATTTCTATATTTGTCTGTTAATCTATTCATTTATTCATATCTTATGTATGTATGTATGTATGTATGTATGTATGTATGTATGTATGTATGTATGTATCTATGTATCTATCTATCTATTGTTCCAGTTATGTGCATAAGACTAACAAATATTTCCCTCGAATTCTTAATTCTCTCATCTACCTTATGTGCACCCCCTCTATCATCTTTTTCTTCTTCTCCTTCTCGTTCTTCCATCTTCTTACCATTTTGTGATGTGACATATGCCCTTGTGAGCTAAAAACAATTTACACTCGTATCCATCCATGCAAGCACACACACACGCGACCATATGCGAACCTCAGCAAGGAACCCGATACGTCATCACACGCACGCACACCTCGAAGGACTCATATCATGTCTATATATATATATATATATATATATATATATAGAGAGAGAGAGAGAGAGAGAGAGAGAGAGAGAGAGAGAGAGAGAGAGACCTTTTCAATAAATATCAGACAACAATCCGACCGATCAGGCGAACGTTACATTCCTCTCTCTCTCTCTCTCTCTCTCTCTCTCTCTCTGTCTCTGGGGAGAAGGATCGTGCACCCAGCTCCCGCTGAAAAGAAGCGAGGCAGCCTGACCCCCTGTGGAGCTTTGGCGAGGGCCATTTACACCCGCTAGGAAGAGAGCTGGGAAGGCAAGGGCAGGGGGGGCCACTCGGTACGCCAACCACATCACCCTGGCTCGCATCCCTGACTCTGAAAAGTCACACAATCCGCAACAGCGAGGCCCGGAAAAAGATCTGAAAACGGTCTTTTTTTATGAGCACATGGGCATAAAGGGGTGGGGATGAAACAGGGCCACGCCGCTTGGCCCCAGAGAGAAAGTGGAACTAAGTGGTGACGTCTGCTCCCATCACCGCGCCGCGACCACATGTTCCACAGTACAGGGGTAGTGGTAGGGGCCGCCTCTACCCTCTCTCCCGTCTGATCTACCCGGCACATACACGCTTCTTTTCGGGTGCCATCGAGCATGGACATTGACCAGTGGAGCAGGGAAAGGAAAACGGGTGGGAGCGTGGAGGGTGTGAGTTTGTCGGGGTATTGTGGGGGGGGGGGGGGGAGGAGAATGGAGAAAAGAGAGAGAGAGAGAGACAGATACACAGACAGAGAGGCAGAGACAGAGACAGAGAGAATGATACAGGCAGAACAACGGAAGGGAAGAGAGAGAGAGAGGGAGGGGGGGAGGGGCTGTGGCCGATTTTCATCATGTGATTGATGATGCCTGACGCGCTGTTTGAAAACAGCTGAAACAGTTATACTTAGGTGTTTGGCCTTTGTGTCACCCGAGGCCACTCTGTTCTCTCCTTGTCTGTACCTTTGCGTTAACTGTGATTTGTTTCTGACGTTCGCGATCCAAAAAAACAACAACATCCGTTATATAACTTGCTAATTTTTTTTTAAACAAAAAAGAACAGAAAAGAAATGTATCCTTTGATATGTTTTCACAAGAAATAGTCTCTTGACAACCCATAGCTGAATGGATGATCGCCTGGGGCGAGACAGATGGAGGCCGGAAAGACAGAAGAAAAAACAAACACCCCCCCACCCCCCCTCCCCCATAACAGTGAATTGAAAACCTAACAGAATGGAGAGGGGAAAAAAAAAAGTTTGCACAGAACCAAGTTTTGACACTCATCCGAAAGACTTGAGGAATCTGATGAAGAGGTTTTTCAGTGCGGCGCCGCAGTGACTCTTCACAGAGTTAAGGGAAGACGTAGATGGCGTTTAAACATCTCCATACCCACAATTATGACCGCAGCGCAGCAAAAAGTGAAGAGAAAGGGGTCAGGGGAGGAGGGGCTGGGGGTGGGGGCGCAAAGAAAGATAAAAGACATCCGGTCGGGTAAAGGGAAGGGTAAGAAAAGTTACAGTTCTATCAATATGAATTGGGGGATGTTTTTACGCTCCGAGTATAGAGACGCTTTCACCATATACGTACTGCAATATTTTCCGGAGTTGTTGAGTTTAACGACCTATAGGCTTAGACTCTTAAGTCCATGTTGCTCATTTCTTGGGTCTTGATGTGGAGAGGGTATCATTGTTGGGGTGGGGATGATGTGGAGAGGGTATCATTGTTGGGGTGGGGATGATGTGGGGAGGGTATCATTGTTGGGGTGGGGGTGATGGGAAAGGGTATCATTGTTGGGGTGGGGGTGATGTGGAGAGGGCATCATTGTTGGGGTGGGGGTGATGTGGAGAGGGTATCATTGTTGGGGTGGGGGTGATGTGGAGAGGGTATCATTGTTGGGGTGGGGGTGATGTGGAAAGGGTATCATTGTTGGGGTGGGGGTGATGTGGAGAGGGTATCATTGTTGGGGTGGGGGTGATGTGGAGAGGGTATCATTGTTGGGGTGGGTGTGGTGTGGAGAGGGTATCGTTGTTGAGGTGGGGGAGATGTGGAGAGGATATCGTTGTTGGGGTGGGGATGATGTGGAGAGGGTATCATTGTTGGGGTGGGGGTGATGTGGAGAGGGTATCATTGTTGGGGTGGGGGTGATGTGGAGAGGGTATCGTTGTTGAGGTGGGGGAGATGTGGAGAGGATATCGTTGTTGGGGTGGGGGTGATGTGGAGAGGGTATCATTGTTGGGGTGGGGGTGATGTGGAGAGGGTATCATTGGTGGGGTGGTGAGGGATGAGTCGTGGGCGGTGTTTCCCATACCCTGAGAATCAAATACGACACTTCGATGCACACACACAGAGAACGGACAGGCCAAGACACTGACTATTAGCCCCACAGATCCAGTGTGAAGAAGAGCTCTGAAATAAGAAGAGTCGAACAATGCATACTAGATGTCAGACTGTGATCGTGCCTGAGAAGTGAGGTCAACACATATCACTCTTTATCGAACAGGGAAATTCAACAACACAATCGATATAACCTACCTGACCTGAAAAAAGCGTACAAGGAGAGCGTCGTGGAAACAGAACGATTATGATGCACAAAGCACCAAGCATGATCGATGTTGCTGGAAACAGAACGATTATGATGCACAAAGCACCAAGCATGATCGATGTTGCTGGAAACAGAACGATTATGATGCACAAAGCACCAAGCATGATCAAAGTTGCTGGAAACAGAACGATTATGATGCACAAAGCACCAAGCATGATCCAAGTTGCTGGAAACAGAACGATTATGATGCACAAAGCACCAAGCATGATCGATGTTGCTGGAAACAGAACGATTATGATGCACAAAGCACCAAGCATGATCAAAGTGGCATGATCGTAGTCACGACAGACACGGACAAAGAACAAAAGACAGAAATAGTCCGATGTCCCAGTACAAATTGAAGATAACAGAGGATTCAGACCTTTCTTTAACCCTTTCGCCGCCAAGCTCGCATTTATGCACAGGCGTGGTGGAGGACCCATGTCACTGAAAGGTGACCATTCATGGGTCTGTTATCCATGAACCTACTGCTCTTGATGTTCGGTGGTAGGACAGGCCATATTTTCTTTACATCGCAGGGGGAATCCCAAGCTATTCCTAGCCACTGTCTTTTCTGTGTTTATACCACAAGGGAATTTTGTACTCTAAACTGACTGGCGGTAAAATGGTTAAAGAATATCTCTCTCTCATTTCAAAGTCTAAGTCCGAAGTCCCAGCAGAAATGGAAGACAACACAGGATTCAGACTTTTCTTTTTAAACAGATCTATCTCATTTTAATGTTTATGAGAAGAAAAGGGAAATAGTCTTCCATGGCCATAGCCTCTGTGGTCTGTAGCCAGATGACTGTGAAGCAAGTTCTCCCTTTTCCAGAACCCATGAAGATTCTCCAATGCGTCATAGCTGGAGAATTTACTTCCTCCCTTTTGTTTCGGGAGGAGGGGCGGGGGAGGGGGTGTTGTTTTGAGCGGACTGTTTAATTTTTCTCTTATTGAAAATAATAAAGTATTCTGCGCTCTGCAGTTAATATTCTCCCACATTCCATGGCGGCCCAGAAATCTATTTGTGACAGATTGTTCGACACCAGTATATTATTTGAGACACCGTCAATTTCCTTGAATGAGATCTTAAAGGTTTTAACTGATGATTTGACGGCGCTAGATGCCTGGCGTGGACTTTGTGTATTTTGGGGTGCACCGGTATATTCCGTCGTCGTGTCTTTTGGGATGCACCGGTATATTCCATCGTTGTGTATGAATGCGAGACATGAATACTCACAGTGGATTTGTAAAGAAGAAACCAAGTCTTGGAAATGATGCGTAATCGCAAGATAATAAACTTCAAATACACCGAATCTATCACCAATGAACAAGTGCGCGGCCAAACCATTAAGCAGCACGCACACTGGATCATATAAAGACCTGCTGATACCGGTAAAGAAAAGAAAATTACGTTGATGTGACGACATACAAGATCCAGTGGACTTGCTGAAACAGCCCTCCAACGAACTATTAATGGAGGGTAACGGAGAGGAAGACAGAGAAAACTATGAACTGACATCATTGCGGCATACTTGTAAAGTTCCCTTAAGGTTCAGCAATTTAGAATTTGCAATACGTAAGTGAATGCGTCATTTTGACTTCCACCCCCCTATTTCTACTTCTTTCACTTATTATTTATTATCTTTTGCATTTCATTCCAGTTCGTGTTCTTTTTATTTCTAAACTGCAGCCGATTCATTGACAATAACCAGTATGGAGACGGTTATAAGCTTTGCTTGTTGTGCTCTGACTCACATGTAATACAGCTGCTTTGATGATGTTTCTGTGGAATAAAATTTGTTTAAACACAACATTGCAGAATGAACGGAGGAAAAAAACAAAAAAGCAGAGCCTCACGTTTTGAAACACAACCGAGAAGACTTGGAGGAATCTGGAGAAAAGTTCTTCTGTGCAGTGCCCAATTACTCTTCACATGGATAAGGGAGGAAGAGGCGGACCTTTTGATTGTCGGAGATTATCAGACTGTGTAACCTAAAAATCTTACTCTGATATACATGGGCGACATCCCTACTGTGTATTCAAAATGTTCACGGGGGCTTGGGACATAAAACATCCCGTTTCAGGCTGTAAAAATGGGTTTGATTTATTCTGATGTATAGTCTCCTGCTAGGATACCACGACAGTAAAAAAATCAACAAGTCTTAAAGTTCTTCTTTTAATTTGATCTTGTTATCTCCGAGGCAACGCTGTTCAGTTACTGCTTCACGCCTTAGAAATCACACGTTCGGGTGAGTGCAGAATAAAAAGGAATATGTAAAGACAGACAGACGGACAGAAAAACGGGCGTGCACACACACACACACACACACACACACACACACACACACACAGAGAGAGAGAGAGAGAGAGAGAGAGAGAGAGAGAGAGAGAGAGAGAGGAATATATGTAATAAGACAAACAGACAGACAGAAAAACCGATATATACATGCATCCAAACATACATACATACATAGAGATGTACGGAAAACAGACAGATTGTTGGACAAATTTGGTCTCTACTCCTTGTCAGTCTGACAGCTAAATAAAAGTTTATCAAAAGCGCTTTGAAATGGTGCGCTTGCTTATAAACACACACACACACACACACACACACACACACACACACACACAGAGGCGCGGGCGCACGCTCGCACACACTCACAAACACATATGATAAGTTACTTAATTTTGTTATTCTGTTCCATGAAAAGAAACAAAAAAACACACATTACAAAAGCATTTCAAAATGGTGCACGTGCATAATAAACATACACGCGCGCGCGCGCGAGCGCATACATACACGTATAATTAATTTCAAAATATATGTCTGTTCTATAAAATAACACATTACAAAACATCGTGTCTCAGAAATGCAGCACGATATATCTAGACGGTCTTGTTTTGTTTTTGACATCACAAAAAGCAAACCTGAAGTATGGCTTGAGCATGAAGGTCAATTCTGCAATAATGTTGTTGTTGTTGTTGTTGTTGTTGTTGTTGTTGTTGTTGTTGTTGTTGTTGTTGTTGCTGCTGCTGCTGCTGCTGGCTGGTGGTGGTGCAGATAGCAGCAACAGTTTCCAATGCACACAATGTGAGAAAAGGAAAACGAAAAATATCGCGAACTGTCAGAACTGAACAACAAGGCAAGTAGGAATTTATTTCAAAAAGCAACACAGGGAGTTCACGAAACAACAATTACGATAAAAACAACAGCAGCAACAACAACAACAACAACAACAACCAAAACAATAAAAACAACAACAAAAGCAGCAGCAGCAGCAACGACAACGACAACGACGACGACGACGACGTACATAACAATATTTCACTTTTTGCATCGACTGCACACTTGACAAATCACTTTCACAGCAATTAACTCGCTGCGTGGAATAGCGGCGCATTGTTTGCAGTTACTTAAAATGTAATTAACAACACGGGGGCAAAAAGCTCACCATAATACACGGCGATTCGTCACGCATCAATGAAACAGGCCCGGAGGGTGGGGGGGCGGAGGGGGTGGAAACACGACCATTCACATTTCGGTTAGAGGACAACGGGCAATTAAGCGACTTCGAACAATACACCGCTGAAACGGTGTGACGACATGGAAGGAGCCATCGTGCGAATCAAAAATCATTAATCTCTCATTAACGACTCCACCCAACTCCACCCCAACCCTAACCCGCGAACCTCTCCCCCCCACCCCCCCCCCCCCCACCCCCCCACACACACACCCCTACACCCTCCCATTGCCAGAGTAAGATACGGAACACTCCTATCTACCCTCCCACCTTTATTAGGAAGTTGGGCAGAAAAAGAACAGAAAAAGGGGGCAGAAGGTTGGGTTGTTGGGATTGTTGGGAGTGAGGTACCAGTGAGGGTGGGGGAGATGGGCGTAGTGGGGGGCGGGGTTGGGGGGGGGGGGGACCCGTACACGTGAGCTTCGACTTTCGGACTTGATCCAACCCTCTTCATTAGTCAGTAACGGCACACTCACCGCACCCGCTTACCACCTTCCTCCATCTCACGCCCCCTGCCACACCCCCCAACAAACCCCACCCCCCCCCCCCCCCCCGCACTCTGCTCCCTTCGACTGTGCTAGTCGCGAAAAGCCGGATTCGGTTGATTGTTCGGGAGAGACAATGGAGCGACGATTACCGCCGGGGTACAATATTATCATCAAACATTCATAACCCCCAATCGTACAGCTGACCAGCAGAGCAGAGCGGAGCGGAGAGCGAGGAGGAGGGGAAAGGAGGGGGAACAAGAAGACTGAAAGAGACGGACGGAGCAGTAAAGATGCTGCTGAAGAGCCTGCCAGCAAGGCAAGACTGAGCAAGGAACGGGAAGACGGGAAATTGGAACAATATCACCTGGAACCCTGTAATTAAAAAGACGGAGAGCGGCCGAATGAGAGAGAAAGAGAGGGAGACAGAGACAGAAAGAGAGGTGGAGGGAGGGGGAGGGGAAGAGAGAGAGAGAGAGAGAGAGAGAGAGAGAGAGAGAGAGAGAGAGAGAATGTTAAGGAAGCAATGTTGAAGGTTGAGACGTTATCATGATGGAGAACGGAAACTTGAACAATATTACCTGGAACCTTGTAATTAAGAGAGAGGGAGGTGGAAGGGAGGGAGACAGACAGACAGACAGACAGATCGAGTGTGAGAGAAAGCAAGAAGAAAATGTTTAACCCATAGGCCTCCAGCCCCTAGAAACAAAAACAACAATAAACTGCATATTACTGAAAACATGAAAACGAAAACATGAACAAGCCATGCATGAGAGAGAGAGAGAGAGAGAGAGAGAGAGAGAGAGAGAGAGAGAGAGAGAGAGAGAGAGAGGCAGGCGGATACAGACTAACAAACAGGGAGAAATATAGAGACATAAACACACACACACACACACACACACACACACACACACACACACACACACACACACACACACACACTTTCCCTAATGTCACTCACAGCAGAAAGACGTAAAATTGAAGACTAATTACTACTACAACTTCTACTACTACTTTTACTACAACAACAACAACAACAACAACAACAACAACAACACACACACACACACAAACAAAACACACACACACACACACACACACAACCTCCTCTTTGTTGCCCTAATGTCAATTACAGTTGAAGGACGTAAAACTGAAGAAGAAGAAGAAGAAGAAGAAGACGAAGACGAAGACGAAGACGACGACGACGACGACTACAACAACAACAACAACAACAACAACAACAACAACAACAACTACTACTACTACTACTACTACTACTACCACTACTACACACACACACATTTTCCCTAATATCACTCACAGTAGAAAGTCGTAAAATTGAAGACAGTACTAATAGCAGTAGTACTGCTACTACTACTACTACTACTACTACTACTACACACACACACACACACACACAGAAGGGACAGCCAACAAACAGGCAAAATGTGGCACAGTGGGTACGTGGGGATGGGGCGGGGGTGGCCGAGGCGTGGGGGAGGAGGGAGGGGGAGCTGCGGGGTGGGGTGGGGGGACCCAACCGGAGCTGTTAAATTATTGATAACGACCACTAACTGCCGTCAGATGGACCGTTAATCAGCCTGCGGTTTGACGGAAAGGGTCAGCCTCTTTTGTGAGACGCCCCTCCCTCCCCCCCTGCCCCCTCCTCCCCCCACCCCCTTACACCTCCCCTCCGGTCAGAAACCACCCTCCCGCCCACCCATCTCCCACCCCCCAAGCTACAGCTGCACCACCAAAGGCGGAGAAAGGTCGTACTAGTGCTTCCCCATTCTGGGGTATGTCCGTCTGTATATTATAATTATTATTCTCGTTCCGTGGAAAATGGAATGGTGGCCTAGTGGTTAACGCGCCAGACTAGGAAGCGAGTGTTCAGTCGCGGGTTCGAGTTCCAATATATACGGATCGGGTTTTTCACTCCCACTTCCACGAGATCTTGAGCGGTGGTCTGGGTGCTAGTCTTTCGGATGATACGATAAACCGATGTCCCGTGTGCAGCATGCACTTCGCGCAGGTAAAAAAAAACAACAAAAACAAAAAGCAAACAAACAAACAAACAACAAAAAACATTGCAAGAAAAGGTTTGTCCCCGGCAAAATTATGTTGAAAACAAAATAAAATGATAATAATAAAATTTAAAAGAGAAAGAAAAAAGTCCACTCTGATGGTAAAAGAAATACATTCGCAGACAGAAAAGGGGGAAATAAATATGGGTGGTGTTGCACTGTGACGACGCTCTCTTCCAGGAGAAAACAGCACGAATTGCACGCAGAAAATTCTGTAGTGATAAAAAGCGATGCAATACAATGCAAATCTGTGCATACACAGATCCGATCGAGGTTGAACATAATTACGTGCGCAATCTTACGTCCAGCTGAAGAGGTTATGTCTGTCTACAGCCTGTGCATTCTGCGTTCTTCTGATACTACTTTGTTGGTTTTGTTTGCGTTTGTCTTTTTTTTTTTCTATTTTTCCTTTGTACTTTGTGTTTGAACTTTCTTTGAATGAGTTATTTACTGATCTATCTATCTATCTTAATCCACCGTGAAAAGAGAAAATTTCAGAAACTTAAAGCTCTCTCTCTCTCTGTCTCTGTCTCTCTCTCTCTCTGACCTGGTATCGTGGTAGGCTATTTATTATGCTCTGCAATTGTTTAAAATCTTGGGAAATTGTTTGATAAATGATCCTATCATTCTGCTACAGGTTATCTGTTATGTCTGATTGCTTTTGCGCCAGAGAATCAATACATGATAAGACCAGATTCGGGCTAATGATGTTACTGGGAATGATGACGATGATGATAGCCAACAAACAAAATGTACAAAAACTGTGAAAAGAGAAAGAATGAAAGAGAATATGTATTTCAAAAACTGTATGCTCTCTCTCTCTCTCACTCAAACACACACACACACACACACACACACACACACACACACACACACACACACACACACACACACACACAACAGTACTGGAGAAAAAAGGAACTACGGAAAGGAACTCGAGAGCGTTGAGAAGAAAATGTGTTTGAAAAATACAAACATTTTAAAGGGCTCGGATAGAAGAAACAAAAAAACAAAAAAACATCTAGCGCCTTGAAAACAACCGTCCCCGAAAAAAGCAAACATCTTGCAGTGGCTGTCCAAAACGAGTGGCAAGGCAAACAGATCGTGTGACACGCCGCACGTGCAGCTCACGCGACCCGCGATCGTCGCCACGCGCTCTCGCTCTCTTCCCCTCCTCACCCCGCCTCTTGTCGCTTGTGTCACTTTATTTGGCGCGTGCGCTGACGCAGTGCTCGCACGTGCTCGTTGAACGCGCGGCTACAAATTGCCCTCCCTGTTCGGAGATGTTATCACTTTTTTCTCTCTCTTTTTTTTTTTTTTTTTTTTTTTTTTGGTGGGGGGGGGGGATGCTTTGCTCCCATCCCTAACCTTTCCCACCCCTCCCACTTCCGATCGCCCCACCCCCTCCCCTCCCAACCACCCATTCACGAAAATTACTGACATTAATTCCAGCTCTCGTTTGTTTTACGAAGTCGGCAAGTTCGCTCTCCTTTAGTCTTTCTTTCTCCCCTCCTCTCTCTCTCTCTTCTCCGGCTTGAAGTTTTATTCATTTATTCATTTGAATAGACGATCATCAGCAGTGATTTGCAAAGTTCCGCACTTCCGGACTTGTCTGCCAAGCGGACTGAGCATCAGATAGGAGGAGGTCCATGTACCGTGGGTGACGTTGTCAACAAGGATCACCCGCCCCTCAGCTTCCTTCTGTCTGAACTGCACAGACAGGTTA
Source organism: Babylonia areolata (assembly GCF_041734735.1). NCBI lineage: Eukaryota > Metazoa > Mollusca > Gastropoda > Neogastropoda > Buccinidae > Babylonia > Babylonia areolata. The sequence goes on along the minus strand of NC_134900.1, from coordinate 25,873,102 downwards.
TTGATTTTGTCGAGAGATATTCGGCCGACAATGGAGCTGAAATGATTATTATTATCATCATTATTCACGAGTGGCTGCTCAGGTGCAGGGTCTGGGTGGAATTGCAGATTTCTTCTTCTTCTTCTTCTTTCTTTCTTTCTTTTTGCTGTGTTTTTATTTCTTGAACGTGTACGTATCTTTGGAAAAATCAGCATTGAAAATCGAGGTGGACCAAGTTATCGCTTTTCTTCTACAATGACAGAATTCTAATTTTTCTATCAGCCATCTCAAAGTCACCCACCCCTCGCTGCTTTCCTTCCTCCCCCCTCCCTCCTCCCCCATCCCCCGAGCCCCAACCTCCACCGGTGTCACTACCTTCCCCTTCCCTTAGTTAATCATCCCATGTCTCATTCGCGCATGTGTTGTGCATAATATATGTTTGGTAGGCTCTGTGTGTGTGTGTGTGTGTGTGTGTGTGTGTGTGTGTGTGTGTGTGTGTGTGTGCGCGCGAGTGAGAGAGAGAGAGAGATTGAGGGAGACAGAGAGACAAAGAAAGAAAGAAAGAAAGGGGGAGAGAGAGAGAGAGAGAGAGAGAGAGAGAGAGAGAGAGAGAGAGAGAGAGAGAGAGAGAAACTGATAGAGAGAAGAAGATAGGAATGATGTGTGTCTACCAGTTAAGCAAAATCTGTTCGTGCAAACATTGCTGCATATATGCATTCATAATGACAGACCAAAAAGCTTCAGAAAGAGCCGGTGTTTTCTCAACCAGATATATTCTTCTTTCTGTCTTTGCGTCTCTAGCTCTTTCAACACACCAACCCCCTCGTCTGTGTGTGTGTGTGTGTGTGTGTGTGTGTGTGTGTGTGTGTGTGTGTGTGTGTGTATTACGTGTGTGCGTGCGTGCACGCGCGTGTGTGTGTCCACCCTTCTCTCAATATGTTGTCTACCTCTATCTGTTTGTCCGTCCGTCCATCCACCAAATCCTCCGTCCCTCCCTCTATCTATCTCTCTATGAACGATGGCCTAGAGGTAACGCGTCCGCCTAGGAAGCGAGAGATCTGAGCACGCTGGTTCGAATCACGGCTCAGCCGCCGATATTTTCTCCCCCTCCACTAGACCTTGAGTGGTGGTCTGGACGCTTAGTCATTCGGATGAGACGATAAACCGAGGTCCCGTGTGCAGCATGGACTTAGCGCACGTAAAAGAACCCACGGCAACAAAAGGGTTGTTCCTGGCAACATTCTGTAAAAAAATCCACTTCGATAGGAAAAACAAATAAAACTGCACGCAGGAAAAAATAATTTTAAAAAATGGGTGGCGCTGTTGTGTAGCGGCGCGCTCTCCCTGGGGAGAGCAGCCCGAATTTCACACAGAGAAATCTGTTGTGACAAAAAGAGAAATACAAATACAAATGTACCCACTTGTCCATCTATTTATCTGCATACCCTTTTCACTGGCTATCTGTGCGTCTGTTAATAAATGTATCCATAGATGTGTAAACGGTTAGAGTTCCATAGTCATTTGCGAACATTGGGGCAGTGTATTCATACCAGCTGTGTCTGGAGCTCGGCATAGGAAGGCGGGGCCCAGCGCTCTCTTTCCGCCGCTTTAACCTTCCCCAGCCGAAGTGAGGTACCCGGCACTCACACCTGCGTGGAATGAGAAAAATCAGGGTGCTTTTCCCCAAGAACACAACGCCATGCCGAAACGGGGCCTCGAACCCTGATCACTGGTGAACACTTGATCAGGAATCCAACGCCTAACCGATTGTGCCAGAGTGTCTCCATCAGTGTATGTATTGATTTATTGATTATTCATTTTCTGTCGGTAACTGCTCAAAAAGAGCCATTCTTGTTACGTTTCCCAGCACATATGGCCCTACTGTTTAAAATGACTGCCAGCAAAAATAAAATAGGAATAAAATGGAAAGAAAGTAAGTTCAAACAACGAGTAGTACAGCAGCAGCAGTAGTAACGGCATATTTGAAGCAGAGATAACTGTAGTAGCAGTAACAGCTGTCGTAACAGAATGAATGAGAGGGAGGGAGGAAGAGAGAGAGGGGGAGAGAGAGGCAGAGACAGAGACAGAGACAGAAGAGAGAGACGGAGACAAAGAGAGAGAATGAATAAATTTTACTATGCACCCATTTATCTTTTTGCATCACTTATCCTATATATATATATATATATATATATATATATATATCTTCATATATCAAATGTATATGTATATGGGTTTTTTGAGAGACAGATGAAGGGGTTGAGAGCGAATACGGTAAAGAGAAAGACAGGCAGACATACAGACAAACTTCCGCAACAACACCAAACCAAACCAACAAGAAAACCATGCACGCAGAGACTGTCTCCAGTTTCTGCAGTACCCCGGTGTGGTCTGAGGTCCCCACCCCGGGCCTCTCAAGATCCGATAAAATTAATGTCTTCTCGTCTTTCTTCCGCAGCCGTTCGGGATTTCCCGTTAATGTAATTCCTCTGGCAGTGTGATAAGTCTCACTCGGACGCCACACATTTTGATCAGCTTGGATAATTCATGTGCAGCAGTGTGCAGCCCCAGTGGCTGAGCAATGGCCCTTTCCTTCTCTCATTCAGCATTCTGACGCGTGAAAGCTCCGTTAATAAGAGCGCAACCGACAACACTGGCACAGCTACTTAATTAACTGATATCAGGTTTGCTTCATTTGTTTGGAGAGGAAACAATAAGGAGCCTTGCTCGTGGTCTGTTTGCCCCCCCCCCTCCCCCACGCCCCGCCCCCGGAATTTTTATGACTTCATTTCACCTTGTTGACAACCTGAGAAAATTGCCTCGTTGAAAACGAATTTCTTTTTAGCTAAACACGCATCTAAAAGAAAAGGCGTCGATCGTTAGTAACTGCGATTTTTAAAGAAATATAATCAGTTTCTTTCAATATTTAACAGGGGAAAAAAGCAAGTCGCTTCGGGCTGTGCCCCCCGCCTTACAGGTAACCCAAGAAACAGGAGGTGTGGAGGCAAGGTGAGAAAGGCGCAGCCGTTTTATTCTCTGCTTCCTCCCAGACTGTGTGAACACTTGCTGAGGATGCGTGACAAAGGCACGTGGACGGAAAGAGAAGGAGCGAGCGAGCGAACAGTGGGGACCATTAATAATGATCCACTTTCCGCAAAACATAGCCCACCTCGGAACGCCAGATGGACCTCCCACACGGAGAGACACCAATGATTCCACTCCCCTCGAACAACGAAGCCTTCACTGAACCAAGACTGACCCAAGCACCGAGCAACGTGACCTCAAAGGCGATAGCGAATAGGTCGTTAAACTGAACAACAATGGCAAACACAGTCATGGAAACCCTATATAAAGTACAGGGACATGACGTGAAGAACTATAGGCGACGAAGAGGGTTATAAGAGAAAGAGAAAGAGAGAGAGACTGAGACAGACAGACAGACAGAGAGACAGACAGACTGAGAGGAAAAGAAAAAAGAAAGGAGGAAGTTTCAGTTTTCAGTTTCAGTAGCTCAAGGAGGCGTCACTGCGTTCGGACAAATCCATACACGCTACACCACATCTGCCAAGCAGATGCCTGACCAGCAGCGTAACCCAACGCGCTTAAAGGAGGAAGGAAAGAATGAAAGCAAACAAATGAAAGGTGGACAAGAGAGGGAGACATGAAAAAAAAAATCAAGAAAACTGACGAAAAATGAAAGCCGAAGAGAACACAAGAAGAAAAACGAGACGAAAGAAACTTGAACCGTCAAAGATGAATTGAAAGAAAGGGAGAAAGAGAGAGACACAGAGGCAGAGAGACAGACAGAGACAGACAGACAGAACTCAGAACTCAAAACGTTTTTTATTCAAGGATTAAGAAGTTAGGCATGGCCCATTCTACCAATCTGTCCGTGCTAATCTACATCAGTTACAATAACACATGGAATGGAAAGGGGAGAAAGAGAGAAGAAAAAACAAAATAGAAAGAAGTCCTGCAGCTGGAATATGATAAACACACACACACACACACACACACACACACACACACACACACACACACACACACACACAGATTGACAGATGGATAAGAGAGAGAGAGGGGGGGAGGGAGAAATATGTCATCAGTATCGACAACCGGATGACTAAAGCCACATTGTTGCTTTCATCAAATCCATGTAGACAGTTGTAATTAATACTAAAATTACTACTACCATCACCGATATCACTTATACTACAGCGATTGTCACCACCACGATGGAATGAAATGAATATATTAATGCATGCACACAAATTAGAAGAAAATGAAAGAAATGCAAACAAGCAAACAAAACAAAGTAAATGTAAAGAAAATAGGACAGAATAAGAATAAGAGCAAAACAAGAACAAGGAGAAACAATAACAACGGATCCAATAAGTATACATAAGAGAGAGAGAGGGAGAGAGAGGGAGGGAGAGTGAGAGAGAGAGGGGAGAGAGAGAGGGAGAGAGAGAGAGAGAGAGAGAGAGAGAGAGAGAGAGAGAGACGAACTAATGAAAGGAATGAGAAGACTGAAAGACAAAAAAAAAAAAAAAAAAAAAAAAAAAAAAGATAAAGAAAGGAATCAAGAAGGACGAAAGAAAGGAAGGAAGGAAAGAAGGAAGGACAGAAGGAAGAATTCAAGGATTATAGAATGATTTATTTTTCTAACCAAAATGGGTTCCTTTTACGTGATGATTGATATGTACGAAGTAATCACGGAAGGATGTCCGGGTTATTTGTGTACTTTCATTTGACTTGTGCCTTTGAATGTTATATCTTCTTACCTGGATGTTTGGGTGTGTTTTTTTTCTTTTGCCTGATACTGGTGTGTGCGTGCTGATCAAGGATGTACCGGGTACTCATTTGTTCTTACATCACGTGTTCACCTGTTTACGACCTCCAACATTGAGCAGAAAGAGAATTTTATATTCTAACTGTTCGTAATAGACAACAGAGTATTTTGAATTTGAAATATGAAAGTCGAAATAAGAAAACAGTATACAAATATACATATATACATATATATATATACATATATCTTTTTTAAGTTGAAAGAAGATGGAAACTGTACGCATCATTCTGTTTTTAGTCGGTGCAAGTACCAGTACAGACCGTTTGTAAAATTGCTTGTGCACGAACATGCGTATGTGTGCGTGTGTGTGTGCTTGCGCCCGCCCGTCTGTGAGTGCGATTAGGAAAGATTGACAAACGGACAGACAGGCTGTCAGAGAGAGAGTGAGAGACAGACAGACACACAGACAGACAGACACTGACAGACAGACAGACTGAGAGACAGACAAAGAGACAATCGTACCTGGTGTAAACCTTCGAAGTCAAGCAGTCGAACTTTCCACAAAGCTTCTCAGATGAAAAATCGAGGTGTAGAATAGACACATATACCATCCCATGAAATCGTGTTCGTCCATTACTAGTCACAACCGATTAAATATCTACATGTTCAGTTTTTAAGGTCTTTGTGATTTCAATTCAGCCTTTCATTGTTTATGGACCGAGGCCTTTGTTCGAGTTCGGCAAAGTCGGGGGTGATGATCCTCGATGAAGTTATTTCGTCCACCAGCACGTGGCAGCCGCCACAATTATGCTGTGTCTTTCAGTCCATGAACTTTTCGTATTGGCCTCTTCTCACCCGTGCACACAACTCACGAAGGTAACACGATTCGCCAGTGCATATCTGTGGCTGCTAAGCCATGGATGACACCGTTTTTATTTCAGGATTCAGGGACACATGCTGAAGGCAATCATCATGCATATTTGAAACTATAAGTTGTGGTCAATTTTGCTTTCTTTTCGACTGTATTTTGAGGGTAACTGTAATTGATTCAGTCACTCCACTAATGTGCGCGAGGTCGACAAAAATCGTCTGCAAATACGCGTTCACTCCGTCTGTGCCAATCAGAGAACTGCTGAAATGTCTCCAACCGTACAGTGGTAAACAAAAAACATGGCGGCTAGTCTACCTGTGTCGGTTCGTGACATGGGTCATTTCTTGTCCCGTTGGGGGAAAAAAAGTTTGCAATAGAAAGGGTAAAAGGGTGGATTGCACGTGCCAGGATGTCATTCATGAAATGCACGAATTTCTTCTTTTCTCGCTTTTCCCCCTCCCACTAAGGGTTGCTTTTGCTTGTGATCCGAGGTTCTTGCTCCAAATAAACTTTTTTGTTGGGCCACAATGAAGCAAAACTCATATCAACACATTTTCCAGTGCACTGACAAGTTATCGGTTATTCTCAAACAGGAAGTCGTTGAGCTCCTCAAAAGACTTCACCCCAAAATGTAACAGTTTTGCAATGATATCCCGTTTCTCACCGCACAGGCACAAAATGACAAATGGTGCAAACGCCGGACAGTTTTCAAGCTTCTCTTCACGTCAGAAAATAAATTATATATTTTTCCTCCCCACCTGTGCACATTTTCAACGAAAGCACGCGTTATCATTATAGATCCGTGGCATTGTCGCCCACAAACCATAGTCTTCCATCCCCTCAAGGCGAAAGCGGGGCAAAATAATACTGAAAAGATTGAAACGGCTGTTGCACACATTCCACGCAGTCGTGAGTAATGCAGACGACATTTTTTTTTTTTTTAAATCACGTTAGAAACGCCGTTATTTGGAATTGTTTTCGAGGCTTACTTTCTTTCCTGAGTTGTTTACTTTTTTTTCTTCATTTATTTGTGTGTATAATCGTTTTCATGAATTTTAAGAACCTTTCTGAGTTTGCCTCTCGTGCAATTGCGGGCTTTTGTTTTCATGAACGAAACTATGGAAGGCCTACTTTTTTTCTTTTTTCTTTTCTTTGGGGTGTGTGTGTGTGGGGGGGGGGGGGATGCTGGCATATGTGTGTGTGTGTGTGTGTGTGTGTGTGTGTGTGTGTGTGTGTGTGATTACGCACGCGCGTTTGTACATTCTGTGTATGTGTGTGTGTGTATGCGCGCGCGCGTGTATTAATATGTGTGTGTGTGTGTGTGCGCGCGCGCACGCGCGTGTGTGTGTTAATATGTGTGTGTGTGTGTGTATGGGTGTGTATGTGTGTGTGTGCGCGCGCGCGCGTGTATATATGTAAACTTGTGTGTGCATTCTGATAATTATGCGCATGTCTTGACCTGGCTTCGCGAACAAACAGTTAGAAAGTCAAAGTCAAAAGTATTTCGATGTCGAGTCTCTGGCCCATACCATGAATGATGACGTGAGCCGTGTACAAGGGAATATCTACATTTTGATAGCATTCAGTTCATTGCTTTGTGAACAAAACTAGAAAGCTTAAAACTAAAACAGATTCATTGGTTCTAGACAATAGTAAGCAACGAAGAGTTAGTAGAGAGGTGGTTGTTCACGTACACTGCATGATGGTTGGTGACTGTGGAGGTTAATGTGAGACAGACAGCAATAACCCTGTACAATATTATAGGATATACACATCAGGTCTTTGCAGGTACGCCCGGCCACTTCGCAGCTGCAAGGGAATGACCTCTGTTCTTTGTTTGGTGCTGGAGTACTGCGGTATTACGGTTCTTTCTCCGTCTCTTCCTCTGTGTGTTCGTGCATGGACTTAGAATGGACCGACCCTTCCTGTAACTGACTGCATGATAGCTTGAGGCGAGTGTGTGGCGCGCGCGGCAGCCATTGTAATCCCCAACTTCAGTGAACGAGAAAGCCGAAAGCGCATTATTCCGTGTTGATAAGCACTGTTATAGGCCCTGCATCTCTTTTCAATAGACCCTTTGGAAAGTCTGGATGCATTCGGGCCATAAATACTATCAAATCATCCAGCTGCAAACCCTTGAAAATGAATGTAATTGAATTTAATTGCGGTCAAACTGTAACTGTTACTCACGCCTTTGGTTCATTGTGAGGTAGGCATATCTTCACCTCTTGAAATCGGAGGAAATCTGTCGCCGGTTCGAAACCTTAATTTCAAAGGTTAAAGGTGCCATCGCTTTTTAAGGCCATCGGGACAGTCAGATGAAATTCACTGTGTCAAGAGCGTAGCTCGCTACAGGAAGGCCGAGTCCCAGTCTTCACCGTCAGCCGCTGTTAATGTTCCCTGACAGAAATCAGGTATTCCTCCAACCACACCTGGGTGGAGTGAGGAAAATCGGAGTCAAGTGCCTTTCCCCAAGGACACA
>NC_134900.1:25834978-25862478 GCF_041734735.1 Babylonia areolata | reverse complement strand
GTCTGTCCCCCATGTCTCCATCTATCCCTGTGTCTGTCAGTCTGTCCCCCATGTCTCCATCTTTCCCTGTGTCTGTCAGTCTGTCCCCCATGTCTCCATCTTTCCCTGTGTCTGTCAGTCTGTCCCCCATGTCTCCATCTTTCCCCGTGTCTGTCAGTCTGTCCCCCATGTCTCCATCTTTCCATGTGTCTGTCAGTCTGTCCCCCATGTCTCCATCTTTCCATGTGTCTGTCAGTCTGTCCCCCATGTCTCCATCTTTCCATGTGTCTGTCAGTCTGTCCCCCATGTCTCCATCTTTCCATGTGTCTGTCAGTCTGTCCACCATGTCTCCATCTTTCCATGTGTCTGTCAGTCTGTCCCCCATGTCTCCATCTTTCCATGTGTCTGTCAGTCTGTCCCCCATGTCTCCATCTATCCCTGTGTCTGTCAGTCTGTCCCCGCACGTCTCCATCTATCCCTGTGTCTGTCAGTCTGTTCCCCCTGTGTCCATCTTTCCATGTGTCTGTCAGTCTGTCCCCCATGTCTCCATCTTTCCATGTGTCTGTCAGTCTGTCCCCCATGTCTCCATCTTTCTATGTGTCTGTCAGTCTGTCCACCATGTCTCCATCTTTCCATGTGTCTGTCAGTCTGTCCCCCATGTCTCCATCTTTCCCTGTGTCTGTCAGTCTGTCCCCCATGTCTCCATCTATCCCTGTGTCTGTCAGACTGTTCCCCATGTCTCCATCGTTCAATTGTTTGTCAGTCTGTCCCCCCATGTCTCCATCTATCCCTGTGTCTGTCAGACTGTTCCCCATGTCTCCATCTATCCCTGTGTCTGTCAGTCTGTCCCCCATGTCTCCATCTATCCATGTGTCTGTCAGTCTGTCCCCCATGTCTCCATCTTTCCCTGTGTCTGTCAGTCTGTCCCCCATGTCTCCATCTATCCATGTGTCTGTCAGTCTGTCCCCCATGTCTCCATCTTTCCATATGTCTGTCAGTCTGTCCCCCATGTCTCCATCGTTCCATGTGTCTGTCAGTCTGTCCCCCATGTCTCCATCTTTCCATGTGTCCGTCAGTCTGTCCCCCATGTCTCCATCTTTCCATGTGTCCGTCAGTCTGTCCCCCATGTCTCCATCGTTCAATTGTTTGTCAGTCTGTCCCCCCATGTCTCCATCTATCCCTGTGTCTGTCAGTCTGTCCCCCCATGTCTCCATCTATCCCTGTGTCTGTCAGTCTGTCCCCCATGTCTCCATCTATCCCTGTGTCTGTCAGTCTGTCCCCCATGTCTCCATCGTTCCATGTGTCCGTCAGTCTGTCCCCCCCATGTCTCCATCTATCCCTGTGTCTGTCAGTCTGTCCCCCATGTCTCCATCTTCCCATGTGTCTGTCAGTCTGTCCCCCATGTCTCCATCTATCCCTGTGTCTGTCAGTCTGTCCCCCATGTCTCCATCTTTCCCTGTGTCTGTCAGTCTGTCCCTCCTGTCTCCATATTTCCCTGTGTCTGTCAGTCTGTCCCTCCTGTCTCCATATTTCCCTGTGTCTGTCAGTCTGTCCCCGCACGTCTCCATCTTCCCATGTGTCTGTCAGTCTGTCTCCCATGTCTCCATCTATCCATGTGTCTGTCAGTCTGTCCCCCAAGTCTCCATCTATCACTGTGTCTGTCAGTCTGTCTCCGCTGTGTCCGTCTATCCCTGTGTCCGTCAGTCTGTCCACCATGTCTCCATCTATCCCTGTGTCTGTCAGTCTGTCCCCCATGTCTCCATCTATCCCTGTGTCTGTCAGTCTGTCCCCCATGTCTCCATCTTTCCATGTGTCTGTCAGTCTGTCCCCCATGTCTCCATCTTTCCCTGTGTCTGTCAGTCTGTCCCCCATGTCTCCATCTATCCCTGTGTCTGTCAGTCTGTCCCCCCTGTCTCCATCTATCCCTGTGTCTGTCAGTCTGTCCCCCCATGTCTCAATCTTTCCCTGTGTCTGTCAGTCTGTCCCCCATGTCTCCATCTTTCCCTGTGTCTGTCAGTCTGTCCCCCCATGTCTCCATCTTTCCCTGTGTCTGTCAGTCTGTCCCCCATGTCTCCATCTATCCCTGTGTCTGTCAGTCTGTCCCCCATGTCTCCATCTTTCCCTGTGTCTGTCAGTCTGTCCCCCATGTCTCCATCTTTCCCTGTGTCTGTCAGTCTGTCCCCCCCTGTGTCCGTCTCTCTCTGTGTCTGTCAGTCTGTCCCCCCATGTCTCAATCTTTCCCTGTGTCTGTCAGTCTGTCCCCCATGTCTCCATCTTCCCATGTGTCTGTCAGTCTGTCCCCCATGTCTCCATCTATCCCTGTGTCTGTCAGTCTGTCCCCCATGTCTCCATCTATCCCTGTGTCTGTCAGTCTGTCCCCCATGTCTCCATCTTTCCCTGTGTCTGTCAGTCTGTCCCCCCATGTCTCAATCTTTCCCTGTGTCTGTCAGTCTGTCCCCCATGTCTCCATCTTTCCCTGTGTCTGTCAGTCTGTCCCCCATGTCTCCATCTTTCCCTGTGTCTGTCAGTCTGTCCCCCCCTGTGTCCGTCTTTCCCTGTGTCTGTCAGTCTGTCCCCCCATGTCTCCATCTTTCCCTGTGTCTGTCAGTCTGTCCCCCATGTCTCCATCTATCCCTGTGTCTGTCAGTCTGTCCCCCATGTCTCCATCTATCCCTGTGTCTGTCAGTCTGTCCCCCATGTCTCCATCTATCCCTGTGTCTGTCAGTCTGTCCCCCATGTCTCCATCTTTCCCCGTGTCTGTCAGTCTGTCCCCCATGTCTCCATCTATCCCTGTGTCTGTCAGTCTGTCCCCCATGTCTCCATCTTTCCCCGTGTCTGTCAGTCTGTCCCCCATGTCTCCATCTATCCCTGTGTCTGTCAGTCTGTCCCCGCACGTCTCCATCTTTCCATGTGTCTCTCGTGTATGTTCCCCATGTCTCCATCTTTCCATGTGTCTGTCAGTCTGAGTCTCCATTTATTCACCAATTGTTTTGGTTTCGGGCGTGCATGTTTACTACTTTTCACATTTGGGGCGTCCAGGATTCGAAACCACAACTTTCTGATTGCGAACATGGCGCTCAACCAATTGAGCCACGCCGACACCTGAAAGTGAAAAAAAACAAAAAAAAAAAAAGAAAAAAAAAAGAAGAAAAAAAAAGATATCTTCATGAACTGTATCAGTATCAGCTCAAGGAGGCGTCACTGCGTTCGGACAAATCCATATACGCTAAGCAGATGCCTGGCCAGCAGCTTAACCAAACGCGCTTGGTCAGGCCTTGACTGAGAAAAAAACAGACTGTGCTCAAAACTTGCATTCACTGAAAACTTGCATGCACTGAATCCGCGCCTTAGCTCAGTACAAAGAAAGGGAAGAAGAAAGAGAGGGTTAGAGAGACAAACCAGAAGAAAAAGAAGAAGAGAAGATGAATGACGACGAGGAGAGAAAGAAAAGAATAATTGACAGATCTCGAGAGAGCTGTAGGTCCGGTAGAGAAGAGGAAAAAGTAAAGAAAAAAATTGAAAAGAAATAAACAGGTTGAAGAATGAAAGAAAAAGAAAGAAAAACGAGAGAAAGAAAACCGTATCCGAAGTCATGGTGAATAGGGACATAGCCACCCCCCCCCCCCTCCACGACACCCATTTCAACGTAAGGGAGGAAACCAAGCTAGCGTCGCTGTGGCATTTTTTTTCAATAGCCTCCCTTATTTGCACGGACATGCATTATTATCCTTCCCGATCTTTCTCCCGACCACACACGCACGCGCGCGATTCAGCAACAAAATAATGATAATAATAATTATTATTATAAAAACGAAAAAAAGACAATAAGGATAATAGTAACAATAATAATAGTCTACCACCACTAATACTGCTACTGCTAAGCAACTGAATTAGAAAAAAAAAAGAAAAAAGAAAAAGAAATAAAAACTGTGATAAATATATAAAAGAAAAGAAGAAAATAGAATAACAACACGAACAATAATAATGCTAACATAAATATACATAAACAAACAAACAAAAAGCACAATCATTCTGATTTCTGGTTACAGCCCTAAACTATATCACTCACCTCTCTCTGTCGTGAATTTGCATTGTGAGAAAAACTATAAACGATTTGTATTTAGATGGCATTGTTCAGTACCTTGGTATGAATTGTTTACAGTAGTGTAGTCTCATCAAAGGGCAAAGACTGGATCTCAAAATGCATATTAGTGTTTACCTATTATCCTCTAAAATGACTATTTTTGTCCTGTCTCCAACTTCTTTTTTTTTTTTTTTAAACTGTTTTGAGAAAATTATGCTCAGATATTTCCTCACAAATATACTGTCACAGCTTGAATTGTCTTTAATTAGAAAATTATCATCTCAATGTGTGTGTGTGTGTGTGTGTGTGTGTGCACCTTTGTGCGAGTGCATTGTGTGTGTTTTCTTTTTTCTTTCATTTGTGAGCAGTATCTTACATTCATGTGTGCCAACAAGTGAAATTTTTGCATATATTACTGTTTTTACCCCTCCATTCAGGCAGCCTTGCTCCATTATTTGGGGTAGATGCATGCAAAGTACATTCACATTTCCATAATCTACCAAAGGCTGTCATAGCATGCAAGATCTTCAAAATGCTTCATTGACATTCTGCATGTACATACATACACACAGGGACTGAAGGCAGCAATGAACAGGTCTGCATTGTGTTCAGCAGGAAGACAGGAAAATGCTCTGCCCTGAGATTTGAACCAAGAACCTCAAACAGCCAAGGACCTAAGTCCAACAGTTACCACCTGATTTTCATGCTGGTATCTTTCATAATGTGGAGAATATATGTTAAATAGAACTTCATACACTCCTGCACCCTTGCTTCCATTCATGAATTTCATAAACACTCTTACACAGGATTAAATAATTAAGAGAAGTATCTCTCTCCATTCACAACGTACACAGCTTCAAGGCAATGCTGTTGATGCATCTGATTCAGCTAGCACACAGGTAAAATAAAAGGTACACAGGAACAAACCCACAGGAGCTTCAGTCCAACGCAAGGATTGTCTGCTCCAAAGAAGCAGTTTCCCTTTACCACTTCTTGGGCCACAAACCAAAATTATAATAACCAGAAGGTACGCCTCTGCCTCTGTCACTCTTTTCATGTGTGTGCGCTTGTTCCAGAAATGTTTATTGTCCCAGGGATCTGTCTGATGAACAAGCTGCATGTCCTTTCCCCTTCAAAACATCAGGGACATATTTGTACATCATAAGAAGCCCTGCTTAAACACTTGCAAGAGCAAATGCACACATCTTTTCCAAAACATACTCATAAAAATACACATCCATACAAAAAACGCAAATACACATCCATACAAAAAATGCACAAACCGGACACTTTTTGTTGTTGTTTTTTTGCCTCTACTGTTTTATTGATTTTTTTTCCAAGTCTTTCACACACATATATTCTACACACAACAATGTTAGGTATCTATGGTAAGTAATAAATTACTGAACTGGTGCAACGATTCCACCATCTCCAACAAGACCCAACAAGCAAAGAGTACACAAACACAGTCAAGGTTTCTCAAAACGTACCTCACCTCGAGCGCTGAGTTGTTTATTTTTTAACATAACACGTCACAACTGTGGCAGGGTGTGTGCGTCAACGGGAACTAGCCACACACGTCCGCAAATCGCCACGTTCTTCCTTCACCCCTTTGGCATTTCACAGCACAGACCATCAAGAGACCAGGGCCAGGTTGCATCAGGCAATCTTTGTAGCGCTAAGTTTGCTCCGAGTTAAGAATGTTTCGAAGTATATAGAACTTACCATGGAGTTGGGAACATTCTCAATGACAAGCCAAACAGCGCTGCTAAGTTCACTCAAGCAACCCACCCCTGCACAGTACCCTGTCCTATTCCTTTACCGCTAACAGACTCCAGGTAAGGTATGTTCTGACGGACATAAACACAGCTCCTCTCACAGTTCTGCTCACCAACATTCAGACGCTCCTTTCTCCTGCTGTTTGAAGCCGCGTATTTGGTTGCAGTTGACTGTGAGAATGAACGGTTGTATGGTCTACTTTTTGAGGAACTGTGCAACGCAATGCTTATCTCCTTTTGACGCACACACCGCTGCATACCACAACCCAGACAAAGAACAGGTGGTTGATACTTTCCACCTTGAGGAAAACACCACACACCTTGCAACAGATATCAAAGATATTTGGTCTTTTTTTTTCTTTTTTTTCTTCTTTTTTTAACAAACATTTAATGGAAAATGTGAGAAGAAGAAGGAAAAAAAAAAAGAAAAAAGATTCCAGTATTTCTTGCCGACATAGCTGGCCACAGACGCCCTTGTACAAACCACGTAACATTTCAAATAGGAAAGAGACATTCATGAGCAAACCGAGAGTAATGGAGGAAAAACACACCATGAATCATTTCCGAAGTGGAAGTACAGAGTACAATGGTGTAACAACAACAGCAACAGTGAATACCCGAGAGCCAGTACTACATGTACTAAACCTGAAGTTGAAAGAGAAAACAGAACACTGAAACTGAGGTTTACGTTGATAGCTTCCACCCCCCCCCCCCCCCCCCCCCAGTATAAAAGAAGGAAGTGTTTCAGTTTCCGAAATGCTTCAGTTTCATGAAGGTGTCAAAGTGTGTGGACTGATCCTTATACACTACACCACAACTGCTAAAAAAAACAAAACAAAGGAGGCAGGGGGTGGGGTGCCTTATCTTCACACAAACCCAATGCACTGAACAGGCCTTGAAGGAAGCAAACAGGAAGAGAACCAAGAGGAAGAGAAGAAGGTCTATATCAGTGTGCATAAAAGTTGTTGTTTTTTTTATTCAAAGTTAAACACTTTCCTATTTTTATAATTCTAAGCTATTTGGAGGATGCTTTCCTTTCATTTTGGACTTTAATGTAATATTACCTTTATTACTTATGGCATTAGATATAACTGTGGAGATGAAATTGCAGATAAAAGTGTGTGGACACATGAAAAAGAGAGAGAGAGGGAAAAAAAGAGAATGAGAAAGAGTGTAGTTGTACTGCACATGTGTGTGTCTGAGAGCATGCATGCATGTGTGCATGTGTGTGTGGATGTTTGAACACATGTGCTTGTGTGTAGCATTTGGGCAACTTTAAATTTGATCTAATAGATCAACAGTCAACATCCACATTGTAACATGTGACATTTCAAACAAAAACAGAAAAAAAAATCACATTTTGTGGGAACCCAGCAAACGTTTTCCAAGCCATAGTAAAAAAAACAACAACAAAAAAACAAACCAACCAACCCACAACAACTATACAAGATGAACCAGTATGAGAACGAGTGATGTACAGAGCATTATGAATGCTAATGACTGAACAGGGTTACATGTTTCAATGGCAATGACTGTGTAAGCAGGACAAACAAGTTTCACCTCACATCACTGACGGTAAATTTCCAAAGAAATTAACAACTGATTGGAAAATAAATCTACATACAAGCTAGTGTCTAACACTGGAACAGCAACAAAGCCACATTAATTGAGAAAGAAAATGAGAAACAATAATTACTGAATGAATAAAAAAAAAAAACCACACCAAGAAACAAATTATTCATGGGATTCAGAGCTGTTCTCGTGGCATGTCCACAATTTTCCTTTTATTTTTAGTTCGTTTGATTTCACTTCAATCATAATTCACTCAAAATGAAGGCAGCATGCTCTTGGGGGAAGTGCCTGTAACCTATTTCTATAAAAATTCCAATCTGTAAATGTTTAATGCAACGCACCTTGTGAGAAGGTCTGAGAACTGTTTTGCCCAAGACCAGGTAAATAAACCTACCTGTAATGATACTCTGATATAAAAGTAACACCAACTGGCATGATCATCATAAAGCTAAGTTTAACGAATCATTGAACAGCGGCTTCTGCCTTCAAGGCAATTTGGAATATGCTATGGGAATACTGACTTCTCAAACATTTAATCCTTTCTTGCTATAACTATCTCTACTGAGTTACTTCCCAAGTTTAAAGTCAGTTTTGTTTTTGTGGTACAGGCACATTTTCGTTCAGTTTTTCCCATCATTTGTCCTGATTTGCTCCAGATAAATATTTTCTTGGCTTCATACAGGATTCTTTAAAGCAGGTGTAGTTTTTTGTTTTGGTTGTTTTTTTTTAGCTCGAAGTGGAAGATCTGACCAAATTCTTCTTCTTCTCGGGTTTTTTTTGTTTTTTTTTAATAGTTTGGACAATATTAAAATCAGGCAGTGGGTATAATGAAGTCAGCAAGCATTGAGAATATACAATAAAAATTATGTAGTGTAAGAACCGTGCATTAAAACAACACATATGCAGAATACAGATTGATTGTGTGTTGATTCTAAAACTTGGATTCAAATAATGCTGATGTATTGACCAATTAACAAGTATAAAAAAATGGCCATGCTTGCTTTTTTTTCTTTTCATTTCTTTTCTAAACGCCATTCATTGCTTATGAAAGGTGTTTGATTGATTGTATACATATCAAACATCACTTTATTCAATATGAACAACATGAACACCATGATAATAAAAGAAAAAAAAAGTTGAACACAAGAGATGATTAAACAAGACCAAATCTGAAAACAGTACCTGTATGCTATAATGCAAGTTATTAAGAAACTGCCTTGTGAGTTAAAAAAAAACAAAAACAAACAAACCAACAAAAAACAACCAAACAATCTCTGACAAAAATCAGCTATGAAAACCAAGATGATTACTTCTTGATCTGAAACTTAACACTGATGATTGCTGCCTCATAAGGGAATAAACACACACACAAACAAAAACACATCAACAAACTATTAGTGTAAAAAGGAACATATAAAACAAAAACAAAAAAACCCAAACAAACCAAAAAAAAAAAAAAACCCCTAACAAATGAACCGACTTTGAACCCGATTGTCAACAAGACAGTAGAAAAAGATACACGATAATGGGTTATATATTTATGAATCAATCAATATGATGAAAGAGTGAGATACACAGGAGATTACACATCTGGGTAATAATTAATATGAAGTGTTATGGGGTAAAAGGGGGAGAAAACCACAGCTAGACAAAAGGGGGGTTGGGTTGGGGGGGGATTCAACTACTGTCCAAAAAAAAAAAAAAAAAAAAAGTGATTCCAAATCACAGATCCTCCGATGAGCCAGTTGCCTCCCGTACACGTTCGGCCAACTGAAAGTTTTAGAGTTTATGTCCAGGGGTAGGTCCTGAGGGGACCACCGCCCCCTGGCAATTTATATCACAGTTCTGCTGTCTCAACATTGACAATCTACCACTGTATCCCATGTAGTACGACGCCACACAAGTCACCAACCCCGACACAAAATGAACCACACCTTGGCAAGGAGAAAGATCCACAAGGTGGACCAAGAGGAAAACAAAGAGAGGAAGAAAGAGAAGGAGAGAGAGAAAAGGTAGATCTACAGACATGTGAATAAATCTAAACTACTATTTTATAATAAAATTACTCATGAAAACAGAACCAAACCTTATTTGCTTGAAGGATATCTTAATTTTAATCAAAAACAATCATTGTGCAAATTAAGAATATCCTGTCATGATTTAGCAACAGAAAGTTCATACTAGTTCAAAGCCCTATTTCTACATTCCTTTAATGTACTTCAGAATTGTTTTAATGTTTTCTGATTATTATCATTATTGAATTGTTACTGTTAAATTAATTGCATGTTAGTTATGCATTTTTTGGGGTAGTTTTTTTTACCTTTTCTGTTTTCCTCCCCCCCCCCCCCTTTTTTTTTTAATTGTTTAATATCACTGATAGTGAAAAGATGCTTAACTAAAGAACGTACTAACAAAAGTACAAAGTGACATAAAAAAAATAATAAAAAAAAAAAAAAATTAAAAAACACCCTAAGGAAGGAGAGGGGAAGAGAATAAGAGGGAAAGATGGTGAGAGACTGGGAGGGAGAGAAATAGAGAGGGTGGGAAAAGGGACGGGTTGGAGGGGGAGAGACAGTGAGAGAGACTCGGAGAGAGAGAGAGAGAGAGCGAGGCTTTTGTAAGCACCACTTTCTTTATCATTTGATTTTAATGAATCTGTTCACCAAATTATATATTTTACCCACAGAGGGTGAGACCTTGGTAAACTCCGCTTTCCCTACCAGTTTAATGTAATGTATTAGTTTTTCAGATTATCTGTTCTAACCATCTGGTTTAAACAAAATGATTATTACACTGAAGTATTCTTTCAGCTTATTTGTTAATTTCAGGTGCCAGCTTTGTCAGCGCTGTTGAAATCATTCATATAAATGATGCTTCTCAAACATTTCATCTGCATGCCCTTGATATCATCCTGGATATGAACCTTCTGATATATTGTCCTAAAGCTATAATCAGAACACACACAGGAGCTTGCACACACACACACACACACATCACTCACATACACAGACTAACACACACCCAACAATGCCAAGACTTGATTCATTTTGTGTGGCGTGATGACAACATCCTATACTACTGAAGAAATCACAGAAACTTTGTGCAAAATACATGAAGATGAAGTGATGATATGACCAAGTTTGATTATGTAGGTTATATGAATAACTGAGAGAGAGAGAGTAATGCATTATCAAAAATACAACAAGGACAATGATACATGCCTGCTTACATTAAGTATGCAAAAAATATGAAGAAAAGTATCTTTTTTTTTAAAAACAAAGATTTTTTTTCTGAATTTTTTCCCCTCATTTTTATGTATGTTATGAACACGAAGTATGGTAAAACAATTGCTTGGGTTCCCACAAAATGCAGCTTGTACTGGATCCAATCATTGATGGATTCAGGGCTTTCTGTTTGTTGCTTATAAATAAGCATTCACACAAAGATGAGACAGTGACATAAAGAAAGAGCCAGAGACAGAACACAAGAGAGACAGCTAGACACAGCATCAAAGAGAGAGAGAGAGAGAGAGAGAGAGAGAGAGAGAGATGGCAGTTGATGTACACAGAGAGCAAGAATGATGTGTGTGCATGCTTGTGAATGATGTGTGCATGTTCTGGCATATATATGAGTCTGTGTGCGTACATGCGTGCATGTCTAGGTAACACACAGAATGTACACACCATACAGATACACTGCAAAGATGTTCCAAAAAACTTGTGACTTGTGTTGCCCAAATACACATACAACACAATTCCAACACAGCAATAATCAATTCAAAGAGAAAACCACGTCACATTAATAGATAAACAAACAAAAGTTAAGCTCAATACTGCATAGATCCTAAAGATGACACCAACATTCATGTTTGCCTGTTGCACATTTACTTTTGTTTTTTCTTTACTTTTCTTTTACAGATATTATTCAGTTCAAGGTTTATAGTTTGTTTTTTGTTGTTGTTTTTTTTTGCTTGTGGTTTTCTTTATTTTTTTTTTCAATCATAATCATATTTTTTGTTGTTCAATTAAAGAAACATTGATAAGGTTGACCAGCGAAAAACAGACTTTTAAGACATAGTTTTGCAAAGATATATTTGCATACTTTTCTTCTTCTTTCATTTTCTTTAGTTAGGACACACACACACAAAGATAGAAAATCTTACCCCCCCCCCCCCCCACCCAACCCCTCCAAAAAAAAACCCCACCACACAGACATGTTTTAATATTTTTGTTCTTCTCTCACCTCAAAGATTTACACAATAAAAATTCTTTACGACAGAATAATAACCTTGGAAAAAAGTACTGATTAAATTTGAGCAATGTGGATAAAAACAAAGAAAGCAATGCATGGTATGCTTTAGAAGCAGACAGTAAAAAAAAAAAAAAAAAAAAGAAGAAGAAAAAACAAACATAATCAGGTATCAGCACTGTTAATGATATACTCCCTTGCTTTTCCAGGATTTTTTCTGACTCTGTAAGTACCTGCCTTTTTTTTTTTTCCCCCTGTCACTTTTTTTTTTCCTTTGGCAGATCATCAATATCAGACCGTCCCTTTACCATGGTTCATGATGACTCCAGGTGCTTTGAACGAGCCCTTTGAATTGAATTTTTTTTGCTTTTGTCTCTTCCTTCTGACCTTCACAATTTCACATGACGAAACAGAGAGAAATACAAGTCATTCAGCGAAACAAAAAAAAAAAAAAGAAGAAGAGAGGAATGGTAGCAAAATATGTGGACACAAAAAGTTGTCAACTCAAAAACAGATCCATTACACTGGGACCTGGGAATTTCTACTACAACCAAGCAGAACACGAAAACGACTGATTAAAAAAACGGTTTGTTATTATTATTATTTTTTTTTTCTTTGTGGACAACATGTAAGCCGTTTAGTGTTTAGCAATAAATAATGCATTGCGGAAATACTGACATTTCCCTGCCCTCCTCTTCGCTGTACTGTGTCATAAGGCAGCACATAAACCGGTACGGACTGCGCAATGTCCGTTTAGCTTGGCACAAGATGGTATCAAATTGCGTGTAAGACAAATAAACATGCTCAAAGTGTTAGTCTTGCTTTTATCTTTATATTTGTAATGGCACGATACAAAGGACATGGACTGGTCGAAAAGAGTGATTTATATTTCATTAATTTCTAATTATTACTGTAAAATGTGATAAATGGAACCTTGATTTTTTTTTTTTTTTTTTTTTTTTTGTAAAAGGAACTCAAAACTTCAGATTAAATGACTGTTCAAAAATAAAACAATGGTACTGACATTAAAACAGTGTACAACAGGTAAGCAAGTAGATAAAAAGAAAATTCCCTTTGATTTTTAAAACAAATGACTTTCATGTAATCTAAGATAAGCCCCCCCAAAAAGGGAGACAAAATTCTTTTTTTTTTTTTTCGCCATATACAGAATAAAAGACAGAACAGACAATTCTGCAGAGTATTCAGAAAGAAATACAGCCCTAAAGCAAGACAACCCTGAATCATCTTCGATCTTTGAGGTATCTCACTGAAACAACAAATTTCATTCATTTCGGCATGAAAAATATTCCACTGTCATCCCCGGATGACCCCATTTTCAATACATGGAATGTTTAACATAGAGTGAGGAGGGTTGAACAGAGAGAAAAAAAACCCAAAAAAAAAAACCCATAGAACTCTAATGAAAATTGTTACTTCAAGACAAATCTACTTCACACACTTAAGACACCAAGAGATATATATATATATATATATATATATTTATAATATTATGACAAACTGTAGAAAATTCAGTGAACTGGAAATACCTGCAGCAGAGATTTTTCTTTGGAACACTCTCATATAAAGGTACACACACACAAACGTACATGTATACACACACATACATGTGTACATGTACACACACACACTTACAAACATGCTTAAATACTCACACATACCCCCCCCAACCCCCCACCCAATCCCCCCAGAAAAGTTGTAGAAAAAGATGAAGTGTTGGGAGAAAAAAGTTCCATTCACTGAAACACTTACATGAAACACATTCATACACATAAAAAAAAAAGAAGTATAAAGTCATTGACGGCGAAATAATCTGGAAAAGTTACACGGTAAGTACACCGGTTTTTCCATGCAAGCAGCTGCAAAACCCAGGAAAGTCTACTTCTATGACCATTTCAGAAATACAAAACATAAGAAACTGCATCCGAATCTGCAAGCATATTATTCTTGAAGAGATCAAACAGGTCACATGATGAATGGTTTCCTACATAAAAGAACTGCATTGTCACATAAGCACTTGCAGGAAGAGAGACTGAGACTATGGGTCTGAAATCTAAAACACAAACAATGGCCAAGCAGTATGATATGTATGACTGACCTAAATATGTGGACAAAAGACGAAAATCAAAAACCAAATTACTCAGACAACACAAGGTATAGGAATTAAATCCTTTCCAACTTGCCGGTGTTGTTTTTCAACTTGAAGCAAGGGAAAACTACTGTAGTGCGCAACTATGTTTTCAGTTCAGTTACAGTCGCTTCCCTTCTCATCACTCGGGGCCAGCATTGCTCAGCTTTGGATTTCATTTTATCTGAGACATTCATCATATTATGTGACATGCTCGACAGCAGGTGGTTCTCAACAATTTGTGTCACAAAGGGCCTGAATTCCTTCCCACCATCCTCCACACTGCAAGGGAAGATAACTGACCAGAAATGCTCATTCAGAGTTGTGAGAAAGAATGATTTTTTCATTTAAATTCTTTTTTTCTTGCTCGTTTGCTGACATTTTAAGTTATAAAGCAGTTTGCACACAAACTATTTGTATCTCTACGACTGCGCTAGCACTATCTGCACACGTACAATGGAGATTGTTAAAGGTTTTTCAGCAGTTTGTACAGAGATCCTTTGGAAGTGCATATTAACAGATTTTCTCTTTCCGTCTCCCTTCAACCACTTCTTCATTTTTCTTTAACCTTTTGTGTTATTATTTTTATACATACTATTTTCCCCAAATATTGATGTTAATTGTTAGTGCTCTGCGTCCCTTTGCTAAGCAGGTAGAGCGGATTATAAACATGGCCGATTATATCATTATAACTGTTTGGAGGCGCATGTCGCGCTGTTAGGTCACAGCCAATCATATCTGAATTTATTTGGTTTTCAGCATTCAATACTTCTGTTTAATGGAAATGTTTTGATTTGTTTTGTTTTATTTCTGAAGAGTAGAAGTTGTGACGATTCTTGTCTTTTTTTTTACAGTGTGCTCACCTGGTGATTCAGAATTTCAATTATAGAAGAACCGTATCATTTCATACTTAAATCTGTTTTGCCAAAACTTTCATATCATCATATTTCATTGTTCATTTATTCATCAAGTCCATGGACAGACACTTCTGACAATAATACAATTTCATTAACTTGATTTTTTTTCGCCTCCATATGGAGTTATCTCTATTTTTTTTTTTTTTTTTTTTTTTTTTTAAAACCTATTGTATGATGATTCCAGTCCTGTTAACAATTTTCATTTGTGGAGATTAAAAATGTTTGCGCACATCCAATGGATTTTTACACCATACAATAAACTGGAGAGGGCTAAAAACAAAACTTCACCCACTAACAACAACCACAACAATGGTAATATATAACCCAACAGGACCAACACATCAAGGAAAGAAAAAACAAAAACAAAAACAAGAAAAAGCTCCAAAACACACACACACACACACACAAAGGAAACCCACATGGACATGTAGTAGAAGTACCTGTCTATGCATAAGGATTAGCAGCCCCCCACACAAGCGGTGGGGTGTGGGTTAGGGGGGGGGGGGGCGGGAGGATCCAGTCCAGCCATTGTGTACGAACAGGGAATGATGAGTGGAGCGAGATGTGAGTCAGTGAATGAGTGATGGGAGGAGGAGGAGGAAGGCACAGACTAGTTGAAGTCGAAGAGCAGCAGGTAGCGGATCCTGTTCTGGCTTTCCTTGTAGATGAGGTATTCGCTCTGGTAGAAGGAGCTGCTCACCCCCATGTCCTTGGGCTTGGCCTGGGGAACCACCACCTCTCTGCCATCAATCTTGAGGCTGGTGTCAAACGTGGGGTCTGCAACAAGTACATTTCGTTTCATTCACTGCAGAAATTATATATCAGATTTGGAGTCTGCATCACTGCAAAAACTCTGTCGAACTTGGGGTCTGCAACATGTACATTTTGTTTCATTCACTGCAGAAACTCTCTGTCAAATCTGGAGTCTATGTCAGTAACTTAAGGTCTGCAACAGTGCATTTTGTTTCATTCACTGCAGAAACTCTCTGTCAAATCTGGAGTCTATGTCAGTAACTTAAGGTCTGCAAAAGTGCATTTTGTTTCATTCACTGCAGAAATTCTCTGTAAAATTTGGAGTCTACCTGGACAACTTTGGGTCTGTTACAGTGCATTTTGTTTCATTCACTGCAGAAACTCTGTCAAATATGGAACCTTCCTCACTCCAAAAATTCTCTGTCAATCTTCGTATCTGCAACAGTACATTCTGTTTCATTCATTGCAAAAATTATTTGTTAAACTTGGGGTCTGCAACAGTACACTTCGTTTCATTCACTGAAATTATTTGTTAAATTTGGAGTCTACACCACTGCAAAAAAAAAAAATATATGTTGAACTAGGAGTCTGCAACAGTACATTTCATTTTCTTTCACTACAAAAAACATTTCTGTCAAATCTGGACTCGGCAACAGTACAGGTAATTTCATTCATTGCAAAAATTCTGTGTCAAATTTGGGGTCTCCATCACTGAAAACATTCTCTGTCAAACTTGGAGTCTGCAACATTACAGGTCATTTCATTCACTGCAAAAACATGTTCTGTCAAACTTGGAATCTGCTAGAGTACATTTCATTACATTCAGCCTGGGACAGTGCATTTAATTTCATTCATTGCTAGAATCATCTGTCAATCGTGGAGGTTGCAACAGTACATCTTTTCTTTTTCGTTGGTAAACTCAGGATTGTTTAATCAACTTCATTCATAACAAACTGAATACACCAGTATTTCACTTGCAAAACAAGACACATTCTATAGTTTTACTTTGATATAAATTGAGACTTGTGTTGTATCAGAAAAATATCCCCATCCGGTCTTGTGATCAATTCTGCTCTAAATATATCAAATCATGTATCACCTGCAAAGAGAGAGACAACATTTCCAAAGCCAGCCCCCAATGCAGAAAGGAACTGTCTGAACTGATTCCATCTGTGTATTCACAATGAATCAAAAAAACAAACAAAACCACAGTCCTTAAAAGAAAGAGAATAAGCCGTGCGTGTGTGCATGTTTGATTATGTGCATGTGCATACATTTGGGTGTGTGGATAAAAGTTTGAACTCCGATTCATTGATAAAACATGAATTCATCAGTTTGACATGGTACAGTATATGACACCAAACATGAATTTGAAGGCATTATTGAAGCCAAAGGAAGCACACCATGGCTTATACAATTAGTATGAACTCTGAAAGGCAAACAGCGGGGGATGGAGAGTGAAGCGAGTGGAAAAAGGGAAATGCCAACTGCTCTGTCATCTGTCCATGTCAGGGGTTAGAGGGCATCTTCCTTGTTGGGGGTGAACATCCACTTCCCATACACCCCAAGCTGCTAAGCTAGGGAGAAAAAACCCTTTGCTTGGTTAAACAACAACAACAAAAACAACAACAACAAAAACAACAACAGTACATCTTTTTAATTTCCTGCACAATTCTGTGTCTGCAACAATACATTTCATTTCATTCACTGCAAAATGTCTGTCAAACTTGGAATCTGCAACAGTGCGTATCATTTCATTCGCTGCAAAATTTCTCTGTCAAACTTGTCAGCACCAGAACATTATCAGTACATATTATCCTTTTCATTCTTCTTCTTCTCCTCATGATCATCATTATTGTTACCATTAATATCATTATTACACACATACCAACCCACAAATTTGCTTTTCTGGAACAACACACATTAGAGTCAGGGACAAGGTATTATTTTCAGGAACTTATCAGCAAACACACAACAGTTGGTCTTGCAGAAGTTACTTTGCAGGTGACAGAAATCAAGCAGACTTTCACAAAATGTCTTCAGTACTGTTTGGACAGTTCCGGCTTTTCAAGAAGTGGCTTCAGTAATATTTGGCAGCATTTCCGCAAGTCTTAACGAAGGGTCTTCAGCAACGGTTGGAAAACCATCTAAGGGTACTCTTGTACTCACTAGATACATAGGAAAAAAAATGTTACAGTTGGATTTTTTAAAAATTTCCAGGACATGCAGCAAATATCTCTATTTCTGGAACACCCTGTCCATTTTATCAATTTTGCGGGACAAATATGGGCCCCCAGTGACGGTAAGCATGCCTGTTATTATCATCACTGTCAAAGCACTGTACCTGGCTCCTGGCCCCCCTTGGCCAGCACACTGTCGAAGCCTGCAGGGGCCTTGGTGAGGGAGGAGTTGTCCCTGAGGATCACGTGCTGCTTGCCAATGGCCACCTCGTTCAGGAACATGATGCCCTTCTTCCCCGCCGTGCCCACTGCAAGGGGACAACATCACGTCACATGGATTGAAACAACGTCCAGCTAAACAGTGTTCCTTTCCCATTTATTGATTAAAAAGTGTCTGGCTAAACAATGCTCCTTTCCCACATATTGATTAAAGCAACGTCTGGCTAAACAGTTCCTTTCCCATTTATTGATTAAAGCAATGTCTGGCTAAACAGTTCCTTTCCCATTTATTGATTAAAAACAGTGTCTGGCTAAACAGTTCCTTTCCCATTTATTGATTAAAGCAATGTCTGGCTAAACAGTTCCTTTCCCATTTATTGATTAAAGCAATGTCTGGCTAAACAGTGTTCCTTTCCCATTTATTGATTAAAGCAATGTACTAGCTAAACAGTTCCTTTCCCATTTATTGATTAAAGCAATGTCTGGCTAAACAGTGTTGCTTTCCCATTTATTGATTAAACCAATGTCTGGCTAAACAGTTCCTTTCCCATTTATTGATTAAAGCAATGTCTGGCTAAACAGTTCCTTTCCCATTTATTGATTAAAGCAATGTCTGGCTAAACAGTGTTCCTTTCCCATTTATTGATTAAAGCAATGTCTGGCTAAACAGTTCCTTTCCCATTTATTGATTAAAGCAATGTCTGGCTAAACAGTTCCTTTCCCATTTATTGATTAAAGCAATGTCTGGCTAAACAGTTCCTTTCCCATTTATTGATTAAAAACAGTGTCTGGCTAAACAGTTCCTTTCCCATTTATTGATTAAAGCAATGTCTGGCTAAACAATGCTCCTTTCCCACATATTGATTAAAGCAACGTCTGGCTAAACAGTTCCTTTCCCATTTTTATTGATTAAAGCAATGTCTGGCTAAACAGTTCCTTTCCCATTTATTGATTAAAGCAATGTCTGGCTAAACAGTTCCTTTCCCACTTATTGATTAAAGCAATGTCTGGCTAAACAGTTCCTTTCCCATTCATTAATCAAAATGGTGTCTAGCTTAACCCATTCAACCCAAGGAGTTTACAGCCTTGGCAGATTCCCCTGGCCTACTGATGTGGATAAACAAAGAAAATGTCCTGTAACTGATCAGTTTTTCCTCCAAATTGACATGTTGGGATATGGCTGGAAATACTGCAGAAGTTAGTTCCCTTTGCTTGCAGTTTATGCATATGTTGGTCCCGTCGCTTGCAGTTTATGCATATGTTGGACACTTCGCTTGCAGTTTATGCATATGTTGGACACTTCGCTTACACTTCATGCATATGTTGGTCCCTTCACTTGCACTTTATGCATATGCTGGTCCCTTCACTTGCACTTTATGCATATGTTGGTCCTTTTGCTTGCAGTTTATGCATATGTTGGTCCCTTCACTTGCACTTTATGCATATGTTGGTCACTTCGCTTGCACTTTATGCATATGTTGGTCCCTTCACTTGCACTTTATGCATATGTTGGTCCTTTTGCTTGCACTTTATGCATATGTTGGTCCTTTTGCTTGCACTTTATGCATATGTTGGACCCTTCGCTTGCACTTTATGCATATGTTGGTCCCTTCACTTGCACTTTATGCATATGTTGGTCCTTTTGCTTGCAGTTTATGCACATGTTGGTCCTTTTGCTTGCACTTTATGCATATGTTGGTCCTTTTGCTTGCACTTTATGCATATGTTGGTCCTTTTGCTTGCACTTTATGCATATGTTGGACCCTTTGCTTGCAGTTTATGCACATGTTGGTCCCTTCGCTTCCACTTTATGCATATGTTGGAACATGAAACCATTCTCATGAAATGAATTTTTACACCAGGGTAATGCTCAGGTGCATGGCTGAATGAATTACCATTTCTTTTTTTCCATTTATTGATGACAACAATGTCCAGCTCAACATTTCCATTTATTGATTAAAACAGTGTCCAGCTATATGTTTCCTTTTCCATTTATTGTTGTTGATAGTTACCTTGCGCCAATCTTCCGTCAGAGACCAAGCTCTAACAGCTTTACAGAATCATTGCCTAACATTTAACGTTAACTCATTTAGGACCAATCCCCATGCGAGGACTGATCTCAACACTGAAGCTCATTTTGGACAGATCCCTGCATTCACTCATTTAGGACTGAGCCCCACATTAAAACACATTTTGGACCCATCCACAGATTAACTCATTCAGAGCCAACCTCTATGTGTGGACCGATCCCAACACTCAAACTGATTTCCGACTGATCCCCACGTCAACTCATTTAGGAGCGATTCCCATGTCAGAACCAATCCCGACATTGAAACACATTTTGAGCCGATCCCCATGTTTACTCATTTAAGACCAATCCTCATGTTAGGAAAGATCCCCACGTTAATTCATTTAGCACCAATTCCCATGCTAGAACCAATCCCCACATTAAAAACCCTTTCGAACCCATCCCCATGTAAACTCATTTCGAACCAGTCCCAACATTAAAATTAATTCAGGACCATATGAACCCCCTATGGCAGGAAGGGACAACAACTGACCGTATCCTGCCGACTTGTCGTTCTCGGAGGCAAAGTAGATGCCCTTGCCCACTCGGCCCCCACTGTGCGGCATGATGCGGAGTCCTGTCTTCAGGATGGCCGCCACAACAGCCACGTTGGTGCCGTGCCACAGCAGTTTGCGCTCCTTGATCTTGTCGTGAACCTTGTACCGGTCAGTCTGAAAGGGGAAGGTTACAATGTCAGCAAGGAGGTGTTGTGTGTGTGTGTGTGTGTGTGTGTGTGTGTGTGTGTGTGTGTGTGTGTGTGTGTGTGAGAGAGAGAGTTTTATTACATGCAGACTGTTATTTCTGAGTGCTGAAAGTTTTATTACAAAAAGATTGTTTTTTCTGGGTTTTTTTCCAAATGTGTGTTTCAGGAAAGCAGCAAGATGATTTATACTTTTATGCTATTATAACACCTGTCCTCAGAGACCAAGCTCTAAGTGCTTTACAAAGTCATTTGCACAACAGGCTGCCTACCTGTTCAGAGATGACTGACAATAACTTTTAGGCACTCATCATTCTTTTCCTGTGTTATTTAGTCAGGCTTCAGACACACACATTCACACACACACACACACAAAGACATGTAGACGCACACACACACACACACACACATGGCGCTCGTCATTCATTTCCAGTGTTGTTCAGTCAGGCTTTAAACAATATACACACACACACACACACACACACACACACGGCACCCCCCAGTGTATGGGAGGGGCCCCAACAAAGCCAGAGAACACACTGACCTCCCCGTCCCTGTCCACTGTCCAGATGTGATTGAGGGTCAGCTTGCGCCAGCTTGAGGTGGGCTTCGTTTCCGCAAAATACTTCTCCAGCACCTGCACACATGTCAGCGTGACACATGTACACATACAGCGTCACACACACACACATGTATCCATACAGATCTGGGTCATTATCATACTGAAAGTCATACACATGCACACACACACACAAACCTTGAACTAATATGCACCATTATTCAGGCACAAACAAATATATGGAACAAACCATGAACTGCTATGGACCATTACTCAGGCACAAACTAACAAAAAAAAAAAAGGCACAAAGCTTACACTGCCACTGATATAGACATTTATACTTTTATGCTGTTATAGCGCCAATCCTCTGTCAGGGACCAAGCTCTAAGTGCTTAACAAACGCAGTCATTTACACAACAGACTGCCTTCTTGGGTAAAGCCGAATGAGGGCTACATTTAGGCACTCATCATTCCTTTCCCATGTCATTCAGCATGAACCATGTTCAACCACTGACACAATCCCTAAACTGCAGTGGACCCAATTCAAAGTCTCCCCTTGGGGAAAAAAAAAACAGAAGGAAGAAAAGTGCAGGCACAAACCTTGTACTCTTTGCTCTTGGGATCCACAAGCCCCAGCTTGGCTTTCAGAAGGCCGTAGTTGACATCTAAAGGATGGGGCACCTCCTCTTTGTCCTGCACAAGAGTCACCTCATTTGACTTGCACTTTACTTGATACAGGACGTTTTCCCCCTAAAATAACGTTCAATCTGACATACTGTAAAAGCGCAGTGAGCCTGCTCTTGAAAGTGGGGAACTGCTCTATAAAAGTGCCCACGATGTCATTATTATCATAATTAATGCTGAGTTTCTACCAGAAAGCTGGAAAAGAAATCAAAGAACAAGAATACTGTGTCCTTTTACATTTGGTGCTGCCCAAATACAGGTCAATGGAAGTCAAATGTAAAAAAAAGAAAAAAAGAATGAAAAAACTACAACAACAACAAAAAAACCCCAAAACCCAGTACAATAGTATTCACAATTTCAAAAAGTGAAATGGAGAATAGAAAAGCAATCAAGTCATTCCATCAGTTAACAGTCACAGTATCTTTAAAGTAAAAAACAGACAGATAACATTTTACATATATAATACTAAAAATAAGATACAACAGTTCACCTCCCACATATTCTCAGCACACACACACACACACACACTCATTACATACAGCAGCACCTTGCAGACCAGAAACAAATATGGTAAGGATTATGATTTCCAAAACAACTTAAAATAGTAAGAGTTCATGCAAAGACCCTATGCATATTCTGTGGGTAAAATCTGCAACAAATGTGACCAAGGACAAAAACCACAAAATGAAAAGAAGACTCACCTCCATTCCCTTGTCCTTTTCCTTCTGCATGCTCTGAGCCAGTTCAATGTCTCCCAGAACCTGAGTTGATTAAAAAATACAATCATCAGTTTAATACAAATCAATTCATCCTACAAAAAAGCTACACACACACACACACCTCTGCACACACAATAAAAACAAACAAGCTATTACAGAATGCATAAACACAAACACATGTACCCCTCCACAAACACACATACAAATACACTAAAAGCAAACTGTTACAGAATGCATGACAAATTAAAAGACTTCCACAGAAAAAACAAAGCCACCAGCGACTACTTACTGAGAGACAGAAATACTGACTGGCATACGTACAGCGAGTGAGGGGGGAAAGAGAGAGTGAGAGAGAAAGAGTGAGAAAGACAGCGACACAGATAGAGAAAGCGAGAATTATTCTAACCAAGCAGTCGGACAGAAGTGTTGTAAGCATGTTCAATGCAGATCAAACAAACATAACACAAAATACCAGGAATAGTGAGAAGAAGAAAAAAAGTGATGGATAAGGGAAATTTTCTATCTAAAATTACACTTAAATAACATACTTACCGTGACCCAACTAGTGCAGACTCCGGCAGGGGTCTGACATTTCTGTCCTGTGCAAACTACTATCCGCCTATGCGGAGAAAACAAAAGCAACTACGGCCGATAACCTCCCGGAAGTAGGTAACCTCCCCTTTGTCCCGCTAGCTAGCGCCCTCTTTTGACGGCAGTCATCATGACTCCTGTTCCTGTGCTCTTCATACGGCTAAGTTTTTTTCGTATTTTCTGCCTGTCTGTCAGAGGGGACAGAAATGGAAGAGAGATGGTGAGAGAGAGAGAGAGAGAGAGAGAGAGGAAAAACATGAAAGAGTTGGCCACAGACGAAAAGAAAAGTTAAAGGTCCAATAGCCTTTAACAGCAGTGAATTCATAATCACTGTCTTGGGCTTGGCATGGGAAGGCAGGACGCAATCCGTCCCTTTCGCCACTTCTAAACCTTTTCTGACCGAACCCACTCACACCTGGATGGAGTGAGGAAAACTGGACATACAGGTGCCCTTCCCAAGGAAACAACACCATGCTGATTTGAGGTTTCAAACTCTGATTACTGGTGAACACTGACCCAGAATGATAATAATAATAATTAATATTTATATAGTGCTGAATCTTGTGCAGAGACAAATGAAAGCGCTTTCACACCAGTCAGTCACACACATGCATAATTTTAACTTGAGAAACTGAAGACGAAGAAGAGGCAGGGGAGGGATGTTATCATGGAAAGAGGTGGGTTTTAATGCCAGACTTGAAAGAACTGAATAGGGAGGCCTGATGAAGCCAAAGTAGAAGTCCAATGCCAAACCGATTCTACCATGGTGTTTCATAGCCAGAGATAAAGAACGTCAGTAAGAAAGAGGGCATGGGAGAGGGAAAGAGAAAGAGGAAAAACAAAAACAACAGGCCACAGCCTCCATCCACACACCGCCAGCATGTCGTATTTCTGCTGCAGAAATTCTGTGTTGTCGATGACGGGAGGGATGCGGCGACCAAAGTCGTGAGGGACGGCGGTGTAGAACTTAGATGACAGCATCTGCAGCTTGTTTTTGGGACTCTTCTTGCTGAGCGCTTCCTCCAGCTCCTCAAGAATCTCAAAGCCCTGAGACAGACAACAAAAAAATGTTGAAAAAGTTGAAAGCCATAGGGGGCATTATTTTTCTTAAAAAGGAAATTTTCTATCTAAAATTACGTTTAAATAACAAACTTACCGTGACCCAACTAGTGCAGACTCCAGCAGGGGTCTGACATTCCTGTCCTGTGCAAACTACTATCTGCCTATGCGGAGAAAACGAAAGTACTACGGCCAATAACCTCTCGGAAGTAGGTAACCTCCCCTTTGTCCCCCTGGCTAGCACCCTCTTTTTCCGGCAGCCATCATGACTCCTGTTCCTGTGCACTCCATACAGCTAATTTTTTTTCGTATTTTCTGTCTGTTTGTCGATTCTCTGGCGTTCTTGTTTTTTGTCAAATTATGTCTCCAACCAGGTCACATAATTATGTAGCTCGATTGGGCGATCGCGCTAACATTAAGGCGCGATCGCAATTTAAAATTTACATTTAACATAACATCCTTACCCTGACCCACTGGTGCAGACTCAGGCAGGGGTCTGATTCCCTGTCATCCTGTGCAAATTACTACCCCGCTGACGAGAAGAAAACGTAAGTAGATGTGGCTAGTTACCTCCTCCCTCTTCTTCTTCTTCTGCGTTCACTCGTATGCACACAAGTGGGCTTTTACGTTTATGACCGTTTTTACCCCGCCATGTAGGCAGCCATACTCCGTTTTCGGGGGTGTGCATGCTGGCTATGTTCTTGTTTCCATAACCCACCGAACGCTGACATGGATTACAGGATCTTTAACGTGCGTATTTGATCTTCTCCTTGCATATACACACGAAGGGGGTTCAGGCACTTGCAGGTCTGCACATATGTTGACCTGGGAGATCGTAAAAATCTCCACCCTTTACCCACTTAGGTGCTGTCACTGTGATTCGAACCCGGAACCCTCACATTGACAGTCCAACGCTTTAACCACTCGGCTATTGCGCCCGTCAACCTCCTCCCAATATATCACCTCCCCTGTGTGTGCCTTTAGAGTGCTGTCTTCTGACAGAAGTCACCTCTGGTCCCTGACTTGTGCATTCAAAGCGGCTAAGTCTTTTCATATTTTCTTTCTTTCATATAGTATTTTGTAAACACCAGCTGCACTGATGAAGTGGTTAGCATCACGGACTGATGACTGGAAGGATGCGGGTTCAAGCCCAATCAGAGGTAGGTTTTTTTTCCTGTGGCTCCTACCCAGAGATGGGTGAACTATCAGCTCAAAAAGAAAAACTGACCACAGAGTTGAGATTCATCCTCTTAATGGATGTGTCACTGGGAGGGTCAGTCAAATTTCCTGACCAACACTACAAGATGTCTGTATCTCTCAGCATGGTTGATGCTGGGATAAAACGTACCCCCAATAGCAGCATGAACATCACCTCCATCAGTCATCGACACAAAGATACGGGAAGCAAAATGATCCTTATTCTCGATTAAAAACAAAACAAACCAAAACAAACAAAAAAAACCCTCACTCACTTTGGCAATTTGTGTTTTGCTCAGCTTTCCCAAGGGCATCTTCTTGACGTCGATGTCAAACTTCTTCATGGCATCTTTGAACATGTCCTGATCAAAGATCAGCTTCAGCAGTGACTGCGTTGTGGAGTCCAGGGTACACTTAGCCACTTTCTGGTTACTCTTCACTGCCGGTCCCTGCACGCATCAACATGGAATGGGACACGTCTGAGCGTTTCTTCTCCTTCTTTCTTTTTTTGATCAACTCTTTCGCAGCCAAGTTTCTATGTGAAAAAAACCTCCCCAGCGCCATATATTTCAGGCTTAACGTGCTCAGTCCCACGATTCAGCTCATGTCAAAACAATACAGTGGAATTCTTCACTTCAAATATGGTCAAGGGAAGAAGGTTAGTCAATTTCCTATTGTGCAGTAAAGTTGAGCTGCAGCAGTCAAACTTTGTTACAATGTGAAAAATGGTCTGCTGAACATGACATCTCGATGACAACTAAATGGCTGTGAACTTTCTGATCAACAAAAGTTGCCTATGGCAGTGAACTGTCTGATCAACTAAATTCTTCAATGGCTGTCTGATCAACTAAATTCTCCAATGGCTGTGAATTTTCTGATCAACAAAAGTTGCCTATGGCAGTGAACTGTCTGATCAACTAAATTCTTCAATGGCTGTGAACTGTCTGATCAACAAAAGTTGCCTATGGCAGTGAACTTTCTGATCAACTAAATTCTCCAATGGATGTGAACTTTCTGATCAACTAAATTCTCCAATGGCTATGAACCATCTGAACAACAAAAGTCGCCCATGGCAGTGAACTGTCTGATCAACTAAATTCTTCAATGGCAGTGAACTGTCTGATCAACTAAATTCTCCAATGGCTGTGAACTTTCTGATCAACAAAAGTCGCCTATGGCAGTGAACTATCTGATCAGGTCAACTATGGCAGCAAAAGACTTACAGCTCAGCCAACCACATGGCCATATCAGGACCGAAAAATTACAAATATTAATAGAGGAGAATATGAAGGGAAACAAAAAGGTAGAGGAAAAGAAAATTATCAGTCACAAGTATAGTCATATTCATGCACATAAACCTAAAGCACAATGTTTGGGCAGTCAGTGGAACATGTTAACACTGCTTGATACCTCATGAACAATAGGAGACAGTATATTCTTTTAATGATACTTATTTACCAAGACTGAGTATATACTGAACAATGCATACAAGTTTTTTTGTTTTTTTTTAATTCAGTAACTGTACCACAAATAAATCAAACAGTAAAAAAAAAAAGTTGACAATGAATAGAAATGAAATATGTTTGAGCAGTTTGAATATGACAAACAATAAAACAGCACCAAAATGATGATCATCATTTGAAGGAAAGCCATTAGGTGAATGACTGCAAAGACCAAACAGATATTTCAACAACACACTCAGACCTGTACATCCTCAAAAGACAATGCATACCCAGTATTGAAAACACCACAAAAAATGTAATGGTGATGATTGTTTGTTTGAAGAAAAGCCACTGGACAGCACAGACTAATTTGATCCCCCCCCCCCACACCCCCCCAAAAAGCACTGAAACTTGTTGTTTGTGGATCTTTGTCAACAGTTGTATCAATAAAAACCCAATTAGAAAAAAAAGAAAGAAGAAGATATTCCCTCTTCTTCATTCGTTTCCACTGTCACACACACACCAAACATGGTAAAAAAAAACCCACAAAAAAACAACACCATATGGTCAGTATGTGTTGTCTTTTGTGTTTGCTGATCATCTAC
>NC_134900.1:25827478-25832478 GCF_041734735.1 Babylonia areolata | reverse complement strand
AAAATACTCCTCCCCCCCTGCCCCCTAAAAAAACAAACACCCAACAACTGTGTATGGGTGCCTAAAAGGAAATTTTCTTCCTAAAATTCTAACATGCTTATCATGACCCAATGGTGCAGGCTCCAGTACAAGTCTGAATCCCTGTCCTGTGCATACCTGAGAAGGGGAAAAAATGAAAGTATATGTGGCTAGATACCTCCCCCTTACACTCCCTGTGAATGCCTTTAGAGCACCCTCTTCTGACCAAGTCAGCTTTATTGTTTCTCAAGAGAAACTGCCCATGCTGAGAAGACATGACCATGGTGTGTGTCGCTGTTTGTGCTTCACCACCTCATATGTCATTATATGTCATTGTCAAAGCCTAATCCGTACAGTATCTATACTCAGAACAGAAGTGAACATGGAGGTTGCAGCCCAAAAATGCAGAAGAAACTGAAATAATAAAAATACCTGGTATTAACAGAAATATCGAAACGTTTGTGGTCATTGTTGACTCAGTGTGAGAAGAAAAATGAGAGAAGCAAATATATATCAAATGGGAGAGTATGAAAAAACCCATTCTCCTCTTTTTATGACTACTGAGGAGAAAACAGCCAAAATGTCAGGCACTGGTCAAAAAGAACATCTAGACACCTGCAAGAATTTCACTGGCAAAAGTCTGGGGATGTTGCCAGGAAACAGAACAGTAAAACTTAAGGGAAAGTTTTCTTTTTAATCTTTAATTAAAACATACTGTCATTCTGATCAAGAAAAATCAATCTTCATAGACTAAGATTAAATAAAAGAAGGCCCTAGAAACCAGGGAAAGTGAACTCCCACTCATACAAGCTGGAACAAACTCCAAATGAATCCTATTTACTACCACTAGTATAATTTACTGATCAGTAGTGTACTGTGTAAAAAAAGCTACCTGCACAAGCACAGCCTATCTCACAAAACACTTCAGACTAATGAACATATCTCTACAGGACAAGACTACAGACTGAAATGCATGTTCTGCATTATTTTTTAATGATAAATTCACAGAAGGGCAGAATTAGGAATCAGTCAAAAATGATTTCAGACCTAATTTTAAGAATTAAGAATGTGTATGTGTGCATGTAGATGTGTGTGTGTGTGCGTGTGTGTGTGTGTGTGCACGTGTGTGGAGCCATAACAGTGCACACATGCAAATGTGCATACAAAAGATTATATATATATATATGCATTCAAGTTTATTTGTGCATAAATTTGTACTTGTAAGTGTGCCCATGCACAAGCAGTTGACTCTGTTAAACAACTTCTGCCAAAAAATCTGGAGAACGTGCAATGAGCATTAATATGAGCTTTGGCATTCAGGAAGTGCCTTCCTCCGTTACAACATAAGGCTTATGTATTTCAGGGTGGTGACATCACCACCAATTTTTTTGTTCCCGGATCTCCAAGTCAAGAGCTAAACTCATCAACAGACTATCGTTTGTACAAGGTCCGAAGAGAGGGCTGTATTTCTGTGGGTGCAATTAACACAAGCATTTATTACTAAGCTGGGCCAGCCTTACAGTCTTATAGATGAGCATGTAGTTCCAGTCAACACACTGCTGATGTGAATGCAGAGAAATGTGAATGCGAGGCTATGCCTGATGCCATCTATTATGGTTCAAGGCTAAAGGCTATTCTTATGTTGCCAACAATTTGCTATAATCCTATGAATGATATGCCTTACATCAATAAAACCGAGATGAGTAAATTATATTAAAAAGAATAGTTAAGCGAACAAAATAATTCTTTTCTTTTTTCTTTTTTTTAATATCAAAATTCACAGATATAATCATATTTGGCAATGCAGAATCTGATATCTTACAAAAATGCATTTTATCTGCAAGGGTTATACCTTTTCCCAACATGCTTCATTTGCAACAATATATTTGGAATGCATCATATAATTTCCTTTTAACTTCCATCATTATTAAAAGTGATGTGAGCAAATGTCCATTTGCATTCAACACACATTTAACAAAGTCAAAAACGAGAATCACTGTCCCGAATTGTGCAGCAGTGACTGAAAAGTCCAGATCTTGATTATCTTTCACCCAGTGATTTTATGCACAACTCATTTTGCCCTTCAAAATCAAAGGCAAAACGGCTCCGGCTCAGAAACCTCACCTGTGTTGCATTCGTGTGCATACTGATCCTGCTAATCTTGAATTCTGCTTGAAATAATATGATCACATGTAGGTCAACAATATACCCGGTCCTACCGCTTGCTATTTCTCCACTCCAGGTCAGGTTTGCTGCTGTTTTCTGGTCGCCATGTTACTTGAACTGTTACCGACAGCAGACTTAATTCCATAATGATAAAACGCACCCAGCTCTGTTGCGGTTGGTTTGCATTATTCAGTTCCACACTTCCATGTGCAGTATGATTTTGACAGAATCATCAAAAGCGCACAACAAATTCATCTAAATCCCTGCTACCGGGGGAAAAATGTAGGCGAGAGCTTGAACTCCATCAACTACACGAAGCACATCGCCTCTATTCGACAAGGAAGTTGAAGCCACTGAAATCGTCTGCAAACTGAACAACATAAACGTTTTTTTCCGAGTAAAAACTGAAATATACGCCTTTTAGACTGCATATCCATGCAAAGGCATCGCAAGCACAAATACATTACCTCACATTTTCGACGTTTTTGTGCAGCAGCAGGCATCAATATGCATTTGATCCTGCAAACCGGTGCAAAGCGAGCAGCTACACGCTTCCATTCGGGCCAGGGGAGGTAACATATAATAGACACGCCCACTAAAGCCGTCGATGATAATCTACTTTTACGAATGTGTTCCAACCATGTGATGAATTTTCACCGACTGTGTAAAATCTGAAACATTAAGTGCTATATACTGATATGATAAATTGAAAACTGTGACTTTTTAACAGCATATGATTAGGCAAGTTCTGCAAAAATCGGGGGGATCGATAATACCAGCACATGAAAAAGTAGGTCACCGATTACCTCCCTTGACGTATTGAGATCAAGTTGACCTCTGTGGGATAAAAATATGCGAAAACTCGACCGGCACTCCATCGAGACTAAAACTAAATACCTTATCTCTTAGACTTTTTGACTGATGATTCAAACAAAAAAAGCAGTGGACTGGAATGAAAAAACAAACCTTACTGTGTCAAACCTGCTCAAGGAAGACTGAGATCGACTGGAATCGTTCAGGGTGTTTTGACTGAAGACCCTGACAACAGACAAGCTCGAACAAGTCACCGCATTCATGTGTGAGCATGTGGTTGTGTGTGTGTGTGTGTGTGTGTGTGTGTGTGTGTGCCCACGGTGCATGCGTGTGTGTGTGTGTTCGGTCACTGATGATTTGTGTGTGTGTGTCTGTGTGCCAGTGCCGTGTGCGTGCGTGCGTCACCGGTGACAGTGTGCACTGACGTGTGTGTGTGTGTGTGTGTGTGTGTGTGTGTGTGTGTGTGAGCGTGCAGGCTCTCCTTGACCATTATCACAGTAGAACTCAGTAAGGTTCAGAATCACATGATTTCGATGCCAGTCAATCTGACAGTTTGCTGAGTCCGACTGATAAAAGTTATTCAGGCATGGCCGCAGCATCATGTCACACACAGTGATACCGACAGTGGATCAACGTTTCCCTTTGAAGGTATACAGTTTACATATGCACTTAACTGCGGAGACCAAGCGACACGCCGGCGGTGTGGCAGTGCATAACTGACACGCCGATCATCAGCGGTGTATGATATACGGCCGTGCATGACAGCTATTGACTCTCGCCCAAGACTGTAATTTGTCTCGGCACTGGCCAGTATACAAAAACACACGCGGACTGTTCTTGAGAGACTTTTCGGGGAGAAACTGCAAAGCAGTTATAACTTGACTGGACTACTAGTACCCGGTTGCACTGAGACAAGTTCTTCCGTCTCTTTTCACTGAGTTCTCCGCCGCCGGCCGCGGGCGACTTTGTTCTTCATTGTTCCCCGCTTGTTCTTCTGTTTTCTCAGTTCCATTTCCTGCAGCCAGAGATTAAAACCGACATTTTGATTTGCTGAATTTGGTTCCAGCACTACTACGGACAAAATATCGGACGGAATAGTGTGCAAAGACAGATCGGATTGAGCGGCTACACGGACAAAATAAACCAGTGATCGTGAGAATGCACACATACACACACACCGTGCTCACACACACCCACACCCACACACACACACTGACTCACACACACACACACACACACACAACGGCACACACACACACTGACACACCGCACTGACACACACGCGGCACCGGCACACACACACACACACACACACACACACACACACACACACACACACACAGAGCATGTCCACACACATCTACACGTACTAGTACACACACACACACACACACACACACACACACACACACACACACACACCGTCACACTGACACACACACCGGCACACACACTACACACCTGACACACACTCTCTCTCCGAGTCTCACCACGGTATTGATAAATCGACGAAATACATTCATACCACTGACATGTCCGGTCATGTCCGTCATATATTGGTCCAGATAATCACATAAATACATGCCAATTGTGGACGCTCTGATCGCCGGTCAGTCGGCCCGCGGTACCGGCTGTCACGGTGCAACTGACAAAAAATGGCTCGCACTGCCCAGTTAGTAAATTAAGTTGAACACTGTCAGCAGAACTGCATCACTTCGCAACACTAATAACAAATACAAGGAATTCTAATGATCGTCACCGGTATATAAAACATTCTTGCATTGCTTCTGCCAAACTGGCTTACCTGAAGTGAAATAGAAAGAGAAAACGAAAGCAACTGAACACCACAGTCGACAGTTCCTCTGTTCGATTTCACGTTTCTGATAAGTATGGCACCGGTTTCGTAGTTCTGGACTACAACAATCACTCAACACTGCAACAACAACATACAACTGGTACCCTTAACGGACATGGAATAGAGCTCTTGCAGCAAGCAAAAGTCG
>NC_134900.1:25817478-25819978 GCF_041734735.1 Babylonia areolata | reverse complement strand
TACTGACTGACTGACTGACTGTATAGCTTACTTAATGCTTGTCTGAGAGGAAAAAACTCCCTTCCTTCTCACACAGTTATTATCTGTCTGTCTGCCTTGTTTGACATCTCTCTCACCCTGGATATTTATGTAACCATATTGCTTTCGTGTATTACACATGTGTCAGCATCATGTGTATATGTTTAGTTGCTATTTGTATATAGTTGTTTTTTTTGGTTTTTTTAAGCCAGACCTTTCTTGCTCAATGCTTGTAATGATTGT
This sequence comes from Babylonia areolata, assembly GCF_041734735.1. Classification (NCBI taxonomy): domain Eukaryota; kingdom Metazoa; phylum Mollusca; class Gastropoda; order Neogastropoda; family Buccinidae; genus Babylonia; species Babylonia areolata. Next base: position 25,819,717 of record NC_134900.1, on the reverse strand, counting down.
TTTTATCATAATGCATTATTTTCTTCTTTCTTTTTCTCGGGACAGCATGAAAAGAAGCTGTATGAGTTTACTCTTTTAAAAACTCTCAATAAAGATCATTTTGACTTCACACACACACACACGACACACACACACGTCCCCACACACCCTCCACTCCGCTCTACACACACACACACACACACACACACACACACACAGACATATGACCTTTTATTGTTGTGTCTTACACCTTTCATTTACGGTTTTCATGACAAATAAATATGATTCTGATTCTGATTCTGATTCATCACACACACACACACACACACACACACACACACACAAACACACACACACACACGCGCACGCACTAAACCACCCACTCACCCACACACACACACACACACACACACACAAGAAGCAGGCCTGTACCTCTAAGGAATCTGAGGCCGACTGCAGGGCCAGGTTGACGGCATGGTGGATGGTGGCGCACACGTGACGTCGAGGCACGTGCACGTAGAACCCGGATTTATCCAACATGGCGCGTACTGTGGCTGCACACACACACACACACAGACACAGACACACACACAAACATCGGGAGAGATGTTCAGTAGATCTTCAGCTGTACAAACTTGGAAATTCACTGCATTTTTCAGTCTGTGACAGTCACTCAGCTTGTGTGTGTGTGTGTGTGTGTGTGTGTGTGTGTGTGTGTGTGTGTGTGTGTGTGTGTGTGTGTTTCCGTCAATGATGGATGCGCTTTGTCGTCCACTTATTCTCTGTTTTTACTGTCTGTCTGTCTGTCTTGTCTCTCTCTCTGTGTCTCTCTGTCACTCTTTCTCATTTTGTATCTATGATTGTGTGCGAATGCGTGTGTGGGTATTTGTGTCGTGTGTGTGTGTGTGTGTGTGTGTGTGTGTGTGTGTGTGTGTGTGTGTGTGTGTGTGTGTGTGATAGATAGATGGATAGATAGATAGATAGATAGAGAGAGAGAGAGAGAGAGAGAGACGGAGAGAGAGAGAGAGAGTGTGTGTGTGTGTGTGTGCGTGTATGCGTGCTTGTGCGTGCGTGCGTCCTTGCGTGCCGGCGTGTGTGTGCTTACGTGCTTGCGTGCGTGTGTGTATGCTTGCTCAGTTGTGTGCCGCGTGCGTGCGTGCGCGCACGCGCGCGCGTTTGTGTGTGTGTGTGTGTGTGTGTGTGTGTGTGTGTGTGTGTGTGCTTTCTCAGTTGGAATGATGGGTGCTAAACATGTGCGCAAATAACCATTAGTATCATGGTTATTATTATTATTATTATAATTATTACTATTATCATTATTATCACATCATCATGGTTTTGTTAAGTTGAAGATCCCGTATCATTTTTACGGGCGTAAGCGCAGTGCTTCTAATGCTATTTCTTCTAATTTTTAGAAGAAAACACTGAGACTGTGAATAACTGTAAAATGTCCATCGTTAAAAAACCCAAACCAAAAGAACCCGAACTACTCACGTTTGCACTCTCCAAGGTACATCTCGATTCCAATGTCTTTGTATTCCTGTATCAACTGTTGAGGGAAACAGAGGAGAAACTGTGAAACACACAGTCAAAGTCGTTACATACACACAGACACAGACATCCTCGAGCACGTGCGCACAAACACGCACGCACGCGTGCACATGCGTACACTGATGCTGTTGCATGAACACAGACAACAACGTTGTGCATACCTGTTCACCCATACACTCGCAGGGACAAAGACACACTCGCAAACAGGCATGCATACGCAGGCGCGCGCGCGCATACACGCACACACACACACTGGATTTCTCACGCACGTGCGCACAAACATGCGCACATGCTTGCAGACGTACACACGCCAGCACACTGTCAAATATACACCAAAAAGAAATCATGTAAACCCGTACACACACACACACACACACACACACACACACACACACAAACTCTCACATATGCAAACACATGTTTCCTTATAAACGCCTTTATCATCGTTTTTATTTCCGTGGTTCGCAACACTCTCACAACGAGAAGATCGATACATAAATCCTGCTGATTCCTCCTTCATGTCTCCACATTCTCCATATTAACAGGATGCGACCTGATGATAAGAGGAAAATACGTGTTTATAAATCTCTTTTCTATCGCGGTCTTTTTTTCTCTGTTTTTATTTTTCATTTTTATTTTTTAAATATTTTTTATGTGCGTTTTCTGTTTTTGTTTTATTTTTGTTATTCCTTTCTTTCTGTTGTCTCTT
>NC_134900.1:25802478-25812478 GCF_041734735.1 Babylonia areolata | reverse complement strand
CTGTGATACATACAAATTATAAGCAAAACGGTAAAATTTTACATACAACATATACATAACAAAATAACACTCAACTCAGTCATAGCAAAGCAAGTCCGATAACTTTCCATCATTTAAAACACACACATACACGCGCGCACGCACACACCCGCCCGTATGCAAGCACCCATGCACACTTACTATATATACACACGATAAGGTTAATATAATGGTAAAATCAATATAAACTGATACTGATCTGTAAAACATTCAACCGAATTTTAAACAAACGCGGCATGGGAGCATTAACCACAGGCATCTTAACATCAATTAAAAAAAATAAAATTAACCACATCATCACTAAGATCAGCATCCAGTGGCAACGTACTTTTGTGTCCTGAGCAGGATGGGCACCAGGTTGTAGACCAGACCGACCAGCAGCCCTAGGTCCACGTCCAGTAGCACAGTGCACCAAAACACCACCAGCCACACCGTCTGAAACAGCGCACGCCATTGGTTAATAATAATAATAATACTAAAAAAGACCTGTCTGAAAGAACACACGCCATTGGCTAATCCAGACTTCTCTGAAACAGCTATTTATTCATTAATTCAGTGATGTATCCATTTATTTGTTTTTGCACTTTTTTTTTTCCTCCTCAAGGCCTGACTAAGCGCGTTGGGTTACGCTGCTGGTCAGGCATCTGCTTAGTAGACGTGGTGTAGCGTATATATGGATTTACCCGAACGCAGTGACGCCTCCTTCAGAAATTGAACTGGACTGAAACAATGAAAGCGACTCACTAATGTGAGCAGACTTGTCTGAAAATGTCATTGGCTAATTTGAACAGACTTGCTCGAAAAAACGTACGGCACTGACTAATATAAACAGACCTGTCTGAAACAACACACGCCATTGGTATACTACCACACCTTCGCAGACGGACAGACAGACAGACACACACACACACACACACACACACACACACACACACACACACACACACACACACACACACACACACACACACACACACACACACACACGCAAAACTCACGAAGTCTATTTTGGAGACTTTCCAAAGACGCCTCAGGTCAGCAAACTGTAGAAATAGCCTCTTCAGGGAGACGACAATGATAGCCGCCAGAATACACTGAAGCACACAGCACCATAAGACTCGGTACCATCGTCGTTATCACCACCACCACCACCACCACCACCACCATCATCATCATCATCATCATTACCACCACTACCACTAACACCACCACCACCATCATCATCATCATCATCATCATCATCATCACCACCACCACCACCACCACCACCACCACCACCATCATCATCATCATCATCACCACCACCACCACCACCACCACCACCACCACCACCACCACCACCATCATCATCATCATCATCACCACCACCACCACCACCACCATCATCATCATCATCATCACCACCACCACCACCACCACCACCACCATCATCATCATCATCATCATCATCACCACCACCACCACTACTTCCTCCCTCTTAATCATGACCATCATCATCACTATCAACATCACAACCACCATCATCATTTCCTCCATCCTAACCGTAACCACCATCATCATCATCATCACTATCAACATCACAACCACCATCATCAACATTTCCTCCATCCTAACCGTAACCACCATCATCATCATCATCACTATCAACATCACAACCACCATCATCAACATTTCCTCCATCATAACCGTAACCACCATCACCATCATCGCCACTAACTATCAACATCATCATCACCATCAACTTCATCATCACTACCATCGTCTTCAACATCATCACCACACGCTTAGGAGTGCACACATATTCACTCACTGACACACTTGTATTCATGCATCCACACACACACAGACACACACACACACACAGACACAGAGACACAGACACACAGACACAGACACACACGCACACGCACAGACATCACCATAATTGCCACTAACTATCAACATCATCATTACCATCAACTTCATCATTACAACCATCGTCTTCAACATCATCACCACACGCTTAGGAGTGCACACATATTCACTCACTGACACACTTGTATTCATGCATCCACACACACACAGAGACACACACAGAGACACAGAGACACAGACACACAGACACAGACACACACACACACACAGACATCACCATAATCGCCACTAACTATCAACATCATCATTACCATCAACTTCATCATCACAACCATCGTCTTCAACATCATCACCACACGCTTAGGAGTGCACACAGATTCACTCACTGACACACTTGTATTCATGCATCCACGCACACAAAGACACACAGACACAGACACAGACACAGACACACACACACACAAACACACACACACACCGTCTAACAACACTTCCAGTGAATAGACGTTAAGCTGAAGATCCTCTCTCTCTCTCTCTCTCTCTCTCTCTCTCTCTCTCTCTCTCTCTCTCCCCCCCCCCACACACACAAACACACACACACCGTCTAACAGCATTTCTAGTGATTAGACGTTAAACTGAAGATCTCTCTCTCTCTCTCTTTCTCTTTCTCTCCCCCTCCCCCCCCCCCCCACACACACACCGTCTAACAGCATTTCTAGTGATTAGACGTTAAGCTGAAGATCCTCTCTCTCTCTCTCTCTCTCTCTCACATGTGCGCGCGTACTCCAAGACATCAACACAGCCACACATTTATCATGTCTCAATTCATACTCACGTTTGGCAGGGGCTTGAAGAGAGGCCCCACAACCAGTAAAACAATCAAGATGAGGACGGCAGAGATAAGGCTGGAAATCTGGAATAATTATAACAACAAGAGAGGCAAGGCCTTCAAGACTCACTTGTGATACACTTTAAAAAAATCCAAGCTTTTTATGTATTGAGTATAATTTCAAAATGTAATGTTTAAGATGAGAAAGATCAGTTTAAAGCAAATTAAGTCCTCTAGCATTAATTACAGAGTAATTTCCATTTTTTACTCTCTGCACCAAAACGTTTGCAAAATAAATATAACTTCCATGCTTAGCAAAAGAAGTTCCTGTTTGAACAAAAAATGATAATAATGACTGCTCTTGTTGTTGGGTCAGAATATCAGATCAAAGTGCCAAGTTTAGAGAATACAAAAAATAAAAATATAACAGTAAATGCAGTTTGCATATAACTAGGCTTCATTTTTTATTTTTTGTGCCCATCCCAGAGGTGCAATATTAGTTTAAACAAGATGACTGGAAAGAACTGAATTTTGCCTATTTTTATGCCTAATTTGGTGTCAACTGACAAAGTATTTGCAGAGAAAATGTCAATGTTAAAGTTTACCACGGACACACAGACCCACAGACCCACACACACACACACACAGACAACCGAACACCGGGTTAAAACACAGATTCACTTTGTTTACACAAGAGAGTCAAAAAGCAACCACAACAACACATGCCTTTTTAACCATCTGATTATAAGAACTGATCCCTACTCGGAATCTCATGAACATTCGACAATTGAATTTGTATTTGTATTTCTCTTTTTCGTCACAACAGATTTCTCTGTGTGAAGTTCGGGCTGTTCTCCCCAGGGAGAGCGCGTCGCTACACTGAGAGCGCCACCCTTATTCATTTTTTTCCCTGCGTGCAGTTTTGTTTGTTTTTCCTGTCGAAGTGGATTTTTCTACTGAATTTTGCCAGGGACAACCCAATTGTTGCCTTGGGTTCTTTTACGTGTGCTAAGTGCATGCTGCACACAGGACTTTGGTTTATCGTCTCATCCGAATGAAATTTGTACAAACACTGGAAAGGATTTTTATTATGAACGCGTTCAAGATTGAGAAAATGTTCCCTGCTTTATGAAATATAGCTGTTCACTGAGATAAGATAACTGAGATAGCTAATAGGCGTACATACATAAAATATAGTGCAAACAATCGTCGTCGTCATCACCATCGACATCATAATCAACATCATCATATTCAGGTATAAATCCTTTCCTTCAGATGTTACCAGACCACAAACGTGGGACAAGGAACTGCAACGTGTGATTGGGGTAATGTTTTCTTCTCTGCTACCTGTAGCAAATGTGTGTGTGTGTGTGTGTGTGTGTGTGTGTGTGTGTGTGTTCGCTCGCGCGCGCATGCGTGTCTGTATGTGCTCGCTCGCTCACACGCAATGTTTGTTATCGAGTGGCTTTATCACTACTTACGTAATATACATATAAATACAAGTGATGACCTTTCGAGTAGCCTACAGACGAAGTGGGAACAGGCGAATTGAGGATCTGCAGTGTAGTGATAGGCGAATCGAGAATCGGCGGGGAGGGCTTCTCCTCTGAAAACCTTGTACTGTCCAGCTCTCCTTAGAGTTTCTTATCACTGCCACACACTACTCATTCCGCCTTGAGGAGGTAAATAAGAAACAAGAGAGGCAAGGCCTTCAAGACTCACTTGTGATAAATTAAGTCCCCTTGCATTAATTACAGAGTAATTTCCTTTCTTTACTACCTGCACCAAAACGTTTGCAAAATAAATAAAAATTCCATGCTGAGCAAAAGAAGTTTCTGTTTGAACAAAAAATGATAATAATGACTCCTCTTGTTGTTGTGTCAGAATAAGAGGTCAAAGTGCCAAGTTTAGAGAATACAAAAAATATAAATATAACAGTAAATGCAGTTTGCATATAATTAGGCTTCTTTTAAAAATTTTTTTGTGCCCATCCCAGAGGTGCAATATATTTTAAACAAGATGACTGGAAAGAACTGAATTTTTCCTATTTTTATGCCAAATTTGGTGTCAACTGACAAAGTATTTGCAGAGAAAATGTCAATGTTAAAGTTTACCACGGACACACACACACACACACACACACAGACAACCGAACACCGGGTTAAAACATAGACTCACTTTGTTTACACAAGTGAGTCAAAAACAACAACAACAAAAAACAAACTCCAAACAAACAACACCTGTGGATGTTGCCAGGTGTGTCTTTCTCACCTGTGTCTTGCCCCCCACCTCCTCCTGCACCACGGAGCGGGACAGGGAGGCGGAGCTGCAGTAGCTGGAGCACATGGAGCCGATCACGTTGGTCAGCCCGTGAGCCACCAGCTCCTGTGGGGGAGGAACACCAACCATCATCATCATCAGGGACACACACAGAAGAAGGTTTTTCATTTTTATTTTTATATTTTTTTTTAAACCCCAGTCTAGACGGGCGCAATAGCCGAGTGGTTAAAGCATTGGACTGTCAATCTGAGGGTCCCGGGTTCGAATCACGGTGACGGCGCCTGGTGGGTAAAGGGTGGAGATTTTTACGATCTCCCAGGTCAACATATGTGCAGACCTGCTAGTGCCTGAACCCCCTTCGTGTGTATACGCAAGCAGAAGATCAAATACGCACGTTAAAGATCCTGTAATCCATGTCAGCGTTCGGTGGGTTATGGAAACAAGAACATACCCAGCATGCACACCCCCGAAAACGGAGTATGGCTGCCTACATGGCGGGGTAAAAACGGTCATACACGTAAAAGCCCACTCGTGTGCATACGAGTGAACACAGAAGAAGAAGAAGAAGAATAAACCCCAGTCTACAGTTATGCATGCGTGTGACTGACTGGTGTGAAAGCGCTTCGATCGATTTTGTCTCTGCACAAGATTTAGCGCTATATAAATACTAACTATTGTTACTAAATATCATCATCAAGAAGAAAGAAAAGAAGGAAAGGAAAAGAAGAAGTAGTAGTAGTAGTAGCAGTCGCCGCTGTCGTCGTCGTCGTCGTAGTAGTAGTAGTAGTAGTAGTAGCAGCAGCAGTAGTAGTAGATGAAGATGAAGACTTAGTACTAGTAGTCGTAGTAGTAGTAGTAGTAGTAGTAGAAAACGAAGACGAAGTAGTACTGGTGGTGATAGCAGTACTAGCAGTGGAAGACGAAGTAGCAGCAGCAGCAGTAGTAGTTGTAGTAGTAGTAGCAACAGTAGTAGTAGTAGTACTAGTGGTAGTAGTAGTAGAAAACGAAGACAAAGTAGTTGTGGTAGTGGTAGTCGTAGTGGAAGACGAAGTAGCAGCAGCAGTAGTAGTTGTAGTAGTAGTAGAAGTACTAGTGGTAGTAGTAGAAAACGAAGACGAAGACAAAGTAGTTGTGGTAGTGGCAGTAGTAGTGGAAGACGAAGAAGAAGAAGAAGTGGTAATAGTTGTAGAAGTTGAAGTAGTAGTAGTAGTAGTAGTAGTAGTAGTAGTAGTAGCAGCAGTAGCAGCAGAAGCAGCAGCAGCAGCAGAAGTAAAAGAAGAAGAAGAAGAAGAAGCATGCAAAAATAGGATAAAATTCAGATAGCATGAATCATTTTGCAAAGAGAAAAGTGGAAACGAAACGTAAATTTAACCAACTACAGTCCTGACCAAATATCAGATAAACATTCAGATAGTGAGAATCATTTTGAAGAGAGAGAGAGAGAGAAGAGAGAGAGAGAGAGAGAGAGAGAGAGAGAGAGAGAGAGAGAGAGAGAGAGAGAGAGAGAGAGAGAGAGAGAGAGAGAGAGAGAGAGAGAGACAGAGAGAGAGAGAGAGAGAGAGAGAGAGAGAGAGAGAGAGAGAGAAAACGAGAAACGAAACGAAAGGAAATTTCATTCAACCAGGATCCTGAGAAAATCCCAGATGTAAGCATATTAAAATAGGATATAATTTAGATCACGTGAATTATTTTGGTTAAAGCTGAATAACTTTCTTGACCGAGTCAAATATCAATAAGAACAATCACAATTATTCGTAAATCGTCCTCTATATTTGTCATTTACAAATCCGGCATCTGCTTAGTAAATGGGGTCGGGGATGGGGATGGGGGGGGGGGGGGGGGGGGGGGCATCTTGGATTTCACACAATAACTCAAACGCCGACCATTTAACACTTGACCTCTAACGGATTTGGAGATTCGGCACCCCGCGAATCATCTAAAATTAACAAGAACCCACAACATAATTATGACTCGAAACATGGTATCACGGTTTTGGCTTGGACTAAGAGCAATGCCTATTGGCGCTGTGCCCTTAACAGCCCTCGAGGATGTGAAACTTGCGTCCATAGGTAGGTCACTGACGACATCATCAAAAGAAGGGAAATAACTCTGGAAGGCTGAAAATTCACACACATTTCGATCTAGAGTAGTGTACCCACAGACCATTAATTTTCTCAGTTTTGGGGAGAGGGGGGAGCGGGGGGGGGGGGGGGGGCGATTGTACTGGGTGTTGATTCATGACATGAAACACCTCTTCCACTATTTTTTGTTGTTGTTTTCTCCTTGGCAGTCGAGGAGTGTAAATTAAAAGGTCAGGTTTGTTACAGTGGACAAAAGAAGGTAAGGGGATGATCTAATACTGAATGCGCCCCGCCCCTCCCCCTCCCCCCGGCCCCCCCACACCCCCAATCCCCCTCACCCCACGGGAGAGGGAAGGTGGGCAGAATGGGCGGGTGGGGGGTATAGGGAAACCAGTGACAGAGAGCGGCTACGTCCATGCTTCCCTACCTGGTTGGCGTCCACCGCGTAGTCATGCTTGTCGGCCAGGATCTTGGCGATGGCGAAGGAGAGGGCGAAGGCGGTGAAGCAGATGGCGAATGCCTCCCCCAGCACGTCCGGCAGAAAACGGAGCATGGTCAGGTCCACTTTGGGCAGTCTGCATCATCAAAGGGGGAGAGAGAGGGGGGGGAATGGGGGGGAGGGGGGGGAGGAGACAGAGACAGAAACACAGAGAGGGGGTTAGAGATTGAGTTGGGGTGTGTGTGTGTGTGTGTGTGTGTGTGTGTCTGCGTGCGTAAGTGCGAGCGTCAGTGAGAGAGAGAGAGAGAGAGAGAGAGAGAGAGAGAGAGAGAGGATAAACAGAAGGACAGTCAGAGGGACAGAAAGACATAGAGAGAGATATAGGTGCGTGTGTGTGTGTGTGTGTGTGTGTGTGTGTGTGTGTGTGTGTGTGTGTGTGTGTGTGTGTGTGTGTGTGTGTGTGTGTGTGATTGTGCAATTGTGCGTGAGTGTGTGCGCGCGATTGTGTGCGCGCGCGCGCGCGCACGTGTGTGTGTGTGTGTGTGTGTGTGTGTGTGTGTGTGTGTGTGTGTGTGTAGGTGACGCATGTAATAAAAAAAAACCCCGTAAAAATCAGAATGTGGCAAGGGTTACTGGAGGAAACCTCGATATAATCTTCATATATCTGTAATAAAAACAACAACAACATATATGTATTTATAAAGATAAAGGAAAAAGAGAGAGAGGGGAGGGAGCAGAGGAGCCAGTTGTATTGCTCGGACGGAAGAGCCTAGTATGGTCGCAACGCGCTACTAACTGTGTGTAGTATGGAACTGACCAGTGGCGTAGTTCGGTCAACGTCGGCATTTAGTCACGTGTAACTGTCAAAAAGTTAGAACCAAGCAAAGCAGCTGGCACTCGAGGGGAACAAGCAGTGTATGGATGGCTTTATATTAATTAAATAAATGTGTGAAAGTGTTTGTTCCTTTTCAACTGCCCGAGTGGAGTGTGTTGTACAGCGCATTGAACTGAATTACGCAAAAATTATGCGCTGCACGATAAAATATTTGTTACTATAATTGGCATTAATATCATTATTATCAATGTTCACCATCATCACCATCATCATCATCATTATTATTATTATTATCATCATCATCATTATCATCATCATCATCATCATCATCGTGATCAATATCATTATTATTCTTACCCTCTGGGAATGTCTCCAATCACTTCCACATGAAACTCTTCGTTAATCTCCAGGTAGTAGGACAGCAAGGTGGCACCGATGATCTGTTGGGGAAACACAGTCAGTTAACGAGTCAGATGAATGAAGAATACATATGTGAAGCGCTAACAACATGTACATCAGAGTCACGTGAGTGAAGAACAGATAAATGTATGGTTTGTGGAGTGATGGCCTAGAGGTAACGCGTCCGCCTAGGAAGCGAGAGAATCTGAGCGCGCTGGTTCGAATCACGGCTCAGCCGCCGATATTTTCTCCCCCTCCACTAGACCTTGAGTGGTGGTCTGGACGCTAGTCATTCGGATGAAACGATAAGCCGAGGTCCCGTGTGCAGTATGCACTTAGCGCACGTAAAAAAACCCACAGCAACAAAAGGGTTGCTCCTGGCAAAATTCTGTAGAAAAAACCCACTTCGATAGGAAAAAACAAATAAAACTGCACGCAGGAAAAAATGCAACAAAAAAGAGAAAAAAAAACGGTGGTGCTGTAGTGTAGCGACGAGCTCTCCCTGGGGAGAGCAGCCCTAATTTCACACAGAGAAATCTGTTGTGATGAAAAAAAATTCAAATACAAATATATAAAGCACTAACAACATGTACATCACAGTCAAATGAATGAAGAATACGTATGTGAAGCGCTGACAACATGTATATCAAAATCAGCACACCCACCAGCCGCCGTGGCGAAGTGGTTAGCGTCTTGGACAGACGTCTCGGAGGTTACGGGTTCGATCCCCATCACATATTGATTTTTTTTTCGACCCGTGTCCTGCATCTACCGTGTCTTCAGTGTGGTCTGGGTTAAAACAGGAGGGCTAGGACCACACAGTCGAGGGTCTTCCACTTCACGCATGCATCTTTGGGAATCTTTTCAAGTCTGGCCTTAAAACCCACCTCTTCCCAAGATAGCCAATCTTCCCTGCCTCTTCCTGGTTTTCAGTTTTTCAGTCTAGAGTTATGCACTGGAGTGAATTGTCTCTGTATAAGGTTTAGCGCTATATAATATAAATACTATTTTTCATTATTATTGTCTGTGTTGCTCAATTTTCCTGACCAACACTGCGGGTGTCTGTATCTCTCGTGCCAGTTGGATGCCAGAGTATAATTTTATTATGACAAGAGTACAGCTTTGTCAGGTGGTCCTCAAACCTTAAACAGGACCTCCATGGCAGTGTCGTCATCTCCCTCATCATCATTCATCAAAATCATAGACAGTTAAATTTCCCAAATTCTGGGGCAGCAAAAAAAAAA
>NC_134900.1:25794978-25797478 GCF_041734735.1 Babylonia areolata | reverse complement strand
GCGAAAGCTGGCTGTGACATGTGTGACCACCATTCATTTTTTCCCCGGCGATTAATTTCTCACCCTCCTCCCACCCCCATTCTCTTTTTATTTTTTTTTTACGCTATTCATTCTTTTTATTATTCTTTTTTTTTTTTTTTTAGGGGGCTGTGAAAACTGTAAACGGCACATGACCGGCGCTGGGCGCAATTAGCGACGTTGATTAGTATGAGTGATGTATTACGATAAAAAGTGATAGTAATTGGATGGAGCATCTCTCTGTCTCTGTCTGTCTTTCTCTCTCTCTCTCTCTGTACAGACAGACAGACACACACACACACACAGACACACACACACACAGGCAGACAGACAGACAGACACACACACACACACGCACGCACTAGTGACCCACGAAGATCAGTTCAATGGGTACAAGCACACGCTTTCTGGGGTAATTTTTCTTCCAGCATTACACACACACACACACACACACACACACACACACACACACGCACGCACACACGCACAGAGAGAGAGAGAGGGTTACCGACCACGATGAGTTCTATGGGCACAGGCACACGCATGTTGGGGCAGTGTTTCTTGTTGTTGTTGATGCCGTCACGGATGAGCACCAAGACCAGCATGGCGGAGAAAGAGGCCGTCATGGTCACGTAGTTCACCTGGTTCAGGTTGACGAAGAAGTCACGGTAGCCCTGCATACAGTATGAGCACAGGTGGTCAGCACAGGTTAAACAACCCCTTCTTTTCTTCTTCCCACTTCTGTAAATGTGTGTGTTTGTTTCTTTTCTTCTTCTTCTCATTTTTCTTCTTCTCCCCCTCCCCTCCTTCTCCTCCTCCCCCTTCTTTTCTTCTTCCTACTTCTGTAAATATGTGTGTTTGTTTCTTCTTCTTCTTCTCCTCCTCCTCCTCCTTTTTCTTCTTCTTCTCCCTCTACCCCCTCCACCTCCCCCTCCTCCTTCTTCTTTTCTTCTTCCTACTTCTGTAAATATGTGTGTTTGTTTCTTCTTCTTCTCCTCCTCCTCCTCCTTTTTCTTCTTCTCCCTCTACCCCCTCCACCTCCCCCTCCTTTTTCTTTTCTTCTTCCTACTTCTGTAAATATGTGTGTTTGTTTCTTCTTCTTCTTCTCCTCCTCCTCCTTTTTCTTCTTCTCCCTCTACCCCCTCCACCTCCCCCTCCTCCTTCTTCTTTTCTTTTTCCTACTTCTGTAAATATGTGTGTTTCTTCTTCTTCTTCTTCTCCCCTCCTCCTTCTTTTCTTCTTCCTACTTCTGTAAATATGTGTGTTTTCTTCTTCTTCTTCTTCTCCCCCCCTCCTTCTTCTTTTCTTTTTCCTACTTCTGTAAATATGTGTGTTTCTTCTTCTTCTTCTTTAAAACTAAGATAAGAATATTTCTATTCGATACATTTGATTAACCTACTCGCGGTCTTTTGCAAATGCTTGCTTGTACTCAGTCCACTAGCTGCCATGCCATGATGGATGAAAAATTGAATGTATGTGTATGTGTGAACAGTAAGTGCGTGTGTGTGTTTGTGCGTGTTTGAGTGTGTGGGCGTGAATGTGTACGTATGTCTTTGTTGCTTGTTTTATAATTTTGTTTGTGTGTGTGTGTGTGTGTGTGTGTGTGTGTGTGTGTGTGTGTGTGTGTGTGTGTGTGTGTGTAAGTACCTATGTATATGTAATGTACCAATTGTTCCAGTTTTTCATCGCTTTGTTACCTTTAATAGACTATTCAAGTTCCTATTCTTATTCGTCGTTCTTATTATTTTATTTTATTTCAGTTTGTTTCTTTATTTTTATGTTTTGTGTCGTTCGTTCTTTATTTTTTATGTCGTTAAATGGGCAGAATTGTAAAAAGGCCTTTACTGTGTCTAATTCTTTACCCATTAAAGATTCAATCAATCAATCAATCAATCTTCTTCTTCTTCTTCTCCTCCTCCTTTTTCTTCTTCTCCCTCTACCCCCTCCACCTCCTCCTCCGCCTCCTCCTTCTTCTTCTGTTCTTTCTTCTTCTTATTATTATTATTCTCCATCTGCAAATGTGCTTTCTTTTCTTCTTCTTCGTCATCGTCGTCGTCGTCATTATCACCACCATCATTCATCATCATCATCATCATCATCATCACTTCTTCTTCTTCTTCTTCTTCATCGTCACTTTCTTCTATTTGTTCTGTAAAATATGCTTTTTTCATCATCATCATCATCATCATCATCATCATCCCTTTCTTCTTCTTCTTCTCCTCCTCCTTCTCCCCCTCTTCCTCCTCCTTCTTCTTCCTCTCCTTCTCTTTCTTTTTCTTCTTCTCCCCCCCCCCTCCTCCTCTTCCTTCTTTTCTTCTTTTTCTTCTTCCTCAACCCTGCGAAGACTTATTTGGGTTGCATTGCACAGACTGAACTGTTCGCCACACTCCTTCAGGTCTGTCGGCTATGTGCGTCTCCGCAAGTAGTTTTCCAGTCCATTTTGCAATTGTTATCAGTCCATCGATGACGGGCGTTTCTGAAG
>NC_134900.1:25777478-25789978 GCF_041734735.1 Babylonia areolata | reverse complement strand
TCATCATCTTCATCCTCCTCCTCCTCCTCGTCATCCTCCTCCTCCTCCTCGTCGTCCTCCTCCTCCTCATCGTCCTCCTTCTCCTCCTCCTCATCGTCATCCTCCTCCTCCTCATCATTGTCCTCCTTCTCCTCCTCCTCATCGTCGTCCTCCTCCTCCTCCTCATTGTCCTCCTTCTTCTCCTCCTCATCGTCCTCCTCCTCCTCCTCATCGTCGCCCTCCTCCTCCTCGTCCTCCTCCACATCGTCGTCGTCCTCCTCCTCGTCCTCCTTCTCCTCCTCATCGTCCTCCTCCTCCTTCTCCTCCTCCTCGTCATCGTCATCCTCCTCCTCCTTGTCATCCTCTTTCTCCTCCTCCTCCTCATCGTCCTCTTCCTCCTCATCGTCATCCTCCTTCTCCTCCTCATCGTCATCCTCCTCCTCCTCATTGTCCTTTTCCTCCTCCTTCTCATCGTCATCGTCCTCCTCCTTATCGATATCCTCCTTCTCCTCCTGCTCATCATCGTCCTTCGCTCCTCTTCCTCCCCATCATCGTCATCCTCCTCATCACCACCGTCATCACCTTCTTCTTCTTGTTCTTCTCTCTTCTTCTTCTGCTTACGTGGACCGCAACCCCCGTATGTACGACTGGGCTTTTGTGTGTATGATCGTTTTTAACCCGCCGCCATTTAGGCAACCATTCTCCATTTTCAGGGGCGTGCTTGCTGGGTATGTTTTTGTTTCCACAACCTTCCGAACACTGACACGATGACTAAATCGTTAACGCACGTGATTGATATTCTGCTTGAATAAACGAATGGAAGTGGTTCAGGCACTGGCAGGTCTACACATTTTTTGTTGACATGAAGTTCGAAGGTTGAAAAAAATTCTCCATACTTTTTTAAAATTATTTTTTGTTTTATTGCTGCCACCGTTTCAGTGGCATTACTCCCACACCGCTCATGTAGATTCCCCCCATACACGACCACACCCGGGTTCGTCCGTCACAGTTACAGCGTCGGCAGTCCGCAGGGAACCATCGATGTTAAGTCGCCAGGAGGCCACACACCAGAGGAGACCCTGCACTGCTGCTGAGTCACTTCGGTACTTAACCCACCAAGCGCCTCGACCGGGATTCAAACTCTGGACCCTAAGAATAAACTCAATGCTTTAACCACTCGTTCAATGCACTCGTCACCCAGAATGAGCCTGTGTTCAGACACGACTGTCAGGACTACGAAGGCTACCGAGTCGTTCACTCAGACAGATAGAACACAGCGTGTAGAATTAGCAAATAATGAGGCCAGGAGACGGTATGATTAACAAATAGTAAAGAGTGGTAACTCTCTCCATTACACAAGGTACACAACTTCAAGTCAGTGATGCTTACGCTACCGATTCAGCTACTCTTTACTATTTGTTAATCACAGCGTGTAGAGTTAGTGAAATCAGACTGCGCCGTGTAGTTTGTTGTTGTTGTTGTTGTTGTTGTTTTTGTTTGTTTGGTTTGTTTCACTCTGAAGGCATGCAACTCGCCATGTGTGCACATACTATTTTGTCACCGCAGTATGGGTTGTTTTCCTCATTTATCTCCACTGTGTTATGTCTTAACTCGCTCAGTACGGCCAGTCCTCTCTTCTCCTCTACACAGACCCCTCGGATGTCCAGTGGGTGTCTGAATGACCCAACCTTTAGCTTCCGTCGTCAGAACTGTGGTATTCTTTGTCAACATTCACCTCTTCAGTATAAGAGCCTTCTGCTTGCAATATTTTGATGATGGTAATTGGGATGAAACGCTGTTAACGTCGTCTCTTTCGCCGTTCGTATGGAGAGAGTTAAAAGGGGTTTGAGGCTTGCCACAGAATCTGAGCCGGAGAGGTCGAAACCTTCACTTGTCAGAACTTGCTCCTCCTTCTGCTGGACTTTGAATGGTGGTCTGCATGCTAGTCATTCGGATGAGACGATAACTCGAGGTCCCGTGTGTAGCATTAACTTGGCGCACGTAAAAGAACCCACGAAAACAAGAGACTTGTCCCTAACAAATTTCTTCATAAAAATCCTTTTGGCTGCAAAACACAAAAAATAAATTAGCCCAACCAAACAAACACAAAAGCAAACACTTGCTGACAGAAAAAAGGGTGGCGCTGCATCGTGGCGTCGCGCTCTTCCCGGGTATAGTAGCCCCGAATTTCTGACCGAGAAATCTTCTGTTACAACCTCCCACCCCTCCACACACACACACACACACACACACACACACACACACACACAAGAAAAGAAAAACAAAACAAAAAAACCCAACCAACCAACCAAACAGTACGGTACAGTACAATGCAACGCAACGCAACACAATACAACACAATCCAACGCAACGCAACGCAACGCAACGCAACACAACACAACACAGCACAACGCAACACAACACAGCACAGCACAGCACAACACAACACTGCACAACAACACAACGCAACACAACACAGCACAGCACAAAGCAACACAACACAGCACAGCACAGCACAACGCAACACAACACAGCACAGCACAACGCAACACAGCACAGCACAGCACAACACAGCACAACACAGCACAGCACAGCACAACACAACACTGCACAACAACACAACGCAACCCAACCCAACTCAACCCAACACGCATGTTGGCGTTTCCAATGTCTCCCTGTGCCCACTGAAGGAAGAAGGCCCAACACTCTCCCAGTCTCTCCAGAGTTCGCTCCCTCACCTGCATCACCCCCACGGCGAAGGTGACAGACATGGCGTATGCCACCTTGATCTGCTCCAGCTCGTTCTCCGCGCCCGGCAGAAGGCCAGGGTCTGTTGCGGAGGTCACCCCCTGACCTTGACCTTGGCCCGTCACGGTCAGGTTCTCTGTCGTCTGTGAGCAGAATCAGTCAGACGATGAAAACGTTAGCAACAAAAACGTGGACAACAAATCCCAAACTGTAGCTGAGATAGAATAGAGAGAGGGGGGTGACGGGGTTACACACACACACACACACACACACTAAACAATCACTTCGTTTCAACAAAGCGATAAGAATATGAATACATATCTAGAAAATAATATATATATATATATTCTGAAAGTGTACAGGTGAATGCACAATGCAGTGAAGAAACTTTAAAACTGATTGACCTTTCGACAGACAGACAGTGACAGAGAGTGCGAGAGAGACAGAATACAAAGAGATAGATAAATAGATAGATAGATAGATAGATAGATAGATAGAGAGAGAGAGAGAGAGAGAGAGAGAGAGAGAGAGAGAGAGACAGACAGACAGACAGACAGACAGACAGAAACAAAGACATGCAGACAGGCAGACAGACAGACAATGTGTGTGAGAGAGAGAGAGAGTTTCAGTTTCAGTTTCAGTTTCAGTAGCTCAAGGAGGCGTCACTGCGTTCGGACAAATCCATATACGCTACACCACATCTGCCAAGCAGATGCCTGACCAGCAGCGTAACCCAACGCGCTTAGTCAGGCCTTGAGAGAGAGAGATAGGGAGAGACAGACAGACAGACAGACAGACAGACAAAGAGACACAGAGAGAAAGGCAGAGACAGAGACAAGCAGAAAGACACACAGACAGGCTGAGACAGAAGGAGGGAGTGGGGAAGTTAAGGGGTGTTTGAGAGAGACGGAGACTGGACGGGTTTCATATCACGTGGAGTGATGGCCTAGAGGTAACGCGTCCGCCTAGGAAGCGATAGAATCTGAGCGCGCTGGTTCGAATCACGGCTCAGCCGCCGATATTTTCTCCCCCTCTACTAGACCTTGAGTGGTGGTCTGGACGCTAGTCATTCGGATGAGACGATAAACCGAGGTCCCGTGAGCAGCATGCGCTTAGCGCACGTAAAAGAACCCACGGCAACAAAAGGGTTGTTCCTGGCAAAATTCTGTAGAAAAACCCACTTAGAAAGAAAGGAAGAACAAATAAAAAACTGCAAGCAGGAAAAAGAAAAAGAAAAAAAGGGGGTTGCTCTGTAGTGTAGCGACGCGCTCTCCCTGGGGTGAGCAACCCGACTTTCACACAGAGAAATATGTTGTGATAAAAAGAAATACAAATACAAATATCTGTACAGGTCGCCACCCTTCATGAAGAGTGCAGATGATCCATCATTAAACACACCAAAAATGAATCAAACCTACGCTCCTTATGGCCCAGCCCACCGCCGAAAGAGGCCATCAATTTTTGTGGGCTGGAAACCCGTCAGGTGTGTTCACAATGAGTTAAAACGGAAACCCGTCATGTGTGTCCACAAGAGGTTAAAACAGAAACCCGTCAGGTGTGTCCACAAGGGGTTAAAACAGAAACCCGTCAGGTGTGTTCACAAGGGGGTTAAAACAGAAACCCTTCAGGTGTGTTCACAAGGGGTTAAAACGGAAACCCGTCAGGTGTGTTCACAATGAGTTAAAACGGAAACCCGTCATGTGTGTCCACAAGGGGTTAAAACAGAAACCCGTCAGGTGTGTTCACAAGGGGTTAAAACAGAAACCCGTCAGGTGTGTCCACAAGGGGTTAAAACAGAAACCCGTCAGGTGTGTCCACAAGGGGTTAAAACAGAAACCCGTCAGGTGTGTCCACAAGGGGTTAAAACAGAAACCCGTCAGGTGTGTTCACAAGGGGTTAAAACGCAATCAAGTGAAATAGAAAGCAATTACCAACATACAAGAAGGTCAGTTGGTACAACGTTGAAAAGATCAGTTCAGAACTAAGTCTTGTTAAACACCTCATTTAATATAAAAAGAGTGAGACAGAGGGAGAAAGAGAGAGAGAGAGACACACACACACACACACACACACACACACACACACACACACACACACACACACACAGAGAATCTCGAAATCTTGGTATATTATGAGTTATCGAACAACCCTTTTCCAGATCAGATCGATTATGCCTGTCGCTAAACAAGACATTTGCATTATTTCCCTGTCCATAGCGAATGCACGTGTGCTTATGTGTGCTCGAGGACAAGGTGATGCGCGCTTGCTTGCCGATGCGTGAGTCCCTCCGTTAGAGTCCTGCGTTTATGAGTATATATATGTGTATGTGTGTTATGGTGTGTGTGTGTGTGTGTGGGGGGGGGGGGGTGGGGGAGAGAGAGACGCGCGCGCGCACATACACACACACACACAGACTGTATGTGTGCACGCTCGTCCATGCGCGTATGCGTGCGTGTGTGTGTGTGTGTGTGTGTGTTATGGTGTGTGTGGGGGGGGGGAGGGGATCGAAAGGAAAGGGGAGAGATAGAGAGAGGGGAGACAGAGGGAAAGAGAGGGGAGAAATAGAGACATAGAGAAAGACAAGACAGAGAGAGAGAGAGACACACACACACACACACACACACACACACACACACACACACGCGCGCGCGCGCGCGCGCACATATATATATATATATATATATATATATATATATACAAACACACACACACACAGACTGTATGTGCACGCACTCGTCCATGCGCCTATGCGTGTGTGTGTGTGTTTGTGTGTGTGTGTGTGTGTGT
This sequence comes from Babylonia areolata, assembly GCF_041734735.1. NCBI lineage: Eukaryota > Metazoa > Mollusca > Gastropoda > Neogastropoda > Buccinidae > Babylonia > Babylonia areolata. Next base: position 25,784,464 of record NC_134900.1, on the reverse strand, counting down.
GTGTGTGAATGCATGCTTGCGTGTGCGTGTTCATGTGTGTGGAGGAGGAGAAGAACGAACGAACGAAAGAAAGAAAGAGAACGAAAGAAAGAAAGGAAAACGACACAGAAAGGCCAAGATCCCCCAAGCAGTTCGTCAAGTCATTCCAACCACCTCCACCACCGCCACCACCACCATTCACCTCTCTCCCCTACCCACCCACCCACCCACCCAACCACCCAGGGACTCCCCCTCTCCCTCCCCAGCCCACTCCACACCTACTGCACACACACACACACACACACACACACACACACACACACACACACACACACACACACACTCACACTGTTACTTAGCACTAATGAGCCCCCCCTCTCTCTGGCGTCTCTAGTCTCTGTGTGTCAGTCCCCCAGGACAAACACGCCGCCCTTTTCCCTGGACATCAACCTCACCCACGACCTACCCCGATCGATACCACCCTGTTCTCTCTCTCTCTCCTCGCCCCACCCCGTCCCGCCCACCCCTCCCCCACCCTCCCCTGGCTCCCGTCTGTCTTGTCTTCTATCGGGGAGAGGGAGGGAGGGAGGGAGGGAGAGAGGGAGGAGAGTCTCTACAGGTGGGGGTCGGGGGTGGGGTGGGGGTGGGGATGGGAGGGCAGGAGGGAAGAAGAGAGTGGAGGGTGTTAAGAGAAGGGGAGGGATGGGGGGTGTAGGAGACAGAGGGACGGTGGTGGTGGATGGAAGTAGAGGTGGGGGATTATGGGGATGGGGTGGAGTGGGCGGGGGCTTGGGGGTGAAGGAGGCTTGGTGGTAGGGGTGAGAGGAGTTAGAATTTTGGAGACAGAAATCTATTTTTTAGGAACCAATGAGTTTTGAGAGTCATAGACATGAGTAGATGTCTGTCTGGAACATGCTTTTTTTAAATTTTATTTTTACTACTTTATTTATTTATTTGCTTATTCATTTATTTATTTATCTATTTGTCCGTTCATTCATTCATTTATCTATTTTTTTAATCTATTTATTCATTCATGTTTTTTTTATATACTTTATTTATTTATTTATTTATTTATTTATTATCTATTTATTTATTCATCTATTTGTCTATCTATCTATTTATTTATTCATTTGTGTGCTTATGTGTCTATGTGTTTATTTACTTACTTATCTATTCATTTATTCATTCATTCATTTATTTTTATACAGTCTTCGGGGCACACGGACATTTGAGACAGCGTCACACAGAGTTGGGGCACACAGGCGCTTGGAAAACATGCAAGCAGATGTCCTCATTATTGCAATTTACGACAATAATTGACGCCCCAAGGCAACTTTTCAGATTATTTTGATATGATTTGAAAGTGTGTGTGGATTTTGAGACATGAGTAGAGAAGAGGGTCACATTGACACAGCATGCATTGATTATACGTTGTATTCGATGCATTAGTGTTGTCGACACAATTAAATTAAAAAAAAAAGTTAATAATGTTCGTATGTTCATCATCTGTTTGTTTGCAGTCCTTCACACGTTACAAGGAGTCAAATGAATTCCTGATTTTGGGCATGCAGACTTCTGGAATAGAGACACAGAAATCTGGCACACGGAATTTTGGCTCAGAGACGGATAGAATTTGGGGGGGGGGGGGGGTAGGAGGGGGTGGGGGGGTCGGCGTGTGTGCTAGGAACAGAGAGAGAATCGGTGCCTTTGAGCTCAAGCTGAAGGTCATACATGGGAAGCACACAGACACACATACACTGATACAGGCACACAGACGCAGCGACAAGCACACACATACAGGCATGCAGACAGACACACAGACGCACCGACACACGCAAACACAGACACACCGACTTACTGACACACACAAACATACCGACGCAATCAGACACACACACAGGTACACAGACATACCGGCATAACCTTCCCCCCACCCCCTCCCCCACACCCCCGCTCTCCCCGCCCCCCCCCCCCCCCCACAGAGAGAGAGAGAGACACAAACACACACACACACAAACACACACAAACGCACCCCCTAGCCCCCCACACACCCCACCCCCCTCCCACCCCCCTCACAAACGTACGATCAGCGAAGAAGTGTCATTCTGCATCAGGACCTCGCTCTGTTGCCTCTCCCAGGCCACGTGACCGTCCTCCACCACCGCCCCCACCATCAGACTGACCACGGCGAACGTACCTGTAGAACACACACACACACACACACACACACACACACACACACACACACACACACACACACTACTGAAAGAACGAAGAATGAATGAATCAATAAAAGATCACAAACGAAGGAAGGAAGGAATGGACGAACGAATGGATCGATGAATTGGTCAACGAATGAGTGAAAGTACTATCTATAAAAGAATGAACGGGTGGATGAAAGACTGAACAGTTGGATAAACAAATGAATGAAGGATGGAAGGAAGGAACTAATGAACGAATGAACGAACAAGCGGATTAATAAATGAAATAATGGATGAATGAATGAAAGAACGAACGAATGAATGAATGAACAAACGAATGAACGCAGAACCGATCGATGGATGAATGAATGAATGAATTATGTACGAATAAGAAATGAGTGAATAACTGACCGAATGAATGAATGAATTTATATGAATGATTGAACGGATAAACGAACGAACAAACAAATGACTGAATGAATAAACGAGCAACAATATAAACAATACAAAATGAATAAAAAAAACAATTAAGTAACTAACTACATAAATAGATGAATTAATAAATAAAGAGATGAATAAGTAAATAAATTTATGAATTAAAACATATCCCTTCCGCTTTGTGTTCACGTGACCGTCAGCATCACCGCCACCATTGTGATCTTGATCTTCAGACATTCAGGCAGACAGACATTCAACCATCCATCCATCCATCCATCCATCTATCCAGACGTAGCAGAAGAAGAAGAAGAAGAAGAAGAAGAAGAAGAAGAAGAAGAAGAAGAAGAAGAAGAAGAAGAAGAAGAAGAAGAAGAAGAAGAAGAAGAAAGCACATTTACAGATGGAGAATAATAATAATAAGAAAGCACAGAAGAAGAAGAAGAAGAAGAAGAAGAAGAAGAAGAAGAAGAAGAAGAAGAAGAAGAAGAGAATGAGGGGATGAGAGAAAGTATAAGAGCATCAGCCTGTATGTACTCCACGCCACACGCACACAGCTGACCAAGACATAAAGCTTCAGCTCAGACAGCGAGAGATGTTGAGTTATGTAAGATGGGGATGAGGAAGAAAGAGAGGGACAGAGAAAGGGTAAAGGGGAGAGATAGAGAGATAGATGGAGAGAGAGAGAGAGAGAGAGAGAGAGAGAGAGAGGGCGGGGACATAAATCACTGAACTAAGAGACAGAAATCGATGAGAGGTTGAATATCTGGCCTGGAGACCAGTCTCGAGTTGTCGACGCTTCTGGGTAGGCCGATATCCCCTTACTTACATCCTCTCTATATCTCTGTGTCTCTCCTCTCTCTCAAAGTAGTTGTATTAACTGTATCTATATATGTCTGTTCAGTTTTTGTGGTTGATATCGTATATATCCCGTCTAAACGAGTCAACGGGATCAGTTTGCGTCTCTGTCTGCCTGTCACTCACTTTCTTGATTTCTCACTCCCTCATCTATGTATCACCCACTCTCTCTTGAGTCTTTCCCGAACCCCCGTATCCTCCTCTTTCAATATATACAAAACGATTCGGAAAAAAAAAGATTGATACCACCTCTGGACAGAGTGCTGTCGCTACTTCTCTCGAAACTGAGACACCCGTGATTTTGTTGCGATATCTATCTATCTATCTATCTATCTATCTATCTATCTATCTATCTATCTATCTATTTGCCTGTCTGTCTGTCTGTCTATATACACAAGAAAACCTAACTGGACCTCTATAGCAGCAACGTCATTGTCCATAAAATAGAAAACAGAATGAGCAAACTGGGCTTTTAGATTGTCTGTAATTGGACGCGGGACAGAATAGTCTAGAGACAGTCGTAAAAGATGTGTAAAAAAACACAGGGGAGAGAGTTGGTGTAAAAGGGGGAGGGGATGTGGACTATCTAAGATACCCGATCTAAGATTATATATAGATACAGCAGCGCTAAAAATGGACGAGGCTGTATATTAGAAGTGCCATACCAAACTTTGGGGAGGAGAGGGTACGGTTGGGGGTGGGGGTTGGGCGGGGGGGAGGAGGAGGAAGAGGAGAGTACTGCTATTTCAAACAACCCCGAAATAGACAAGAGAAACAGATATCCACAAAAAACATCTGCACCAGAATGAAAAAAAACAACAAAAAACAAAAACAAAACAAAACAAAAAAACAAAAACAAAAAAAAACCACACCACCTTTAGGAAGTACGGTCTTCTATCATAAAAGCGACTGTAATATGAAACGTACCGATCCAGGAAAAGAATCAATGCAATCGCTGACCTTTGTTTTAATGGTGAACGGTAAGGTAACAATATACGGAGAAACTACACGAAAATACAGCATCACATCTGTTCTTGTTGCGTCCCTGTATAAGGATTTAAAGGAATTAACACGACCTCTGACCTTTCTTCTTCTTCTTCTTCTTTTTTTAATGGCGATGGTAAAGCACTAGCATACGAACGAAGAATTTCCGTGACAATGCAATATCACCATCTAAAATAGATATAGTTTGGCCACGTCACAAGATCTGACGGGATTTGAGACTATCCTTCAGAAAACAGTGTAGGGGGAAAGGAAATGAGGCAGACAGCGACAGAAATGGGAAGACAACATCACTGAGTGATCAGAGAGGAGATTTACCGAAACTCAGGCACCATCCCGCGACCGCCACAAAAAAGGAAAATTCGGTGAATTGTTCAACAGTGAAGCATCCACAAGATCAAGTTAGGATTCGGGACCAGTGACAATGACATTACACTTTCTTGTTTGTTTGCAACTGCCTTATAAAATCCTCTGCAGTGTTTTTTTTTTTGTAGAGTCCCGCTCACACTACTCATCCCGAATTCAACAAAGACAGCCACACCCTGGCTTGTCTGTCGCAGTACCAGAGCCGGCAGTCCGCAGGAATGTTAAGTCGTCATGATGCCACACGCCAGAGGAGGCCCTGCATTGCTGCTGAGAAACTTCGGTGGTGTTCAGTAGTGTCCGTTCGGATAACCACACGCCGGACGTCATCTTCAAAGACCACCTTACTGACGACAATAATTGTTAAGCCACGGAGCCAGACTGAGTGAGCGCACCCTTTCGCCCACCCCCAAATATCACGATTGATTTTCTGTCTTATGGAGTTTGTGTTCAACTAAAAAAAAAAAGGAAAAAAAAGGAAAAAGAAAAATAGAAGTGTATGGCAGGATGGTTCGCTATTTAAAAGAATACTGCTGCGGGTTTTAATCAGCTTTGACCAGAATACATTAAGCACTTAAAGTATTCAGCTGTCTTAATAGTGGTGGTCTATTAAACACGATGGTTCAAAACTAAAGCGTTGTGTCAGATTGTCAATGAACCCCCCCTATCCCCCCACCCCCCAAAAAAAACAACAACAACAACAACAAAAACAACAAACCTTGTGATGTGCATTGCTTATCATAAAGATTCCACCATTATCAAAGACATGAAAATGGAAATGATCACAAACGAGAATTGTTCACAGAATTCATGCGACAAACGTTGCGTTGAAGGGACAAGGAAATTATCGCATGTCATGATTGTAAATAACTAAAAAAAAAAAAAGCAAAACTGAAAGAAAAAAAAAGTAGGGATGGATCGGGCACGCACTTAGAAACCTAACGCTGAGCATCGCCAAACAGGCCCTGACATGCAACCCCCCATCCCTCCCCCCCTACCCCCCCCCCCCAAAAAAAAAAAAACACACCCCAAAAACCCGAATGGAAAAGGAAGAGAGACGGACCGAGTAACACATGATGAAGAGACCTCCTCCAGGGAGACACCAAGAAGATTGACCATGACAGGACAGGGGACCATGGAGTTCTCTTGCTGAAGGCCCACAACACATGAAGGGCGAAAGGCGTAAGTAAGTAAGTAAGTAAGTAAGTAAAGCAAACAGGCAAGCAAGTAAGTAAGTAAGTAAGTAAAGTAAACAAGCAAGCCTAGGCAAGTACGTAAAGAAAGCAAGCAAGCAAGCAAGTGAGTAAGTAAGTAAGTAAGTAAGTCAGTCAGTCAGTCAGTCAGTCAGTCAGTAAAGCAAACAGGCAAGCAAGCAAGCAAGTAAGTAAAGTAAACAAGCAAGCCTAGGTAAGTAAGTAAAGCATGCAAGTAAGTAAGCAAGTAAGTAAGTCAAGCAAACAAGAAAGTAAGTAAGTATGTATATAAGTAAGTGTGTAAGTATGTAAGCAAATAAGTAAGTAAAGCAAACAAACAATAAAGCAAGCCTAGGTAAGTAAGTAAGTAAGTAAGTAAGTAAGTAAAGCAAACAAACAATCAAGCAAGCCTAGGTTAGTAAGTGAAGCCGGCAAGCAAGCAAGTAAGTAAGTAAGTAAGTAAGTAAGTAAGTAAGTAAGTAAGTAAGTAAGTAAGTAAGAGAGTTCAGTAGCAATGAATCGGGGATAGATAGAACAAACGCAAGCAAACAGACAGGCAGGCAAAAAGATAACGACAAAGTGTAAACACCCAAAGCACAAACCCAAGAAACAGACAGGTTCTCACGAACATAGATGTGTTTTGATGCACCAAATAAGTAAACACCCACACCACAAACAGGAAACAGACGGGTTCTCACCAACAGAGATGTGTTTGGATGTACCGAAGAAGTAAACACCCACACCACAAACAGGAAACAGACGGGTTCTCACCAACAGAGATGTGTTTGGATGTACCAAACAAGTAAACACCCACACCACAATCAGGAAACAGACGGGTTCTCACCAACAGGGATGTGTTTGGATGTACCGAAGAAGTAAACACCCACACCACAATCAGGAAACAGACGGGTTCTCGCCAACAGAGATGTGTTTGGATGTACCAAAGAAGTAAACA
>NC_134900.1:25759978-25764978 GCF_041734735.1 Babylonia areolata | reverse complement strand
AAGGAACGGGGCGACAGAGGAGGAGCGGAAACACCACAGAAAAAAACAAAAAAATCATATTAACAGCCAGAACACAGCAAAAGGGTTTACATGCTGTAAACTGTGTTTTTGCTGATTTATCTCTTGTGTGTGTGTATGGAGAGAACTATTCTCTCTCTGTGTTTCTCTTTTCTCTTTCAACACACACACACACACACACACACACACACACACACACGTGTACACACACGTGTACACACACACACACACACACACACACACACACACGTGTACTCACACACACGCACACACGCACGCTCTCTCTCTCTCTCTCTTTCTCTCTCACAGACATACGCATTGACACGCAGAGACAAACAGATAGACAGACAGACAGACACACACACACACACACACACACACACACACATACACACACGTGCGAATGAATACACACATACAAGCAGTGTGTGTAACAGGGAGAAACAGAGAGAGACAGAGACAGACAGACAGAGAGAGAGAAACACAGAGAGAGAGACAGACAGACAGAGAAAGACAGAGACAGAGACAGAGAGAGACAGAGAGAGTAAATAGATGTCCCGACAGACACAGACAGAGGAATACATACAAACACACAACAACAAAGACAGACAGAAAGACCGAGCCAAAGATTCCGACATTAAACAACAAAAATAAAAAAAAAACAAAAAATAACCCAACAAAACAAACAACGACATATTCCACAAAGATGAGAAAACACACACCAGCGATTTCCAAGTCTTCTCCACTCCACTCCACTCCTCCACAGCGCAGGCAGAGAAAGAGATCTATCGATCAGTGTGTTGGTGGATGTGGATGTGTCCCAAGAAACTGGATCCCCGCTCTGATCATCCGATACGATTCAAGACAGCACAAACATGTGACATGTCGACGTGTCACTTCGTTTTTTGATAAAAAAAAAAAAAATCATTAAAATATATCATCGTTATCGACTATGTACGTACTTCCTGTAGAGGTTTCTTCATGAGAGAGATGTAGAGCATACAAAATGGAGAGAGAGAGAGAGAGAGAGAGAGAGAGAGAGAGAGAGAGAGAGAGAGAGAGAACACGGAACACTGAACACTGAAATGCTTAATGTCATTGGCTGTAAAGCTCTAGTGACACAGTAGGTACAAATCAGAATAAAAATGGTGCAAACAAATAAAATGGAACAGAAAGGAAAAACATAATCGAAGTAAACTAAACTACTAAGGGATAAGTGGTACTTTGGTACTTTGTCATTTGCTTAAAAAGTCCAAGTGGCAGGCGGGTACTGTGCCTCGGCCCCCCTCTCCCATCCCGGTCTTTTGTCTCCAAGGTTTGAACAGTACACAGGAAACAAAGTACATATAATCCGATCCGTATAATAATTGTTTAAGCATGTAACACCGAAACAGGTCATATAATAAAAACACATCATAAAAATACATTGTCGAAATCGACCATCCAAATGTAACCCTTCCTTTTTGTCTATGCCATCCCCCCCCGCCCCCCCCCCCCTCGCCCCCCCGTCATAGAACCCATACTAAGTTTTTAATTGATTAATGACGCTGCTGGTCAGGCATCTGCTTGGCAGATGTGGTGTAGCGTATATGGATTTTTCCGAACGCAGTGACGCCTCCTTGAGCTACTGAAACTGAAACTGGACCGACAGTAGACGTTTTACGTATATTTACTGCTTCGGATACATAATTTGCTAGTGAGAGTATCATATCTTCATTTTCTGTCATCAATATGCCGAACAAATCTTTTCTCTGCACTGGAGTTGTATTGAAAAGGGTACAGATTTTTTTTTTTCGCAATTATTCGTATATTCTACCAGTTAAATATAAAACGGTTTTCATCTTCTGGGCTTTCGCCACACATTGGGCAAGGGGATGTTGCTACGTCTGAATCGAACCATCTTCTGTTGGCATTCAGTCCAAGTGCTCTCAATCTGAGCCTCGCAGATCAGATTCTATGCCACGTGTTTGTTACGATCTTGATATATTTCTCTGTTTGAAAAATTGATTTAAATTAATAGAACCATTTATACCTATTATTGCTCTCTATTTCTCCGTGACACTTTTGTTTGTAACGTGCTATAAGTCTATCTTTAAATTCAGATACAAAGCCGCTCTCGTGCCCTGCTCCTTGGCACATCCAGACCAGACCGAATCCATGTTCTGTTAGAGTTTTCTTGATGTGGAATACCCAGTTCTGTGTTTGCCCTTCTCCTCTTGCAGCAGCAGCATGTCGTATGCTTGCCTACATAATCGTGATGTTGGCAGTCTAGTAAGTTTGAGCCAATATTTCATGCATTTTACAATTGATTTAATAATTATGCAGTGGGTACCTGCCAGTTTCGCCATATATTATAGTGTTTGATGAATATAATGGGACACCAAGAAAGCTTCATTGCAAAAGTATGTACACTTTCCATTTGATCATTTGTCACGAGTCCCCATATTTACGCTCCATAGTTCAAGACTGGTTCAATTTGTGTGTCGAAAAGTTTCCAGAAAAGCTGTGCATCAGTCGACCGTTGTTTCCTGAGTGATTTTATAATTTTGATTACACCTTTTTTCTCCTTTCTATTTGCTTCATCCCACGCAGCCGTAAAACGTAAATTTAGTTGTGAATAACATTCCTAAATATTTAAATGAGTTGGTTACTTTTATTTCTCTATCACCATAGCATCATTTTTCATGAGTCGAAAGATGACCTCCTTTGCGAAAAACTATAATATTGGTCTTATCGAGATTTACTGTTAATCGTAGTCCCTCTGTTTCTTGCTTAAGGGCATTTAATTGATTTTGTAACCCAATGGGTGTGTCAGACAAGAGAACAACATCATCAGCAAATAACATTAAGAACAATTCTGTTGCTCCAGGTATCACTTGTATTCCATATCTACCCTTCTTTGATAACTCTACTGCCTGTTCATTGATGAAAAAGGAAAATAGCTGTGGGCTTAGCATACAGCCTTTCTTAACCCCTCGTGGACAATGAAAAAAGTCGGAATAAATACCTTTGTCACGAACACATACAAGTACAGAATCGTAGATACTTTTAACGGCCATGTAAAACTTTCCATGTACCCAGCCTTTTTCTTAGTGTAAACCACAGGATGTTTCTGTTCACAGAATCAAATACGTTTTGAAGTCTACGAATGCTACGTATAGCTTAGTCTTGCGTAAAAGATTATTTTGGACCAGAGCGTATAAAGTGAATATATGGTCAACAATGCTATAATCTGTTTTAAAGCCCGCCTGTTCCTCTTTTTTTTCTTTTATTTCTGCCCATTTTCTTAATCTGCGATTTAAAATGTGTGTATACACTTTACTAATTGCACTCGTCAAGGCTACTCCCCTGTAATTGTCCGGGTTGTTTGTGTCTCCCTTTTAATGTATAGGCACAATAATGGATTTTGCCCAATCCAACGGAAATGTTCCACTTTCAAATAATTTGTTGAATAGGTAAACTAGGAATTGCATAACATTAGTTTGCTTCTTTTTTTTTAGCATTTCGCTAATAACATAATCTTGGCCAGCACGTTTGCCCGATTTCAGGTTAAAAAAAAATACTTGTAATGATTTCCTGTTCTGAAATTGGGTCATTGAACAGAGGTTCTTCCTCCACATTTACCATTTCTTCCGTCATTACTTCTTCCTGGTCAGAACTATTGTCAACTGTATTAAAGACGTTAGAAAAGTGGTTATGCCACTGTTCGGAGCTAATGTCATTATAAATCACTGCTTTCCGGTTAACCGATTTCATTATTGACCAGAACAGCTTAAGGTCATGGGACGCAATTTCTTAATTTTTCTAATCTTTCTTCTTCATACTCTCGTTTCTTTGTTCTTTGTAGCTCAACATAATCCTTCCTCTCCTTAACATTGTCTTCTTTCCGCTGATTCTTAACGCTTTCTGTCTTACATCTTTGGAATCTCTTCAGGAGTCTTCTGACCCGTTTCTGCTGCTGCCTGCATTCCATATCAAACCAGACATTAAAATTAAATTGTTTCTTAGTTTTCCCGATCTATCTGACCATACAAGCAGCTGCTCCACACAGAGCGTTTGTAAATAATTTAACCCCGCTATCAATATCTAAATGTAACATACCGTGAGCTTCACTCAGACTATCTTTGAATTCATTGCCGTATATCTCCTCTTTATATATCTTTTCCTCATTCCAAATAATCCTGTTTTCATCATAGCAATCATTCTTCGGTTCCTGACTCTTTTCATTGCCGTGATTATTTTTTCCCAATTTAGTACTACTGGCAGGTGCCATGAATATAAACAATCACCAATGTGTAGATCACACCCTGCTCGTAAATCTTCAGATATAAGAAAATAATCAATAACGCTGCTGCCGTGTGGTGACACAAAAGTAAATTCGCCTTCTCTGTCACCGGCTGCTGCACGATCCATTCACAATATACATGTCTAGCATAAGGGCAAGATCGAGCAGGGATCTACCAAACTTGTTTATGACCGAATCTTTACAGTTACGTGTAGCTCTTTCTTCTTCCATCTCTTCAAAATCAAAACCTGGCACCAAGTTCGCTAAGTTATCATCTTTTGGCTGTTCACATCCTATCCTTGCAGTTAGGTCACCACACAGTATAATGTAGACATTATCTGTGTGTACCTATTGTATCAAGCTTTCTTCTAAGATCTGAATGCCGTCTTGTAGCTCAGTGTGCTCATATAGTGTTGATCTTTCCAGAACAATACAACTAGCAATTAACACAATATTTTTTTCAACACTAAACACACTTTTATCTATTTCGACAGCTACTGTATTCTTGCAGTCTATATTAACATCTTTTTTTTCCCTTTTTTTTCTGTTTCTTTTTTTACATATTCAATACATTTCCTAACCAACAATAAAACTCCTCCAGAACTTCTCCCATGATGGGATAACTTAGTTGCAGGTGCAACAAATTTGACATGTTCTGTGAAAATGCCGCTGAAATCTACTGATTCAGGGTCAGTAA
>NC_134900.1:25704978-25707478 GCF_041734735.1 Babylonia areolata | reverse complement strand
AGAATCCGACTCTCTTTGTCTTCATCTCTCTCCCCCTCTCTCTCTCTGGCACTCTGTACACCATTGCCTAACTCTCTGCCACTCTGACTCTTTCCTTCTTTCTCTCTCTCTCTTCCTTCATCTCCTTCTCCACCGCTCACTTCCCCGCCTTCATGTCATCCCTCTCACCATGCCTCTTGGTCATCTTTTTTTTTTTTTTTTTTTTTTGTCGCTAAGGTTACACAATAGATATGCCTTGTGAGTGCTATTCATAATGATATAAAGGCCTTTTCAGTTTGGCATGTAGGGGGCCTGCTGGCCTCAGTTGGTGATCACCATATGTGTGTGTGTGTGTGTGTGTGTGTGTGTGTGTGTGTGTGTGTGTGTGTGTGACGAAGCGAGAGAGGGAGAGAGAGAGTGTGTTTGTGTGTGCTTGTGTTTGCATCAGTGTGTGTGTGTGTGTGTGTGTGTGTGTGTGTGTGTGTGTGTGTGTGTGTGTGTGTGTGTGTGTGACGAAGCGAGAGAGGGAGAGAGAGATTGTGTTTGTGTGTGCTTGTGTTTGCATCAGTGTGTGTGTGTGTGTGTGTGTGGAGAGAGAGCAGAGTTTTGGGAGAGGGGTGAGAATCAGTGAACGGGAGGTCCATCAGCAGTTCATACATGGGAGACTATCGAAATAAACTTGCTCTGCTTTTACCAGTGTGGGTTACTTCCCTTAACTCTCTCTCTCTTATTTTCTACGTTACTCTCTGTTGGTCTTTCTGTCTGTCTCTGTCTTTCTTTTTCTCTGTCTCTCCTCCCCCCCCCCCACCCCCACTGTGAAATCTCTCACCAATATTCTTTCTTGTCTTCTGGCCAGTATAATTGGTCGTTAACTGTTCTCTGCATGCATTGTGAGCACAGTTCATCAGGTGCCTGGATGGCTCAGTTGGGTGATCGCCGTTCTCTCCATCAGAAGGATGTGAGTTCGAGTCTCCGGGCACGCCCAAAATGTGTAGAGTAGGAATTTAGTTTCTAATGAAACAAAACAAAATGTTAAAAAAATAAATAAAGAAATAAAAGAAATGAAATGTGAGCCGAGAAACTGAAAACATGTAATAAAATTGTAGAATTATGCAAAAAAAAAAAAAAAAAAAAAAAGAACGAAGAAGAAAATAAATAAATTAAAAAAAGAAGAAAAATTCAAACATACGTTTTCTTTCATTTTTTCTGAAATTGAATGACATGAATAATGAATCATGAGTGCGACAAATTTTGCTTTGACTTCATTTGTTATTACATTTTTTTGGGGTGTTCTTTGTTGGAAAAAAAAAGGATAAACAAAGAAACAAAAATAAAATGCTGTAACATATGAAGTCCAAGCAAAATATGAGACACCAGTGGTTTTGAAGGAGGGGGAGGGGATGGGGGTGGGGGGGTGGGGGGGGGGCTTCGGTGTGAGGGGTGGGGGTGGGTGGGGTGTGGAATGCGAGAGAATCAGTGAATGAGAGGTCCATGTCAAATTCATGTATTGGAGACTGTCGAAATAAAACTCTCACTGATTTTGCCACAGTCTGGGATTATAGGTCATGAAAATAATGAAATATCATATGAAAAAAAGAAAAAGAAAAAAAAAGAAATGGTTCAGACGTATGAAATGATAAACTTGAATACAAAAACAATTTTTTTTTTTTTTTAAAATTTTTTAAAGAAACAAACTAAATAATCAACGAAACAAAAATATGTGATAATATCCAATGTCAACGCAAAACTTGTTGCACACAAGAAACATTATCAATGTCACTGAATCTCAGAAAAATAGAATGTGCCATCATTGATATGCCCCGAAGATTTCCACGACACACAACAAAAACCGATGTTGTGTGCAATAATTAGAATAACAAGTTGAACAGAAAGGCGCAAGGCGTAATGGCAAAATGCATCAAATACAATTTTCTAGTTTGAGTTTGAGTTTGAATTCGAGTTCGAGTTCACACACACACACACACAGACACACGCAATCATATATACATACATACACGCACACATCCATCCATCCATCCATCCTCTCACAAACTTACTTACTTTCTTACATACATGCATACAGACAGACAGACAGACATGTACAGTACGCTCACCAGATGCCATGCTGACTTGAGGACACTTTCAGTTAATCCACAGTTAAGATGAGCGAAGGGTGGTTCTATTTTTCCCTCAGAACCTGTCCAGTATATGAAGATCTATTAGAAAGAGGGATCTATCTATCTATCTATCTATCTATCTATCTATCTATCTATCTATATATCTATCTATCTCTCTCTCTCTCTCTCTCTCTCTCTCTCTCTCTCTCTCTCTCTCTCTCTCTCTCTCTCTCTATATATATATATATATATATATATATATATATATATATATATATGGTGGAGTGATGGCCTAGAGGTAACGCGTCCGCCTACGAAGCCAGAGAATCTGAGCGCGCTGGTTCGAACCACGGCTCAACCGCCGATATTTTCTCCCCCTCCACTAGACCTTGAGTGGTGGTCTG
>NC_134900.1:25689978-25692478 GCF_041734735.1 Babylonia areolata | reverse complement strand
TAGACTGTGTGTGTGTGTGTGTGTGTGTGTGTGTGTTCATGTCAGTTATGCCAATGATTTTACTAAATAAATATATTTAATACTACATATATTTAGACTCTGTGTGTGTGTGTGTGTGTGTGTGTGTATGTGCGTGCGTGCGTGCGCCCACTCTCTCTTTCTCATTCTCCTTCTGTTTTTCCACATCTCTCATTTTCTCTGCCTCTTTTTTCTGTCTCTGTCTTTGTCACCCCTGATTTCGTGTGTGTGTGTGTGTGTGTGTGTGTGCGCGCGCTATGCATGACTTATACAGTTGTTGTTTTTTTGTGTAAGCCAATAGCTCCCCCCCACACACACCATCCCCCCTAGGATTTATCCCCCCATAAAGCCAAAGTAGAGAGTGAATTTTTGTGTGCACGTTCAACCAACTTGGAGAAAGTTTCCCAGGATGGGCTTTTATGTCGGCCTTCCGGGTTGGGCTCTAAAATAGTAAGACTGGCAGAGGTGGTTGTTTGCTGTTTGCTGTTTTTTGACTCACTTGTGTAAACAAAGTGAGTCTATGTTTTAACCCGGTGTTCGGTTGTCTCTCTGTGTGTGTGTGTGTGTGTGTGTGTGTTTCCTTGGTAAACTTTAACATTGACATTTTCTCTGCAAATACTTTGTCAGATGACACCAAATTAGGCATAAAAATAGGAAAAATTCAGTTCTTTCCAGTCATCTTGTTTAATAATTATTGCACCTCTGGGATGGGCACAAAAAGAAATACAAAATGAAGCCTAATTATATGCAAACTGCATTTACTGTTATATTTATATTTTTTGTATTCTCTAAACTAGGCACTTTGACCTCTTATTCTGACACAACAACAAGAGGAGTCATTATTATCATTTTTTGTTCAAACAGGAACTTCTTTTGCTAAGCATGGAAGTTTTATTTATTTTGCAAACGTTTTGGTGCAGATAGTAAAAAAAAACGGGAAATTACTCTGTAATTAATGCTAGGGGACTTAATTCGCTTTAAACTGATCTTTCTCATCTTAGACATTACATTTTGAAATTATACTCAATACATGAAAAGCTTGGATTTTTTCAAAAAGTGTATCACAAGTGAGTCTTGAAGGCCTTGCTTCTCTTGTTTTGTTTTGTTCTCACTTGTGCTGGTTATATCTCTCTTTTTCTATGGGATCATTGTATTTTTTTTTTAAAATTCTTTCTTTTAAATTTAAACCGAGTGCTTTGGTATCAGCTGTATATATGGTGGTAGTACTTGTGTGTGGCTTACCTTCCGGAATTTTTTTTTTGTCCCGTCTATTGTTCTTGGTAAACAGTTAAATCGTAAAATAACAAGAAAGAAAACCAAAACAAAAAAAAACAAACAAATCCAACAAGATGTAGCGACAGGAGTAGCAGGAGTATCATCAGGCGATATGAAGAGAGAGAGAGAGAGAGAGAGAGAGAGAGAGAGAGAGAGACAGAGAGACAGAGAGAGACAGAGAGAGAGAAAGAGAGAAGGAGAGGGTATGGTAATAGAGATAAAGAACAAGAGAGACAGAGGGAGGGAGGGAGGGACACACAGACTCACAGACAGACAGACAGACAGACAGACAGACAGACACACACACACACACACATACACAGACATAGACAGACAGAAAGACCCCCCCCCCACACACACACACATGCACACACACAGACACACACAGACACACACAGACACACACACACACAGACACACAGACACACACACACACACACACACACACACACACACACACACACACACACACACACACACACACGTCTCTCAAGAATTTACAATTCACTGTTTTTGTTCGCAAATCTCTGCCTCTTTTTTTTTTTCTCTCCGTCTCTGTCTCTATCTCTGTCTCTTCCTGTCTCTGTCTGTCTGTCTGTTTTTGTCTGTCTGCGTCTCTCTATCTCTTTCTCTGTATGTCTTTCTTGTCTGAACGGGAATGTTCCCAGGCGTATCTGTTTACCTGACTAATATAATTTACACGCGCAAGTTGATTCCTTCTCTCAAAGACTCAAACATAATGATTATCCACATAAACCTGCGCGCTCATTCTAGTCCACAGAGGTAGTGCGAGGACCAGTGTTGTAAAACCATACCCATAAGTACACCGCTTAACTCACTCAGTACGGCAAGTCCTCTCTTCTCCTCTACACACACAGACCCCTCGGATGTCCAGTGGGTGTCTGAATGACCCAACCTTTAGCTTCCGTCGTCAGAATTGTGGTATTCTTTGTCAACATTCACCTCTTCAGTATAGAAGCCTTCCGCTTGCAATATTTTAATGATGATAATTGGGGTGAAACGCTGTTAGCGTCGTCTCTTTCGCTGTTCGTATGGAGAGAGTTAAATCAAAACCCCCTTCGTACACGATTTTCGTCTCGCATACAAACATGGAACGCCACGGACGCACCAGAATCAGTGTCCTTTAGAAGGCAAATTATTGCCCAGGAGGCGGTTTTTTTTTTTTTTTTTTTTTTTTTTTTAAACG
>NC_134900.1:25672478-25684978 GCF_041734735.1 Babylonia areolata | reverse complement strand
CCGGGTTAAAACATAGACTCACTTTGTTTACACAAGTGAGTCAAAAAATCAGTTTATATTATATACAGTATTGCGTTGAACTCTGCAAAACTGGCGTCACCGACAGGACACTGATCCATGTCAGGGCTGATCCCAAAATAATTACTGTAAAGTCTCCTTTTTAATTGTTTTAAATTTTTAAAAATCTTTCATCCAAATTAAATCTAAATAATGAATCAACACCCATTACCACTCAGTTTACTTCACTACACGTAAACAAAGGTTTTACCTGTGTGAGGTTCGGGCTGCTCTCAGTTTTTGTTTTTTTTTCAGTTTCATCCGTAAGACTATCACCCAGCCCCACAACTCAAGTTCTAGAGGTTACGGGGGGAGGGGATGGGTGGCTGGAGGGGGGGTGGGGGGAGATGTGAGGGAGCAGAGAACAATGGATAGTTGGGGGGGATGTCTGAATTCCGGGACTCTTGCAATTCTCTGACTTCTAAGCCACCACATTTCCTGTATCCTGGAGAAACCTGCACAAAGAATACACGACGAAGAGCAACTTCTGTTCCTCTCGCCTTAAAAAAAAAAAAGAAAAAAGAAAAAAAAGAAAAAAGAAAACTTATGCCAGCATTCCGTTATTGCTAGCTCCAATTGCTAGCTGCAGGGTAATGTGTGTGTGTGTGTGTGTGTGTGTTGGAACTCATGTACGTTTATATGTATTTGACTGTGCTTTCATATCTGTGAAACTGCATGTTTGGTGCATATCTGTTATGCATGTGTGGGTGTATGTGTGAATGTGTGTCTTCATGTTTTACATTTATTTGCTTATTTATCATCATTGTTGTCTTATTTATTTATTATTATTATTATTTTATTATTATTATCATTACTACTACCTTTTTATATCATAATTATTATTTATTTATTTATGTAAGCTTATCTATTATTTATTCACCTTTTTTTTCTCAAGGCCTGACTAAGCGCGTTGGGTTACGCTTCTGGTCAGGCATCTGCTTGGCAGATGTGGTGTAGCGTGTATGGATTTGTCCGAACGCAGTGACACCTCCTCGAGCTACTGAAACTGAAACTGGAACTGCTAGCTTCTCCACCAGCCATTCCTCCTCCTCCTCTTCCTTTCCCTATCCAATTCCCCTGTGCTGCCGTAGGTGCTTTTACGTGCAATGATCACAAACAACACATGGAACAACGGTTCATCTTATCAGCCCCATCTGAAAGGCGATCACTCAGTCCATCTCTCAAGCTCTGGTGGAGATGGAGGAAGGGGGGTGGGGTGGGAGTTGGGGGTGGGGGGCAGACGGGGGGAGGGGGTGGTATATCGATAACTGTGGATGGCTGGACTGAGGGACTCTCTTGCTATCCTCTGATCCATCAAACTCTCCTGCACACTTCGGAAAACTACGCTGAAAAAACACCTATCGAATAGCAGCTTCTTTCTATTTCTGCCTCCACCACCACCACCACCAACAACAACAACGAAATAATAACGGTATCAGTGTTACTACCCCCCCCCCCCCCCCGCCCTTCCTCCCACACCCTTCTCATCCTCTTCCCGCAACCCACCCCCACCACACCCTCCGCGCTCTCACCCCACCACCCTTCCCGCTATGTCCCTCCAGTTTACGTCAAACTTTCACAAGGTAACCAACCGGTTTGGTTCGGCCGGGTCTCACACACCCGTTAGCCATTTATACAGGGGTCATGTCTTTAAGACTGCTTTGTACAAGAAATAAAGAACCTAAAGAAATGGATTACAGGATCTTTTAACGTGCGTAGCTGATCTTCTGCTTGCGTGTGTGCACACGAAGAGGGTTCAGGCATAAGCAGGTCTGCACATAATTACGAGGGTCATTCAATAAATAAGGTGAATTTTTCGGTATAAGGACTTCTAATACAGATAGGAGCTTACTTTTTTTTTTTCAACGTAGTCTCCCAGCACTGTCACACACTTTTCCCATCTGTGCACAAGCTTCCGTATTCCCTCAGCGTAAAAATCTTTGGACTGATGTCTCAGCCAGTCGCTCACAACACTTTTGACTTCATCGTCACTTTCAAACTTCGTGCCTCTCGTGAACGCTTTCAAGGGACCAAACAGGTGAAAGTCTGAAGGGGCAAGGTCTGGGCTGTAAGGGGGATGAGGGAGCAGTTCCCAGCCCAGCTCGTTGATGGTCTGCACCGTTCGGGCTGCTGTGTGAGGCCTTGCATCTTTGGCACCCACCGGCAGCTGACCTTCGAGTAGCCAAGGTCATCATGGACAGTTTTGTGTGCTGTCCCAACAGATAAGCTCAAAGTCCTTGCAATGTCATCCACTGTCACCCTTCTGTCAGACTGAATGAGGTCATTGACTGATTCGATCACCTCAGGAGACCTCACTTCTGTAGGCCTTCCAGGCCTGTCTTCATCCTCAACACTGCTCCGTCCTTCTTTAAACAATTTAGCCCACTTGTAGACATTTTTTCGGCTGAAACATGTGGCACCATACACAGTTGACATTCTCCTATGAATTTCAACTTGTTTGCACCCTTCAGCAACCAAAAACTTGATAACTGACCGCTGTTCAATCCTGGAGCATGCTTCTTGGTCGGCCATCTTTGTTAATCGCCAAAACTCTCAAAGTTTTTTTTAATCTGCAAAACAAATTAAATCCATGTGAAAAAGAAGTAAAACAAAAAAAGAAAAAAAAAGGAAAAAAAAAGTAAGCTTTTATCTGTATTAGAAGTCCTTATACCGAAAAATTCACCTTATTTATTGAATGACTCTCGTATGTTGACCTGGGAGATCGGAAAAATCTCCACCCTGTACCCACCAGGCGCAGCACAGTTACCGAGATTCGAACCCGGGACCCTCAGATTGAAAGTCCAACCGCTTCAACCACTCAGCTATTATTGCGCCTGTCGTCTTCTTTCATTCTTTAGTCTGGTCCTGAAACGTATTTTAGCTTTCTCCTTTGTCCGACTGACATGTGTAGGCAAAGGTGGAGGTGGCTGGTGAATTTGCGTGAGACTTATTTCGGGGATATCCCTTGGCGCTGAGATTTGTTTTAGGGTGATCTTCCTGCTTGGGGGGGAGGGGGGGGGGAAGGGAAGGGTGTGTGTGTGTGTGTGTGGGGTGGGGGGTAGTGGGGAGTGGGAGGTTGGGGGGATGGGTTGGGGCGGGAGGGGTGGGGTGGAAGGGGGGGGGGTGATGCGAACAGGATGGGCTGTAGGGTTCAGAGTGTGGGAGCAGTTATGAGGTGCGGGGGAGATTTGTATAAATAGAGTGCGGGGTGGTGTTTCCGTTAACTTTTCTCTTAAAAAAAAAAAGTAGAAGAAGAAGAAAGGAAAAAAAAAAAAAAAAAAAGACGAGAAGAGTCCGTCTCAGTGTCTTCCCCCACCCTCTCTTTCTCACTCTCCTTCTGTTTTTTCCAATTCTCTCACTTTCTCCCCCTCTTTTTCTGTCTCTGTCTTTGTGTCACCCCTCATTTCTTGTGTGTGTGTGTGTGTGTGTGTGTGTGTGTGTGTGTGTGTGTGCGCGCGCGTGCGCGCGCGTGTGTGTGTGTGCGCATTTGCGCGTGTGCATGCATGACTTATACAGTTTTTGGGTGCAAGCCTCCTTCTTCTCATTATTATTATTATCATCATTGTCATTATCATCACCACCATCATCGTCATTATAAATCTTAGATCCCGCTGCTGACGGTTATGAAGTAACAAAAAAAAAAAAAAAAATGGAAGAAAGAGGAGAAGGGAAAGGAGGTAGAGAAGAAGAAAGAAAGAATGAATAAAAGAAATAAAGAAAGAAAGGAAGAAGAAGAAGAAGATTGATTGATTGATTGAATCTTTAATGGGTAAAGAATTAGGCACAGTAAAGGCCTTTTTACAATTCTGCCCATTTAACGACACAAAACATAAAAAATAAAGAACGAACGACACAAAACATAAAAATAAAGAAATAAACTGAAATAAAATAAAATAATAAGAACGACGAATAAGAATAGGAACTTGAATAGTCTATTAAAGGTAACAAAGCGATGAAAAACTGGAGCAATTGGTACATTACATGTACATAGGTACTCTCACACACACACACACACACACACACACACACACACACACACACACACACACACACACACACACACACACACACACACACACACACACAAAATTATAAAACAAGCAACAAAGACATACGTACAGATTCACGCCCACACACTCAAACACACACAAACACACACACGCACTTACTGTTCACACATGCACATACATTCAATTTTTCATTCATCATGGCATGGCAGCTAGTGGACTGAGTACAAGCAAGCATTTGCAAAAGAAGAAGAAGAAGAAGAAGAAGAAGAAGAAGAAGAAGAAGAAGAAGAAGAAGAAGAAGAAGAAGAAGAAGAAGAAGAAGAAACAAACTATGGAACGGAGTGAAGAGGAAAATGAAGAAGGAGAGAAAAAAAAAGAGAGAAACACCCAATTTCGGAATGTTTCAATTCTATGACCAGAAGTGGTCATTTTCTTTCTTTCTTCTCTTTTATCTCCAATGATTAGCCTGCAGATATATCATTTTCTTTCTCTCTTTTCTTCTTCACTTCTGGTTTCATTTCGTCAGAAATTATTGGATAGTTCATTTATTCAACATATTCATGATCAATTTGATTAATTTGAATTTGTTTTTTTTTATCATTTATTTATATGGTTATCGTTTATCTTCACAAATTTGGCAAATACTGTCTAGAGTTGAAGACACACACACACACACACACACACACACACACACACACACACACACACACACACACACACACACACACACACACACACACGCACAGAAAAGGGCAAACTAAATTAAAATTTTTAGTTCGAGCTCGAGGTATGTCTTTGTAGTAGTAGTACTAGCAGTAGTACTACTACTAGTAGTAGTAGTAGTAGTAGTAGTAGTAGTAGTAGTAGTAGTAGTGTATGTGTGTAGATTGGGTTTTTGTTTGTTTGTTTGTTTGTTTGTTTTTGGTTGTTGTTTTTTTTGGATGTAGGTGGATGCTATTTCGCCAGGTTGTTTGTTGAAGAGAAAAGTGGAACAAGCAAAGCACAGCTAAAACATACAGAGAGACAAACAAACAAACAACAACAACAACAACAACAATAACGATGTGTTTTTTCTTAGTGCAAAAAAGAAAACGTTCAAACCTTCCTGCAGAGCGCTGAATCCAAGTATGCTGACAATTTGTACAGAACTGATTCCAAACAAGCCCTCGACCCTCAGCTCTTCTATCTGTCTATATCTGTCTATCTATCTATCTATCTATCTACCTTTATCTATCTATCTATCTATCTATCTATCTATCTATCTATCTATCTATCTATCCATCTTTCTTTCTTTCTTTCTTTCTTTCTTTTCTATCCATCTATCTGTCCATCTATGTGTATTTCTTTCCTCCTTACCATCTTTGTGTTGATCTGTTTTTTGTGTGTGTTTTTTTGTTTGTTTCTACCTGTGTTTCACTCTTTCAATCTGTGTGTCTTTCTGAAGCGAGATAACTAAGGCAAGCCAGAAGGCTTTGGGTGCTGTTAACTCACTCAGTACGGCCAGTCCTCTCTTCTCCTCTACACAGACCCCTCGGATGTCCAGTGGGTGTCTGAATGACCCAACCTTTAGCTTCCGTCGTCAGAATTGTGGTATTCTTTGTCAACATTCACCTCTTCAGTATAAGAGCCTTCCGCTTGCAATATTTTGATGATGGTAACTGGGGTGAAACGCTGTTAACGTCGTCTCTTTCGCCGTTCGTATGGAAAGAGCTAAATCAGTGAACTTGAGAGTGAGATATTGTTCTTTTCCCAGTCAAAGTTTTTTTTGTTTTTTTTTGTCCCTGTCTCTCTGTACTCTGTTCTCTGGGGTTTTATTTTTTTCCTGTTTGTCTGTGGCCTGTCTTCCCTCTCTGTCTGTCTGTCTGTTTCTCTCTCTCTCTTAATCCTTCAATAAAAAAAACAAAAAAAAAAGATTTGAGTTCTGAATTCTGAGTTCTCTCGGTCCCCACCTCTCTCTCTCTCTCTCTCTCTCTCTCTCTCACCCACCCCTCCCTCCCTCTCTCTCTCCGTCTCATTTTTTATCTCTCCTTCTCTGTCCCCTTCTTTCTGTCTCTTTCTTCGTCTCTCCGTCTCCTGTCTCTGCTTCCCCCGCTCCCCCCCCCCCCCACCACCCCGCCCTCACACCCCTCCTCCCTCTCCCCGGCTTTCTCTCTCTCAGTGCGGGGCAGCACACGGCAGCCTCTGACTCAATAGGCGTGTGAATATTTCAGGACTCTGGGCAACCGAGTGTCATACGTTCACAAGAAAAATCGATGCATCGTAAACAGAGGCATTCTCTGCACACACACACACACACACACACACACACACACACACACACACACACACACACACACACACACACACACACACACACACACACACACACACACACACACACACACACTCACACAGATTCTGCAGAGACAGGACAACACACGCACTTACAAACACACATAAGTGACATTTGAGTCGTATTGACACGAATATGTTAATGCAATATTCTAAACAAAATAACTTACTGAACTGACCGACTCACTCATTCATATGTTTGAGTGGAAAACGTATAAATTAATGTTACCGGTATCTGCTAGAATTGATTCCGTTTTATGAAGCATCAGAAATTAATTAGGAAGCTACTTAATCACTTGGTTTTTACGCTTCTCCCCGTTCCTGATAATGGAAAACGAAGACGTTAGGGCCTGGGTTTACCATTAATTCTGTTATTGCATCTACAACTGCATTACATCATCTGGGCGGCCCGGGCCTTTGTGGCTTGTAACGAGGCGCCGCGCCCAGTTCTTAAGCTCTATCTTAAAAAGAAATGGTATGTTTTTATTCAACTCAGAGGTTCTACTCTGTTACTGGTAATAATGTAACCTCGTACTACCTGCTGAAGATCAGGGGGTGGGGGTGGGGGTTTGGGGAGGGGGTGTGACCCAGCAAGATCCGCCAGATTTGACTTGCCCAAGGCGCCGCATAGTAGTAGTAGAAAAGATTGCAGAGAACAAACCAGATGGGTCACAGCCCGAATTTGTCAACGATAAACCATTTGCAGAGACCCAGGCTTTGGCAAAAAACCGAAAGACCTTCGTGAACAGTGTTTCAAGTGGAGTGATGGCCTAGAGGTAACGCGTCCGCCAAGGAAGCGAGAGAATCTGAGCGCGCTGGTTCGAATCACGGCTCAGCCGCCGATATTTTCTCCCCCTCCACTAGACCTTGAGTGGTGGTCTTGACGCTAGTCATTCGGATGAGACGATAAACCGAGGTCCCGTGTGCAGCATGCACTTAGCGCACGTTAAAGAACCCACGGCAACAAAAGGTTTCTTCCTGGCAAAATTCTGTAGAAAAATCCATTTCCTAGGAAAAACAAATAAAACTGCACGCAGGAAAAAAAAAAGGAAAAGAAGAAGAAAAAAAAAAAAAAAAAAGAAAAAAAAAGGGTGGCGCTGTAGTGTAGCGACGCGCTCTCCCTGATGAGAACAGCCTGAATTTCACACAGAGAAATCTGTTGTGATAAAAAGAAATACAAATACAAATTGTTCTAAAAAAAAAAAAAAAAAACCAACACTGCTGCCGACACAGACCGAGCACTACAGACCGATAAAAACACATTAATTAACACTTAATAAGGGAACAACAACGCCAGGACTGCCCTTGCCAGCAGAGAAAGTCCGCAACGGAAAGAAGCAATACATGTACCTGAACAGGATTCCATCATGCTGGCTTCAGGCCAGCAGGCGTTTTTCGCATTCGAGATTATGGCCTACGGGCATCGACTGTCGTTCAGAAGAAATCAAACAGCAGATGATCCGGCCAACAGCGTCGTGATAACGAAGTGCTCGTCCTAATTAATGAAGGGCTCGAGGTAATTACACAAATTAAACGAGAGAAAAACAACAACAACAACAACAACAACAACAACAACAACAACAACAACAACAACAAAACAAACAAAACAAAACAAACCCGGTGCCGAAGAGTAGCTCTCAGAGTGTTTTGTGAAAAGATGTCCAGTCGGACAAAGCGTGAGCACGGTGTGTGTAGAGCTGAGAATGTGGACAGCGGGAGACAGGCAGGCAGACGGGTAGTCATACAGACATACAGACAGGTAGACAGACAGAGAAGCTGACAAGACAGACAGACAAGATATGGGAAAGTTACCAGCGGAAGCTATAAAGGAACAAGGCAGACGTTGACACCCGCGCATGTATTTATATATGCATTCACAAAACTGCCCCTTCCTATCTCTGCGGCTGCCTTCACCTCTACACTCCATCTCGCTCACTACGATCGGCCTCGGATCCACTCTGTTTACGCATACCCAGATTCAAACACTCGACTGTTGGCCGCCGTTCTTTCTCTGTTTCTGGACCTTGCGATTGGAATGAACTTCCTTTTTCGCTTCGTCAAGTCTCCACACTCAGCTCTTTCAAGTCTGGCCTTAAAACCCACCTCTTCCCAAAATAGCCTCCCTTGCCTGCCCTTCCTTGTCTTTAGTTTCTACAGTATTAGAGTTATGCATGCGTGTGAATGACTGGTGCGAAAGCGCTTTGATTTGTCTCTGCACAAGATCCAGCGCTATATAAATACCATTATTATTATTATTATTTGTTACACAGGGAAAGATGTCCTTTTGTTATCCCGCTACACAGCAGAGTTTCTTTCAGTCAAATAATTTATGAAAACGGACGTACTTTTAGCCAATATTTCATCTTTACACTTTTAGAATATTCTGGATTTTTACAACAACTGTATTAAATCGGCCCTTGAAAAATAATCTTGGGTGGACAGAACGCCTTTCGGCAAGAGGACAGAAGCAGGGAGAGAGAGGGCGGGGAGATGACATTACAGGTGGGGCATGGAAGGATGTATTTTGTTTATCTTCACGCCTCGTGAACTTTCAACAGCATGACTGCGTGAACCGAACCAGCATCCACAGTAATAATCAACTGTATCAATTATTGTGCTTGATAACACTTCATGCACAACATATAATCATGTTCTCTTCACACGTGTGTCTACCTCCCCTGCCTATTTCCAGTCAACAGAGACCATGATGCTGAATGCCTTATGACGTCTGTCTTGTTTGAACTGGACATCTAATGACGCAGTGTGTGCTGAATATCAAACTGCAAACACCAACAGTGACCATGGCACTTTAACTCTCTCCATACGAACACGTTAACAGCGTTTCACCCCAATTATCACCATCAAAATATTGCAAGTGGAAGGGTCTTATACTGAAGAGGTGAATGTTGACAAAGAATACCACAATTCTGACGACGGAAGCTAAAGGTTGGGTCATTCAGACACCCACTGGACATCCGAGGGGTCTGTGTAGAGGAGAAGAGAGGACTGGCCGTACTGAGTGAGTTAAAGCAAAGAAAGGACACATAACATCACACTATTGCTTACACTGTTTGACTTCTTAATCGAGCAATAGGACTTGATGGTGAGCTAGAAGAGTATAGCAGGTATTCTAAGTATGTTGAATCAGCTCAGGCACTGTCGAAGCGCGAGAATCATTCAGTAACAGATGACGGGTATGCTATACAGCGTGCGGATATATCCATATCAGGGACATCTTTTTGCTTATAAATATCGATACCTACTACCCTCTGAAAGTTATGTTTTCAGAATGTTCCTCTTTGTATTTCGGTATCTTTGTTTCTGATTTTAGTCTTCATTTACTGTAGACGTTCTGTTGTCTCTTTCTCAAAACGCAGGCCTGCTAGCCGGAAGCCAGCATGGTGGAATCATGTTCAGGTATCACTTCCTATATTTTTTTCCCCTTTCTCTTCTGTTCCAACCTTACCGATACAAACGCCCTCACCCCCCCCCCCCCGGCCCCCCTACTTCTTCTCTGTGTGCTCTGTTTCATTTTAGTTTATCTAAGGACTTAATGAAAAACCGCCTTTGTTGGGTTGTCTTTCTCTGTCGAGTTGTCCGTTGGTCTTTTTTTGTTTTTGCTTTGTTTTGCTCTGCTCTTCAGTGTTTTTTTTTTTTACACTGTGTTTTTAAGATTATCACGTATGATTTGATCACTGTATTTAGCTTTTTTTCTTTGGTATGTTGAAAATTAATCTGGTGAAACAAGGGCGAAATTGTCAACGCCAGAACTATCTCCTGGGTTTAGCTGCGAGGATCGAATTATAACAGCGCATAATTTTCCCTTCGAAGGTTTTTTTTTAATTTTTTCCCTAGCGAGTCTTAACAGGATTGTTTTGGGGAAAAAAACGTGGTCGTTGCTTGTGGTATTGTTTGTTTGTTTGTTTGTTTGTTCATAACATAATTGGTCCAGTGCACTCTGCTGGACAACATCATTAACGAAACGAAGGAGTGCGTGGGATGAGCTATGGGGAGAATGGGGCAGGGGGTGGTGGTGGAGGAGGTGGTGTTTTTGTCGTTTGAACGGTGGAATGATTTTCGATTTATACCCTCTTTGCCCCTTGTATCATATACTCTATTAATTTTCACCATTTTAAGTTTCAATTCCAGTTGCCCAAAACGTTGGGCAAGAAAAAAATGCCCCACACATCATCGTCAGATAAAACTATGACGTTATGTCCAGAAAAAAACGTGACATTTACAGTCCTGCAGAAAAAACAACAACCTGGAACCTCATTATTCACAACTTCATCATGTCCAACAGTCTCCAAGTAGCCTCAGGAAAGGTTCACACTATCGAAGAATGCAAAGCTACTCAGTGTTGAAAATTTCAAATCTCCGCTTCACAAAACATATTGACACTATGGTGACTAAAGCAAGCAGGACACTCGACTTCCCGCAAAGAAACCTTTGGAAGCCGATAACAAAACCCACGACACTTGTCTGCAAGTCGCTAATTCGCTTTTTCCTCGAATATGCGAGCACTGCATTGGACCCCACTGCAAATGATAGTGCAAATGATGGTTGGCCTATGTCTTACGAAGAGAGACTAAATAGTTTGAAACTTCCAAGCCCGTAAAGCAGTGACACTGATATGATATGTAGGAAAAGGTGGAACAGATATATGCAGTCCAAAGGATAGCAGCTCAGTCTGTCCTCAATGAATATCTGAGGTCAACCAGCGCCCCCCGACCCCCTCCCACACAGAGAGAGAGAGAGAGAGAGAGAGAGAGAGAGAGAGAGAGAGAGAGAGGGAGAGAGAGAGAGATGGAGGTAAGGGAGGACGCAGGGGAGAGGAAAGGAGAGAGAGAAAAAGATACATTTCTAAAGCATATAGTTAACTGTGTTTTCACAATCAATAATTGAGTAAATAAATGAGAGAAGGGCAGAGATAAATGGCGAGTGGGTCTAAAGTACATCACTTAACTTTTCGCAACAAACAGATAGATATCAAGACAATTGATATATAAACAGATAGGCTTACAATAAATGAATGAGGGTCCCGGGTTCGAATCACGGTAACGGCGCCTGGTGAGTAAAAGGTGGAGATTTTTTTCCGATCTCTCAGGTCAACATATGTGCAGACCTGCTAATGCCTTAACCCCCTTCGTGTGTATACGCACGTAGAAGATCAAATACGCACGTTAAAGATCCTGTAACCCATGTCAGTGTTCGGTGGGTTATGGAGACACGAAAATATCCAGCATGAATGAACCACGACAGAGTCATCGGCAAGTCGATGTTGGTCGTGTAACGGAAAGAAGAAGAAGAATAAATAAATAAATAAATAAATATATATATATATATAATAAATAAACAAATAAACCATTTCGTCAATGCATTATGTTTTACATAGACACCATATCCCCACTGTGCCCAAGGCTTGTGTCAGTTCAAACCTTTATAAAGAAAACAGCACAACAATCGGAACGACTTTTCACAAACAATGAAGCAAAGTGATATCCTTGCACTTGTCAATCATGTCGAGGAAAAAAATATATTCTGAGATAAAGAAGAAAAAAACAACAACCCACCACACTGCTAATGACTCTCGACTGAAGATGTTGGGTGCAAAAATACACTGTTCAAATCAGGGCTGCGGATGACAGGCGATTTTAAACTGCGTTGGGGCTGCTCGTGTTTCATCCATTACATACACGGACGATCGGTGGCTCAGTAGCCATGCGTCCGACTAAGAGGTGAGTATCCACGAGTTTGAGTCCCAGACATGAACCGGGATTTTTACTCCTCACCCCCCCCCCTCCTCTAATGCATCTGTAGTGGTGGTCTGGGTGCTAGTATTTCGCAAAAGACGATATACTGAGATACTGTGTAGCAAGCGCAAAAGAACTCACGGCAACAAAAAAAAAAGGGGGTGTTACTGGCCAAATGCTGTAACAATCATCCACTTTGATAGTAAAACAAATCGGTATACACCTGCAGACAGAATAAAGATGAAGGAAAGGGTTGGTGCTGTGCTGTAGCGGCGCGTTTTCCCTCGAGGGCAGTAGTCAAAATTTCACACACAAAAATCTGGCGTGACAAAAAGTAATATAATACAAT
>NC_134900.1:25662478-25669978 GCF_041734735.1 Babylonia areolata | reverse complement strand
CTTTGAATAACAACATCAACAACAGCAACAACAACAACAACAACAACACACACAACACACACACACACACACACACACACTCACACACACACACACACACACACACACACACACACACACGCGCGCGCGCGCGCGCACAAACACACAGAGATTCATATTCCAATAATTATCTTAATGAAAACAAACAAACAAACACAAATCTTGATCATCAAACGTGTTTATAGAACGTGCAGGAAAAGCGCTGGAAGGCATAGCGCACAGTGGAGGGATTTAATTAGCGGAACCGGAGATCGTTGTTCAAAATCGCCTGTCATCCGTATATCCGTATTAAACAGCTGATGTTTTTGTACCCTGCCTGTTTACCAAGAATCATTATCCTTTCCTTTTTTACTTTTTTGTAACTTGAAAGTATTTGTATAGGCAATTGTCAAGGGTTTCGATATAACTTTTTTGGGGTTTGTTTTTGTTTGTTATTTTTGTTGTTACACTGCAAAAATCATTGTGGGTTCATTTCTGTTGCAGACTTTCCAATTGACGTTGATAAGTAGGAATGTGATCTTCAATTATCTATTCCATATTATTTATTTAGCAGGTTTTTTTTAAAGATTTATTTATTTATTTGTAATCGATGGATGTAATGTGAATAACATGTCAGTATATCTGTCTGTTTATTCGTCTGTCTGTGTGCCATTCCATCTCTTTGTCTATGTCTCCGTGTCTTTTTCTCTCTCTCTCTCTCTCTGTGTGTGTGTGTGTGTGTGTGTGTGTGTGTGTGTGTGTGTGTGTGTGTGTGTGTGTGTGTGTGTGAATAGAATAGATTTTATTGTCATGAAACCGTAAGGTTTATAAGACACAAGTGCAATGGTAAATGAATGAACGAATGAAAAACACACAATTAATCAATCAGTTAATGCAGTAAATTGCAGCAGCATTCATAAACAAATTTTCCCAATCTTGTTTGTATATATTCATCATCTGTTAGCATCACCTGACTGGGAATATGTCCTGTGTTATTCGAATTTTGAATATCCTTTAAAAATGTGTGTGTGTATTTGTGTGTGTGTGTGTGTGTGTGTGTGTGTGTGTGTGTGTGTGCGTGCGTGTGTGTGTGTGTGTGTGTGTGTGTGTGTGTGTGTGCGTCTGTGCGTGTGCGTGTGTCTGACTGTAATAACACGTGTACCCTTCTGTTTTGGACTTCAGATAAGTATATAAAAAGAATTATAGCGTTGAAGTGAAATTGAACATATCTTGAAAGCGTTTGATGAAAATGCCATTGATATTATGCTTTGGGTCCAGACACATAAATGACAGTGAGACGTAATGATCCGAACCAAGAAGGTATTTCTCTGTCAAGACATATTATGCACGCGCGCTTGCGCACACACTCATACGTGCGCACACGCACATGCACACGCACATACACGCTCACATAATCACGCCACAGAGAGAGAGAGAGAGAGAGAGAGAGAGAGAGAACACACACACACACACACACACACACACACACATGCACGGCACTCAACTCCTATAACATGTAAAAGACATTGACCTAAAGAGAACCGTCAAGTCTGAGAACAAGACGGCTAGAGAGGCTCTCTCTCTCTCTCTCTCTCTCTCTCTCTCTCTCTCTCTCTCTCTCTCTCTCTCTCTCCTCCCAAACCTCGCCATCACCAAAGGTGTCGACACTTCGTGAAAACGAACATCACCCAGAGGGGTAGTTGCCCATAATTGACTTGTCTGTTTAAGTCCCCATTACTCCTCTATGGGTCCCTGTGCAAAGAAGACACTCTCAAAACACGTTGTCTTATCTATTTGTTTTACTTCTCGGTTTTCGTTCTTTTCCTTTTTTTTGGGGGGGGTTCTTAAAAGGGGGGTGGGGGGTGGGGGGGGGTGGGGGTGGGGGGGGGGGGGGGGTTAGCACCAACAGGGTGATAAAACAAAGCTGTAGGAAAGGGGGGTAAGCATTGTGGTCAGAGGTGGCCATTGTTGCGTCATGATTTGTCACACCATCATGATTTGTCACGGTGACGACCAAAAAAAAAAAAAAAAAAAAAAAAAAAAAAAATCATGTCGACCTTTCCGCCATGATTTGTCGCGATTGACATGGTTTGTTTCACTGTCACAGATGATGTAGGCATGTCACGTATTTGTGTCCATTGCTACGTGATTTGTCACAGTCGACATGATTTTGTCTCACTGTGACAAATGACGTAGGGATTGCTACACATTTGTGACCACTGATTTGTCGCAGTTGTCACGGTTTGTCTCACTGTGACAGATGATGTAGGCATGTCATATGTTTGTGTCCACTGCCAAATGTTTCGTCACACTCACTGTGTGAACATACAGTCAATTGTATTCAGAGACGTGAGGTGAGGGAGCTCATCGTATGGGCTATGTTATTCTAGACTCTCTCTCTCTCTCTCTGTATGTGTGTGTGTGTGTGTGTGTGTGTGTGTGTGTGTGTGTGTGTGTGTGTGTGTGTGTGTGTGTGTGTGTGTGTGTCTGACTGTAATAACACGTGTACCCTTCTGTTTTGGACTTCAGATAAGTATATAAAAAGAATTATAGCGTTGTCACTCTCTCTCTCCCTGTGTGTGTGTGTGTGTGTGTGTGTGTGTGTGTGTGTGTGTGTGTGTGTGTGTGTGTGTGTGTGTGTGTGTGTGTGTGTGTGTGTGTGTGTGTGTGTCTGTCTGTCTGTCTGTCTGTGTGTCTGACTGTGTGCAGACATGGAGACGTAAAATCAACCTTCAGTTCTTCTTCTACTTCCTCTACCCAAGTCAAACTGCCAGGGTACACACTTATCTATCTATCTATTTATCCTAGCTATCTATCTATTATAATATATCCACAGACAGTTTGTTTTGGCATCATTGATAACTTGAAGAAGAAGACGACAGCAACAACAATGACGATGATAACGACTACGATGAAGAAGAGCAAGAAGAAGAAAGGAGAGACAGAAAGAACTAGAGAGTACGCTCAGAGGAAGAAGGGAAGACAGACAGACAGACAGACAGACAGACAGACAAAGAGTTAGAGAGAGAAACAGAGACTAAGACAGACAGACAGAGAGAGAGACAGGGAGAACACGATGAGCTCACCCATCCTTGCATCACTGGATACAACTGATCGAAGCAGCGGACACAGATATGTGACATGTCTTCATCATTTATCACGGTGAGACAAACCATGTCAACTCTGGACAAACCATGTCGATGTGACAAACCACGAACTAGTGGACACAGATATGTGACATGTCTTCATCATTTGTCACGGTGAGACAAACCATGTCAACTCTTGACAAATCATGTCGGTGTGACAAACCACGAACAGTGGACACAGATATGTGACATGTCTTCGTTATTTGTCACGGTGAGACAAACCATGTCAACTCTTGACAAATCATGACGGTGTGACAAATAATGCCGCAACAACAGATGAGCAGCAGAGAAAAAAAACAAAGAAGATGAACTCAAAACGGCCGCAGTCGTTAGGAACCCACATAAGGAGGCCTTGCCAGATGGGGGGGGAGGGGGGAGGAGGGGGGAGGAGGGGGGAGGGAGTGGAGGGGGGGGGGGAATTTGAAGGAATCCGCATTAGTTTACTTCACATGAAGGGAAGTCGGCTAAGCCCGTTGGAAGAGAGAAAAAAAAATCCCACCTGTGTGTCATTTTGGGCAATAGGATGTCGTTCGTTTGTTTTCGTCTTAAGTCTGACAGGTTAACGTGCGAACTTTAAAGAAAAGAAAAATTGCTGTGGATCTAGTGGTTGAGAGGTGACTCCTTTTTTTTTTTTTTTTTTTTTTTTTGCATTGCAATGGCGTTAATATTTTCTCTTTGTCCTTACCACTTCCCTTTGACAACAACGCATAGGTTAATTTTGTTATTTAAGTGCACCGATAACGTGAGTGCATGTGTATGCGTGTGCGTGTGTTTGTATTCGTGCATGTGTATTTGTATGTGTGTGTGTGTGTGTGTGTGTGTGTGTGCGTGCGTGCGTGCGTGTGTGTGTGTGTGTGTGAGTGTGTGTGTGTGTGTGTGGTGTGTGTGTGTGTGTGTGTGTGTGTGTGTGTGTGATGGCACGAAAAACGAATAATCCCTGAAAATACTATCAGGAGACAGTTGAGAATAAATCAAAGCAAATGAATGTGCAGCTGGTCTTGAACAGGTTCATATACATTTCAGAGAATGGAATACTAGTCACGTTTACGACACTGCTAATTATGATGACTCTTTGAGGGACTGATTGACTCTGATCACGATTGAAATGTTCACTGGCAAAGGTCCAATCACAGAAAAAACAAAACAACAACAACAAATAATTAAAAAAAATCAACCTCAAAACCCAAAACTTGACCTATACACAATACTGAAATATACTAAATGCATGTTTAACTCTCTCTATACGAACGGCGAAAGAGACGACGTTAACAGCGTTTCCCCCCAGTTACCATCATCAAAATATTGCAAGCGGAAGGCTCTTATACTGAAGAGGTGAATGTTGACAAACAATACGACAATTCTGACGACGGAAGCTAAAGGTTGGGTCATTCAGACACCCACAAGACATCCGAGGGGTCTGTGTAGAGGAGAAGAGAGGGCTGGCCGTACTGAGTGAGTTAATGAGACATGAAATGAGCACATCAAGTACAAGTGTCACGCATCAACTATTTGCTTTTTAACGTTTAAAATTTCGAAGTAAATAAAACAAAATATAAAGCTTTACCTTGCTTTTTTTTTTAATTGTAAAATGCTTGTGATTCAGTATGGTGACATGCTTTGAGATCCAACAACAGACAATGGCAAATTTTTGTCAGTGATTTTGAATATGCACAGGCAGCCAAAGTTAATCGTATTGATAAATAGGAGGATGTCTCATACTTTCTTGCAAGTTAAAAAAGGTATTCATCAGGGTGAAAATCTTTCTTGCAAGTTAAAAAGGTAGGTACATTCGTCAGGGTGAAAATTCTATCGCCTGTTTGTTTATTTGTTTTTGCACAAAGAAAATAATAATACCAAAGCTGACATGAACAAAAGTGTTGTGCATTTAGGAAAGATATTCCATTTTGAAAATGTACGTTTACAATCTCAAACTGTTTAGCTATATTTTGAAGAGATTAAAAAGAAACTTTCAGAATCAAACGCAAGATTAGACAGAGTGGTTGACTCGTGTGTATCGTGATCGACAGAAACTAGAAATCAATGCCAAGAAAATGTAGAATATGATTTTTGAACAGCACAAGACTCAATTCATATGTTTGATTAAAAAAAAAAAGAGTTAAGCCTTGTTACACGTTTAAGATATTCTGGAACAGAATTCAATCGATCGGGAACTTTTGCAAAGTGTAAGAAAATAGATAACAGGATCCTTCATTCATCCATTTACGAGATTCATTATTTTGAAACAGTTTCTGCAAACAAATTACGTAGCTGATATTAACATTTTTACCTCTTTTCCAATTTTACAGACATGTACAATTACGACCTTGAATGACAGACGAATAGACTTTACTCCCCTTGCACCTCACACAAACGAGCATTCTTTATAATTATAAAGCATTGGATCAGAAGATGTTGATAGCAACGGGTTTCAGGGAAAAACAACAACAACAATAACAACAACACAAAAACAACAACACAACAACATCATTTACGGTCTTAAATCTGTGAAGCGAATTACAATAAACCTCCCACCCATCCATCTCCCATCGGCCAGGGTGAAGTTTCTAATCAGTGCACGCATTATGGACCCATTTCATTATCTCCAGCAGCGGCTTCGTGTCATCTGAACCGCTCATTGGATGCCTTTTGGCAGCCTCAGGTTTTTGGCCTGTTCCTTGACACATGATGACGGCCAACATAAAAGTGAACGAGGAGAGTGAGAGGAAAGGGCAGATGGGTGGGGGAGGGATAGATGTTGGAGGAAAAGGACAGAGAAAGGGGAGGGGGAGGGGGAAGGGGGGGAAGGGAAACGTATCCAGAAGGGATGTATCCAGTCTCATGGGAAAAATAGAATAAAAAAAAAGACAAAAAAGACGACGAACAAGAACCCAACTTCGAAATTTCCACTCTTTTCTACTTCTTCTTCTTCTTCTCTTCTTCTTCTTCTTCCTCTTTTCACGCGCGTGTTGTTGCCATTGTTGTTGTTGTTCTTCTTCTTCCTTTCCCTCCCCTTCTTTCTGTTTGTTCTTGCGCCAGGGTCCATTAAAGAATAATGAGGCGCTAAGCATGCAGGTCAATTACGGCCAACTGCCCTCCGGGGGCTGTTCATCTCACACGTCGCTTCCACGTCGCCAATGCCAGTTGGCTCCGTGAAGAGAAAACGCTCCCTCCCTGAAATTTGGTCCCCAGGAAGTGTTTTTTTGTTTGTTTTTTGTTTGTTTGTTTGTTTGCTTTAGTTTTTGTCTTCTGCTTTTTTTGTTTGTTTGCGTGGTAGGATTTCCACCCCCTCCCCAGCTCTCCTTCACTTGTAGCTGTTAAAGTGGCTCAGTTTTTGAAGACGGTTACCTTTCGCCCTTTAAAGATGTGACATTAAGGTTTCTGGAGATTGACGTCTTGGTTGTTTTAGTGGCTGTCTTCAAGATTCAGTGCATCTTTTTATTTTTATTTTTTTATTTATTTTTTTTTTTTGTAAGGATAAGTCTGTAGGAAACAGTACCTGGAAACTGAAAACAAAAGGAACCCAGTTTTAGTTTCAAGGAGGAGATAAAACTTGCCGACTTGACCTCTGCTGGAAAAAAAAAAAAGCAGATGCCTGATTTACGCGCAGATTCCAGCCTTTGAAATGACAAGATGACCTATAAATGATACAAAAAAAAAAAAAAAAAAAAAATCATGGTCAAAAAGATAAGGTGCCTGTCCTCAGTTAGAGACCAAGCTCTAAGCGCTTTACAAACACGGACTCACGTGCACAACAGACAGTCTTCCTAGGTACAGCCCACATCCTTTTTGTAACGTTCTTGGGGGAAAAGCAAGGGTGAATTTTCTCAGACCGAAATTTCTAAGAAATAAAATCATAGCTGAAATAATATCCATGCCGTATAATTCCCAGCGGTTTCCATTGAAAAATGTCCGAAGGGCAAATATCCTGGGGCCAGATTTCCACAGGACCAAACACACAGAGACGTCAAGTGAAACAAAAAGAGCAAAACTGCAATGGTCTATATTTCTTTGTCCTTGAGAACATTAAGAGCTGTATTGTTCAAATTCAATTTCGCTTTTTATTTTGTCACTGTCTAATATAATCATTATCTTTTAATCAGATCCTAACTAACACAACTAAATCGTTTGTACGTTGTCCAACTCTTTATTTCGTTTGAAGTCTTTTCTCAAAATGTTCACAGACTGTTAGGTCCAATATATCCATGAAGTTGTGTATGTTTCTATGCGTGTACGCATGCAATATTCTCATGATGTCACCAACTCAACCTTCAAACAGTGTTCAATGTAAACCACGGAACGCATGTTTTGTTGGGTTTTTTAAACGAGACAGTCTACG
>NC_134900.1:25654978-25657478 GCF_041734735.1 Babylonia areolata | reverse complement strand
AGGAAGGGGTGGAGGGCTTGAGAGGTGGTGGAAGGAGGGTGGTTACCACGTGACTTGAGCACGTGATCTGTTGTCTTTGGCATTCTAACCCGGTGTGTTCAGTCTCCCTCTGTCGCATTTCATTCCGCCAGAGACAGTGAATGCAACACACACACACACACACACACACACACACACACACACACACACACACACACACACACACACACACACACACACACACACATACATACACACACACACACATACACACACACACACACACACACACACACACACATACACACACACACACACACACACACACATACACACACACACACACACACATACACACACACACACATAAACACACACACACACACACACACACACACAAACACACACACACACACACACACAAACACACACACACACACACACACACACACACACACACACACACACACACACACACACACACACATCCAGTCAAGTGCATACAATCACATCTAGTTTACATGGTTTCATGACGGGTTATAAGGTAATCAGGAAAAAGAAAGGAAAAAAAAAACAAAAAAAACCCACAACCCACCCTGTGATGTTTACGTTCTGTTGATCTTCTCCATGTTACACGATTATAGTGCACAAGTTTTCAGGTGATGTCTGCATTTTTTTTCCGCCCAGTATTTTCTTTCGTCTTCTTCTTTTTATCGCCACTCTTTTTTTTTAAATTTTTATCCCTTCTTTCAGCAATCAATGCCCTGTCTCTCGTACAAATCCAGTATGATAAATAGAATTGTGCAATTAACAACCATCTACCTGAAGACCTAGTCATCAGCCCCATCCACATGTAATATGCGGCTTCTGTTCACACGTGTGTGTGTGTGTGTGTGTGTGTGTGTGTGTGTGTGTGTGTGTGTGTGTGTGTGTGTGTGTGCAGTGCGTGCATGTGTGAGTATGTACAAGTTTTTATATTGATATGCACTTGTATTTATCCTAATTTCTGCTGTAACTGTGTTTGTGTATGATGTTCGATTTATGTTCGAACCTTATTATGTACTACCCCCCCCCCCCCAACTCCCCAATATTCCTTGTGACCCCGGTACACTTAGTGGCAAAGACATATTCTATTCTATTTTGTTGTGTTCTATTCTATTCTATTCTATCATCGAACATCTTTGTTCCTCCTCCTGATAATCAAAACCTCTTCGTCTTCTTGTTTTGGTTCCTGCTCCTCCTTCAGTTATATATATTTTCTTCTTCTCGTCATTCTCTTCGTCGTCTCCCTTCCTGTGCGCAGGCAATCATGCACACACACACACACACACACACACACACACACACACACACACACACACACACACACACATAACTACCTTTTTTCACACATACACACACACACACGCGCGCGCGCGCGCGCACGTATCCACTTTCTTTCACACACACACACACACACACACACACACACACACACACACACAGAGAGAGAGAGAGAGAGAGAGAGAGAGAGAGAGAGAGAGAGAGAGAGAGAGAGAGAGAGAGAGAGCAACTGAGTACATAGAAATGGGAATTGGCCACCAGGATATTTTTAAATATTTCTTTGATATATTTTTTTTTAGCGATAGTCGAAACGGCAATGGGCGCGAATCGGCACGGAAAGTGGGAGGGAGGGGGTGGGGGAGTCTGACAAAGAGCTAACTGACCCTGACACCCTGAATATCTACCCCCGTGAACTGCTGATTTCTGTGATTATTATTTATCACCTTCGCTTCTGTGTGCGTCATAGCGTCACTGGCATCACTACCATTAGCATCACATTCTTGCACCCCGTTTCTTCCCTTCCTTCAGAAGCAAGGTTTTATTTCAAAGAGTCTCTTTTGAGGAATGGCGAATGGATGACAGAACAAACTCATTAGCGGGAATCAAATACATTTCGACAGGAATACCCGCGAGAGTTTATAATTATTAGGAAGCTTGATAACTGTGACTTGCCGGAAACAGCCAGGGCCAGGATGTGATTTATCTCCCCTGAAATTTGCTAAACGGGAGATCAAAATTTTACAGTGATCTTCCCTGCACAAGTGAAGGGACGTTACTCGACACTGTGGTTCCGGTTTTTTTTTAAATTTGTTTGTTTGTTTTTTTGTGTTTTTTTGTGTGTGTGTTCTCCCCCCCCCCCCTCTCCAGTAACCGTTCATTCAGAATTCTTAATATTACGATAAAAAACGAAAGAAAATAAAATGAATTCTGAATGACTATGTTCATATTTACTAGTGGAATTCTTACTGGACTCTCCTGAAGTGTTTATGGACTTACTGACGTTTATAAGTGACATTGTGAACAAAATTTTCTGAATATTGCATGGCTACAGTGAAGGAAGCTTCGTGAACTAGAAAAAAAAACAACAACCCAAAAACAACTGCATGGCTCGAGTTCTGTACATAGGTGGAAGTCTTAACGCAGTCTGTTAGCGTTCGGTGGGTTATGGAAACAGGAACATACCAAGTATGCACACCCC
>NC_134900.1:25627478-25649978 GCF_041734735.1 Babylonia areolata | reverse complement strand
AACCCACGTTGGGATCTATGTACTTTACGTAGCCTACATCGTTATAGCTGTGTCGCCGATCGTGTGCCAGCCACAAAAAAAGAAAAAAAAAAAAAAAAAAAAAATCGTTTTATTTTAGCGAGTAAACTATTTATCGGGAATTGTTATTTGAAGTGTGCAACCTTAAGAATTCATTCTTTTTTTTTTTTACTTCTTTTTTTTTTAAATTTCATTTCATTTTCTTTTCTTTTATTTATTATTTTCTTTCTTTCTCTGTTTGTTTGTATGCTTCCTTTCTGCGTTCCTTTTTTTTTTTTTTTTTACCACTGTGGGCCACGTGTAAAACTGACGATCTCCAGGCTTTAGCCTCAAGCGGTAATTTCCAAATTGATTCTCATTGATTTAGCGCGACTAGCCGTAGAAAAAAAAAAAAAAGAAAAAAAAGAAAAAAAGCAGAGATGGGGCGGGGTAGATTAAAGGGTTGTGAATGCAGACCCACCGCCTTTAACTACCGTGAGCATCTGCTGCGCCTTGAAATAGTATGATCATCCATGAATCTTTTGAAAAATGAAATTAAAAGCAAGGAAAAAAAAAAAAAAAAAAAAGTCATCAAACAGCAGCAGCAGCAACAGCAGCAGCAGCAGCAAGGGTAAGACAAATCAGAAACAGAAGGAAGAGAGAGAGAGAGAGAGAGAGAGAGAGAGAGAGAGAGAGAGAGAGAGAGAGAGAGAGAGAGAGAGAGAGACTGAAGAGGCGTGAGATGCGGAGAAACAAAAAGGATGAGTAGAAGGAAGGGGATGTGGGGAAGGAGGAAAACACGATGATGACGATGAAGGCGGAGAAGAAGAAGAAGAAGAAGAAGAAGAAGAAGAAGAAGAAGAAGAAGAAGAAGAAGAAGAAGAAGAAGAAGAAACAGCAGAAGAAGCAAAATAGGAGGAGGATGTAGACGAAAAAGATGAAGACGATGATGATGATGACGACGACGACAACGACGTCGACGGCGAAGAAGAAGAAGAAGAAGAAGAAGAAGAAGAAGAAGAAGAAGAAGAAGAAGAAGAAGAAGTTTCAGTTTTCAGTTTTCAGTTTCAGTAGCTCAAGGAGGCGTCACTGCGTTCGGACAAATCCATATACGCTACACCACATCTGCCAAGCAGATGCCTGACCAGCAGCGTAACCCAACGCGCTTAGTCAGGCCTTGAGGAGAAAAAAACAACAACTAAAAAAAAACCAAAAAACGGTGAATAAATAATAGATAAGCTTACACAAATAAATAAATAAATAAATAATAACTATAATGTAAAAAAAAAAAAAATAAATAAATAAATAAATAAGATAACAATGATGATAAATAAGCAAATAGATGTGAAACATGAAGACACACATTCACATATACACCCACACATGCATAACAGATATGCACCGAACATGCAGTTTCACAGATATGAAAGCACAGTCAAATACATATAAACGTACATGAGAAGACGAAGAAAAAGAAGGAGGAGGAGGAGGAGGAGAAGAAGAAGAAGAAACCAGGAGGAGGAGGAGAAAGCGAAAATTCAAAATCACCTCAGCTACCATACAATTGTTTTTCCCCCACAAAAATATCATAAAGGCTGCTGTCTTCTCCCTCCATCCCCTACAATAAACTGTATGTTTTATTTGGCTTGAAATAGCACGGCTTAGCTGTTTACAGGAGTCCACTGTAGTTTGTGACGGCGATGCTGCCCTTCTCCTCAACGATGAAATGGTTATTTACGTGTGCTCTTATTAAATCGGCGTTTCCATAACAGCTTGTTGATGTTGTGCTCTTGTGTTTTTGTTGTTGCTCATTTTCCTGATCTTGACGTTATTTCTCTGGTCCCCCCCCCCCCCCCACCCCACCCCGCCCCCACCCCCTTCTGTTTTCTCTCTTCTCTTCTCCTCTTTCTTTACTTCTTTCTGTTTTCTTTCTTTCCCTCCCCCCTTCCTCCTCCTCCTCCTCCTTTTTCTTCTTCTTTCTTTCTTTCTTTCTTCCTTCCTTCCTTTCCTCCTCCTTCTTCTTCTTCTTCCTGTTCTTCTTCTTTCTTTTTTCTTTCTCCCTCCCCCTCCTCTTTTTTCTTCTTCTTTCTTTCTTCCTTTCTTCCTTTCCTCCTCCTCCTCCCCCTTCTTCTTCTCAAAAGCGCGTGACGAAATGGACAAACTATCAAAAACACTCTCACGTGTTTGTGATTTGTCACCCACCTAATCATTGTCATTCGTTGATAGCATTTTAATTTTCGATAAATGCAGCTAGGTATTCATTTCATTTTCGGTGTAAGAAAAATACGAACAATGTCAGTCTATAGGTTAGCATGTAACATCCACCATTTCTTAACAGCCAGGACACAAAACTTTGACATTTCAGAATGTGTTGTTGACGGGCGCAATAGCCGAGTGGTTAAAGCGTTGGACTGTCAATCTGAGGGTCCCGGGTTCGAATCACGGTGACGGCGCCTGGTGGGTAAAGGGTGGAGATTTTTACGATCTCCCAGGTCAACATATGTACAGACCTGCTAGTGCCTGAACCCCCTTCGTGTGTATATGCAAGCAGAAGATCAAATACGCACGTTAAAGATCCTGTAATCCATGTCAGCGTTCGGTGGGTTATGGAAACAAGAACATACCCAGCATGCACACCCCCGAAAACGGAGTATGGCTGCCTACATGGCGGGGTAAAAACGGTCATACACGTAAAAGCCCACTCGTGTGCATACGAGTGAACGCAGAAGAAGAAGAATGTGTTGTTGAGAAGGGCAGGAAATGATGACGCATAAGTAAGGAAGCTGAGTCAAAACAATGTGACGGGACTTCAGTCACTCACTCACTTCAGACCCAGGAATATTTCTCCCCAAGGAATACATATCAAAGTTCTGTACAGACCCTTATTGAAGCAACAACATAGAACGTTGTTGAACTACATACATAGAAATATAAAGGAAGCGGAAGACACGTGCACAGAAAGAGCCAGAGCCGTATACCCATGGGAGAAAAAAAAATTGGCATCTCCCTTTTTTTCATCTCTCGTAAAGGAAAGTGCACTGAGTGTACTCCCCACTTCGACCCGCCTTGAACAGCAGCAGTTCAGCCTGGTTCCAGACACACATCGCACTATTGTATGAGCTTGTTTACCTGCCACCCTGGCAGCACGCGTTATAACAGGAAAGTCATATTTGCCACCCCTCACACCAGACTTGGGGCCCCGGACAACGCGACGCTGTAACGACATTTACCGGGACAGTTGACGTCCTTGCAGACAAAGCTACGAGGAGGGGGCCGGGGGGCAGGGGGGAGGGGACTTTTGCCTCCAGAGAAGGAGGACAGGACTCACCCCCCACCCCCACCCCCCAGCCCCAACACCCTACAACCCTGCCTGCCTTCTAGTTCATCCGGAGAACTAGACGGGAAGATAAAGAGGACCCCCGTGGGTGGCGGCCGGCTAATTTGATGACACAACAAATCTTGGACTTCATTTGGCCGGGCTGATGGTATGTCCCTTCTTCCCCTTGACGGCATCTGGTTATAGCAGTTCTCCGTCTTGTGGACAAGCCTGATAGACGTAGTGGTGGTGGTGGTGGTTGGGTGGGGGGGGGGGGGGGACTAGAGTGGGGGGTTGGGGGTGGGGGTGGATACGAACAGATGGAGCGGCGTGAGTGGGGAATGAAGGAAGGGGATGAGAAATGTTGTTACTTGTTGTTCAAGTTAGTACGTGTGTGTGTGTGTGTGTGTGTGTGTGTGTGTGTGTGAGGGGCAGGTGAGGGTGTGCATATATGGATGGACGTATGTGTGTATGTGTGTGTGTGTGTGTGTGTGTGTGTGTGTGTGTGTGTGTGTGTGTGAGGGGCAGGTGAGGGTGTGCATATATGGATGGACGTATGTGTGTGTGTGTGTGTGTGTGTGTGTGTCTGTGTGTCTGTGTCTGAGTCTGTGTGTCTGTGTGTGCGCGCGCGCGTATAAAAGCATAAATGAATAATAGATAGTGTCTGGGTTTGTTCCAATGTACATGTTATTTACCTATCTGCCAGCTGAATTGGTAGCGTAAGCAGCATTGACTTGAAGTTATGCACCTTGTGTGTGGAGAGAGTTACCACTCTTTACTATTTGTTAATCATTTTATCTCCTGGCCTCATTGTTTAATAATTTCAAGTTGAAAAACCACCGAGGCAACCATGTGTTTGTTCTGTATTGTCCGTGTGTTCTGTGGGGCTTGAAAGAGGCCATGCCAGTCTTGAATAAAAGCTGATTTGTGTTTGCACATTTCTTCTGTCGTTGCTGCTGTGTGCACATGTCAAATGACCGGTATAAGAGCAAGCCCGGTGCTTCCTTTTTTGGGGAAGTGTCTGGGTTTGTTCCAA
This sequence comes from Babylonia areolata, assembly GCF_041734735.1. Taxonomy (NCBI): domain Eukaryota; kingdom Metazoa; phylum Mollusca; class Gastropoda; order Neogastropoda; family Buccinidae; genus Babylonia; species Babylonia areolata. The sequence goes on along the minus strand of NC_134900.1, from coordinate 25,645,629 downwards.
TGAACTTTTTGTTTACCTGTGTGCCAGCTGAATTGGTAGCGTAAGCAGCATTGGCTTTGAAGTTATGTACCTTGTGTGTGGAGAGAGTTACCACTCTTTACTATTTGTTAATCATTTTATCTCCTGGCCTCATTGTTTAATAATTTCAAGTTGAAAAACCACCGAGGCAACCATGTGTTTGTTCTGTATTGTCCGTGTGTTCTGTGGGGCTTGAAAGAGGCCATGCCAGTCTTGAATAAAAGCTGATTTGTGTTTGCACATTTCTTCTGTCGTTGCTGCTGTGTGCACATGTCAAATGACCGGTATAAGAGCAAGCCCGCCGCTTTCTTTTTTTGGGGGGGAAGTGTCTGGGTTTGTTCCAATGAACTTTTTGTTTACCTGTGTGCCAGCTGAATTGGTAGCGTAAGCAGCATTGGCTTGAAGTTATGTACCTTGTGTGTGGAGAGAGTTACCACTCTTTACTATTTTGTCAATAGACCAATCTCTCTCTCTCTCTCTCTGTCTCTCTCTCTCTCTGTATGAGGGGCAGGTGAGGGTGTGCATATATGGATGGACGTATGTGTGTATGTGCGTGTGTGTGTGTGTGTGTGTGTGTGTGTGTGTGTGTGTGTGTCTGTGTCCGTGTGTGCGCGCGCGCGTATAAAAGCATAAATGAATAATAGATAGTGTCTGGGTTTGTTCCAATGTACATTTTATTTACCTATGTGCCAGCTGAATTGGTAGCGTAAGCAGCATAGACTTGAAGTTATGCACCTTGTGTGTGGAGAGAGTTACCACTCTTTACTAGTTGTTAATCATTTCATCTCCTGGCCTCATTGTTTAATAATTTCAAGTTGAAAAACCACCTAGGCAACCATGTGTTTGTTCTGTATTGTCCGTGTGTTCTGTGGGGCTTGAAAGAGGCTATGCCAGTCTTGAATAAAAGCTGATTTGTGTTTGCACATTTCTTCTGTCGTTGCTGCTGTGTGCACATGTCAAATGATCGGTATTAGAGCAAGCCCGGCGCTTCCTTTTTTTGGGGGAAGTGTCTGGGTTTGTTCCAATGAACTTTTTGTTTACCTGTGTGCCAGCTGAATTGGTAGCGTAAGCAGCATTGGCTTGAAGTTATGTACCTTGTGTGTGGAGAGAGTTACCACTCTTTACTATTTTGTCAATAGACAAAGATCTCTCTCTCTCTCTCTGTGTGTGTGTGTGTGTGTGTGTGTGAAGAACTCATAACTGATTTAATTGTCATTAAACTCATCAGAGGAATTATAGACACTAAAACCTAAACACAAGAAACGAACTAAAGTGAAAGCAATAAGTTGTGAGCACAGGCAGAATATTCAACAAGACATAGTTATGAATTGCGAACTCTGTGTGTGTGTGCGTGTGTGTGAATGCAGGCCAGGGTAATTTTTTTCTCTTCTGTGTGCATCTATCAACCCCCCCCCCCCCCGCCCCCCGCCCGCCTCTCTTTTTTTCTTCTTTTCTTTTCTGAAGCGTTCGCTGCAATGCTTTCCAACACAGATAGTGGACAACAGGGTCCCGTATCAAACTGATCGTTTTTTTCTCTTGACTTGTCATGTCTGAAAGCCATCACACAGCTGCCTTGAGCCCTTGCCTGGGATTTCCAGTTCACTAATGACTGTGTACTTAAAGAAGGGGAAAAAACACACCCTCACTTCGATCAGCAATATCAAGCTGAGCTCTGCTCCACTGCTGTAAAAGCAACAAAAAGTAGAGGCCATGCAGTGGACACCATCTGCAGTCAACAGGTCCTAGCTATCCATCACAGTCCATTAGTGCCATTGTCAAGAGTTCAAGTTTCTCCTTATTCCTTCTGTCTGTCTGTCCGTCTGTCTGTCTGTCTGTCTGTCTCTCTCTCTCTCTCTCTCTCTCTCTCTCTCTCTTGTCGTTGTCTCCATGTGTGTCTCTGTCCATTCTTTTAATCCTCTCTGGAGCAGGTTTGCTTTAGTTTCGACACAAATGAGCGTGTTGTTTTCAAGTTAGCTCGTTGACAAGGACTGATTGTAAGACCAAGCTAAATCTTCACCCATTACAAGTGAAGGTCAGTCTGAAAAGGACAAATGATATCCCCTCCTGGTATTTCCCACCACCTCCTCCCTCCTCATGCCTCTGTGCTTTCCTCTCTTGTAATTCATCGAAATCCCCAAACGCACACGTCAGATTGCCAAGCATAGAGCATTAGTCATGAACTGTTATATTTTTTTTCTAGTTTTGCTCTACGACTACTACTACTACTACTGCTGCTGCTTCTTCTGCTACTATTACTGCTGCTTCTGCTGCCACTACTACTACTACTACTACTACTACTGCTGCTACTTCTGCTTCTGATGCTACTGCTGCCACTACTACTACTACTTCTACTGCTGCTGTTGCTGTTGCTGCTACTGCTTCTGCTGCTATAGTTGCTTCTAATATTGCTTCTGCTGGTGGTGGTGCTGCTCTTTTCCCCCGAACAGTACAATACTGTTATTGTTGAAGTTACTGCCACCACCACCACTACTACTACTACTACTACTGGTACGACTGCTGCTACCGCTGCTGCTTCCACTCTCACTACCACCACCACCACCACCACCACCATCACCACTTCACGAATGGTGATGGTGTCTTTGTGTACTGTCAGGTCATTTGCGACCCTGACATGTATTATTGTGTTTTTTCGGCTGAGAGCTGGAAACAGGACCATTTCAACTCCATGTGCATCACAAAGAAGAGAAAACTCCACGCCCAATGTAGAGGTCGAAACTCAGGCGTCTTGGTTACCCACCCCGATCTTTTTAACCAACGGCCCACCACCCACCACGCCCACTCACACAGCCGCACAACCGTCAACCCCCCTCCCCTCCCCACCACACCCCACCCCCACCCCCACCCACCCCACCACATACAAGAACGAACAACGCCTATTTTGCCTGCAAAAAAAAAAAAAAAAAAAAAAAAAAGTCGCAAAAAACCCTGTGTTGTATTGCTTATGAAGCATTTAGCGGCTGATGTTAAAAGGTTAGCCAAGCTCCCCCCTACAGCATCCACTCACCACCATCACCACCACAGGAGGTCGATCATATGACGGCGTTATCCTTGGCAGGCAACCCACTCATGTCAGTGCCTGGAGGACGTCTCAGGTTGCCCGTGCTTCAGGTCTAATGAGGCCGTGATGGGAGGGTCTCGTGGTGCACAGGGCGAGGTGATAAATCGAGAAGAAGGCCGAGTAAAAAAGACTACCCAAGTTCTACCTTCTTGGTCGACATTTTACTGACCTGGCCCCACCCAGACCTATCATTGCTTAAAAAAAAAAAAAGTATTATGCATCGTTATTCTGATCACGTGTTGTGGGATTCTGTTGGTGTTTTTTTTTTCTGTGATAGCTATTATTCATTTTTTTTTTTTTTACTCCAGTATATTTTGCACTTCCTGTATGTTTTATGATTTTATACGATGATACTGGGAACGTTTAACTGGTGCTGATGTTTGTGAATGGGAAAAGTGTGTGTGTGTGTGTGTGTGTCTGTGTGCGTCTGTGTGTGTCTGTGTGTGTGTGTGTGTGTTTGACATAATCATATGATATATGGATATAAACATAAGTATATATATACATATATTCGATATATATACTACACACACACACACACACACACACACACACACACACACACACACATATATATATATATATATATATATATATATAGAGAGAGAGAGAGAGAGAGAGAGAGAGAGAGAGGGAGGGAGAGAGAGAGAGAGAGAGAGGGAGGGAGAGACAGACAGACAGACAGAGACAGAGAGACAGATAGACACAGATACGGAGACAGATACAGAGACAGATAAATATATATTACAAAGAGAGACAGACAGACAGACAGACAGACAGATGAGGAGAAGAAAGACAGACGGGAGGAGAGCGAGAGAGAGACAGAAACACAGACAGCGAGAGAATGAGGAGAAGGAAGAAAGATTTTCCATCCCTTTGCCAGCAACATCACTGATTTATGTCCTCCCCGAAATGACTGAACAGCAAGCATGCTAACTGCCACTCAACACGGGCAAAGAATGACACCTTACCATGACATACAAAAGGGAGGCAGGAGCAATTTGCGGCTTCCAGTGATCTGCTAACAAGCGCCACCCATAAGCGTATGTCAACCCATTGTAGCACGACTGGGTTTGTTTGGTTTTTACCCTCCCACCCGTTGGGTTCTTACCCCGCGGTCAAAATATGGTCAGCCCAGATTCAAGGTAGACTAGCCTGGAATGACCACTGGAGGAAGTCTTCAACTGGTCAGAGCTGACCCCTTTTAGTTTGATGCCCCCCCCCACCCCCCCAACCCCACCCCCACCCCATCCGCCTGTAATGTATATGGGGGGGGCCAAATCGAATCACCATAGGTAATTAATGTAGATTCGCTCTCCCTCGCCTTCGCACCCCTCAGTCGCGTTTGCTTTCGTTAATTGGTAATTATGAGGGGTGAGGGTTGAGAGAGGGGAGGGGGTTGGTCAGTAAAGGCTAGCCTTGAGCCACCCACCTTTCTGTTTTTTATTTTTAATTTTTTTAATTTTTTAAAACTTGATCCAACCCTTGGAAAGGGGTTAATTTCTAACTATTATGGGTTGAAGGTGAAAGGGGTCAATGTTGACTCAGCACATAATAATAACGGAGTCATTAGATGCTAGCCCAGAATAACCCAGGGGTGAAATACAGCTGGGGGCGTGGGGGGCGGGGGAGTGGGGGGAGGGGTGGGGGGGTGGGGGGAGTAGTTTGAGACTGTTACACCAAAAGCCCACATCTCTCAAGAGTCGATTCAGCGGCACTGAATTCCTCATTAGACACGGGTCTTTTTTCCTTTTCTTTGACTGTCTTTCTTTCTTTCTTTCTTTCATTATTTTTGCTATTGAGTTTTTGTTCTGTTTCGTTTATTTGTTCATTCTTTTGCGGTTTTTTTTTTGTTTTTGTTTTCTGGGGGGTGGGTGGGGTGGGGGGGGGGGGTGTCTTTCGGGTGTTTCTCGGGCCTTTTTTTCCTTTTCTTTTTTTTTTTTTTTTTTTTTTTTTTTTTTTTTGCTTTTATACTTTCTCTTTCCTTCATTATTCCTGCTTTCTGTTAAGTTTTTGTTTGCTTGTTTATTTGGTCATCCTGTTGTGACTTACTTTGTGTCATTTTTTTGGATTGTTTTTCAGGCCTGTTTTTTCCATCCTTATTTATTCATGTATTTATTTGTTGTTGTTGTTTTTTTTTGTTTTTTTTTTTACCTTTCTTTCTGTCAGTCTGCCTCTTTCTTTCTTTCGTTATTTCTGCTTACTGTTTAGTTTTTGTTTGTTTGTTTGTATGTTTTTGTTCTTTTTTTTGTTGTTTTTTTATTTCTCCATCCATTTGTTTCTTTCTTCTTGTCTAGTTTTTTGCTTTTTGTTTTTGTTGTTGTTGTTGTTGTAAATACCTGTTTGCTGCTTTGCCATCCTTGTTTCAGTAGCATTACTCCCACACCTTTTATTGGGAATCTCTCATACACAGCCACATAAAGTTTATGCTTGTCTGATAACAGATGAAATATACTGCTGGGGACAAAAAGAATCCGTGTGTGTGTGTGTGTGTGTGTGTGTGTGTGTGTGTGTGTGTGTGTGTGTGTGTGTGTGTGTGTGTGCATGTGCGTGTGTATGTTTGTGCATGTGTGAGGGTGAGTGTGTGTATGTATGTGTATGTGTGCGTATGTGTGTGCGCGCGCGCGCGTGTGTGTGTGAGCGAGAGTGTTTTGTATGTGTATATACGTATGTGTATGTTTTGTGTGTGTGTGTGTGTGTGTGTGTGTGTGTGGTGTGTGTGTGTATATGTGCGTGCTTGCGTGCGTGTGTGTGCGCGCGCGTGAGCACGTGCGCGCGTCCGTGTGTGAGGAGGAACGTAGGTTCTGCCACTGAAAACAGCGCACAAGATGCTGAATAAAAAATACCAAAGGAAATAGCTAAATGTTAGAAAAACGTTCAAGGCCCCATTGCCTTTATCAATTGGTAATATATGCATATTCACTGTGTCTAGGGCTCGGGCAAAGGAAGGCAGGCTTTCCAATCCTCTCTTTCCGTGGTTTTAACCTTTTCCGATACCTCGGTGGGTGAGTGGGTGGGGCGAGCAGATTCGGAATCAAGTGACTTTCCTTAGGACACATCACCATGCCGAAACTCTGCTTCAGACGTTCAGCGCCTGACCGATTCTGAACGACGGCCCCCTTCCTCTCTTCTCCTCATCGCCCCCCCCCCCGCCCCCCCAACGCTCCCCACGCCCCCCCCACCCCCCATCCCCCCACACACACCCTCCATCGCCCTTTCCCAAAGAAAGAGTGATGATGACTAAAGCAGTATTTTGTAGAAATGAAGTCACTAAGCATGTCACCATGACGGCAACAGTGGTGAGCTATATTAATGATCGTGCTTGTTTGGGGATTGCAGTTAGTCGCAAAGTGCAGAAACTTTCTTAAAAAAAAGAAAAAAAGAAAAAAAGTTGTATTATACCATCGCGAGATACCAGTATTTTGTGGTCACGAGCAACAATTGTCATTGTCAAAACAAAACAAAACAAAAACAAAACAACAACAACAAATAAACAAACAAACAAACAAAAAAAAAAAAAAAAAAGAAAAAAAAAGAAAGAAAAAAAGAGAAAAAGAAACAGCTGTATTTGGTATTTAAAAAAAGATACAATATCACGTGTCCTTCATCGATGTCCACACTGGCTGACCAGCAAATACGTGCACACTCTAACACACACACGTGTACACTCGAACATACATATGCAAGCATGCATTCTCTCATTCATACATGCATAATACATACACGCACGCGCACATACGCACACACACGCACACAGACAGACAGACACAGACAGACAGACAGACAGACAGACAGACAGACACACACACACACACACACACACACACACACATACACACGCAATACCCCCACCTTCACCCCCAACACACAACACACACACACACGTGCATGCAAGTGTGTGTTCATACTGTCGGGTCTCCATCACAAATCTCGTAGACATTGGTGTCCGCCTGCCTGATGTCATATCCAAGACTGTCAGGCAAGCAAAGATATGTGCTACTGGTTCTGGCAAATAATTGTATTTTAAAATGATTGTTGATTTATTTTGATTCATTTGTTTCGTTAAAATTGCAGCTGGGGTGACCACAGGCAATTTTCTGTCCTTTAAATTGTCAAATAGACGCTTTTTGTTATTGTTGCCATGATTGATTGTATGTGTAGCCAAGTGCTCAGCTGGCTACAAACCGTAGTTCAACTCACAGCACATGCCGTAAAGTGGACGTCAGTTCAACTGCAGTGGCGGTGTCCAACCATTGACATGAGGAGGTAACTCCTGTGGCGAACGGCTATGAATATTCGAATTTGAACTGAAAGCTGTTGCGGGTCCGCCGGTCACTTTCTGAGGTGGTCACTTTTCGAGGTGGTCACTTTCCGAGGTGCGGCTCTCAAGCACATATCGAGCGCGTCACACACAGCTGGCTGCCTAACATTCTGCTGTAAGTACTCAGTTTAAAATGTGTTGATGATTTGTTAAATGTCCTACACAATACATGTGTTCATATGAGTATGTTGATAGAATTTGAAGTCGTTACACTTTTTTTTTTTTTTTTCCTTTGACATGCAGTCACAGTTCTGCTCATGACTGATCTAATCATTATGTCGTCATAAGCTTGAAGCAGATTTCATTTTGAACGTCTGTCAGTGACGTGTCTGCCCTGCCCACTGAGAAGTGATTTGACTTTTCTAGAACATTTGGAATGACGTATTCTTTCTCATTTACTCAAACTTTTCCCCGCGTTAGGGGAGGAAATTAAACTGTAGAGCACAGGCCTTCAGCTGAATGCACATAATGGGCAAGCCATGATAGTTCTTCCAACCATTGTATTGAGCACTGACTACTTTGGGTTTCTCAGTTTGCCAGTGTTGAATATCAAAGCCGTTGAGTCCATTATCTTTTCTATTATTCGTGTATTGTTCTACATGCTGATATCAGTTGTACTGCTACAGTGTTTCACTGACTCTCAGTACTATAGCTTCACAGTTACAGTGTGCTCAGTACTCTAAGATGTGTGCAGTATTTTGTTGTGGTGATTACAAGATTGTGTTGGATTAATATCAGTTATTGGTTAAAACCATGTGGTATGTATCACAGTCTGTTAATTGTAATTGAGTGATTATGCTCTCTCCTATAAAGCTTACTGGAGTATAGTACTACATAATAACTGATTGATTTGAGTCACTTTGACACAGTATGAGCTTTACTTAAATCTATACTGTCAGTGTACTTTCACAAAATCAACACAGCTTCAACCACTTTAATTACACTGTTTAAATGTATTACATATGTCATTTGCTGTCAGTGTTTGGTCTTCACACAAATGCATTATTTATGTTATGTTGTTGCCTACTCCAAACCAAGTGATAGTCTTTCCATTGCCATATATGACGTGTTTATCATCCCCTTGTATCTGACATGTACTTATGCCGTTGTTGTCTTTGTCTTCCAGGCATTGTCTTTTCTCTTCTACTCTTCTTTACTTCTCATAATATTGTAATAAAACAATAGGGAAATCCTTTTGTGACTGGTCTCTACATGTTCGTGGCCTGCGCGCGGATCTTTTCTATCCTTCAATTCAGTAAATCAGTAATTCTTTTGTGCCGTCCCCTTTATAACATACCACTCAGTTTACAACACGTCTACGAAAGTGGCGTCGCCGACTGGATATTGATCCCAAGAAAAAATAGATTCAGAAATATTCCTTTTAATGTTCCAATCCTCTTATCCAAAATTGATTTATTTCTAAATTAAACAACCCCTTACCACTCAGCAGTATACGCTATTACATATGAAATTAAGCAAAGAAATTAATATTCGCCTGGTTGTCTGTGTATTTGTCATTAGTTAACAACCGTATTCTATGTAGCGTACGTCGGATGAGATCGTAATGGTGTTATGAGTCGTCGATTCCCTGGCACTAAAATACCTCATTAGTCTGAACTCACTGGCACTAAAATTCTCTTATTTGTCTGAACTCACAGGTACCAACAATCCTCATTAGTGTGAACTCACTGGCACTTCTTCTTCTTCTTCGTTCATGGGCTGCAACTCACATATTCACTCGTATGTAACGAGTGGGCTTTTACGTGTTTGACCGTTTTTACACCGCCATACACCGTTTTCGGGGGTCTCACTGGCTCTAACACTGCTCATTAGCCTGAACCCACTGGCACTAAAATTCCTTATCAGTGCCAGCCGTCGGGGTGAAGTGGTTAGCGTCATATACTGACCACGTGGAGGACGTGGGTTCGATCCCAATCCGTTTTGTTGTTGTTGGTTTTTCGTCCTGTAGCCGGCTCCTACTCACAGCGGATTGTGCCATGGGCTCAAAACGTGAAGACTGGGAAGACATTGAGGGTCATGCACTTCGTAAATGCGTTTTTTGGATGTGTTGCTCATCCCCGAAAAACGGAGTATGGTTGCCTACATGGCGGGGTAAAAGCGGTCACGAAGGAGAAGAAGGAGGAATAGGAGGAGGAGGAGGAGGAGGAGGAGGAGGAGGAGAAGAAGAAGAAGAAGAAGAAGAAGAAGAAGTGTTGCTCGAATTACCTGACCAACGCTATCTGTGTCTGTACCTCTCAGCCTGGCAAACGAGTTCAGCCTTATGAGAATTCAATTCTATATAAATTGTACCAAACCTAAATGGACCCCATAACAGCAACTTCATCACACCCGTTATCATTTATTATCATAGAAATATAGGGAGAAAAAGGTTTCGAAATTTGGGGCGTATCATTTATTATCATAGAAATATAGGGAGAAAAAGGTTTCGAAATTTGGGGCGTATCATTTATTATCATAGAAATATAGGGAGAAAAAGGTTTCGAAATTTGGGGCGTATCATTTATTATCATAGAAATATAGGGAGAAAAAGGTTTCGAAATTTGGGGCGTATCATTTATTATCGAAGACATATAGGGAGAAAAAGGTTTCGAAATTTGGGGCGTATCATTTATTATCATAGAAATATAGGGAGAAAAAGGTTTCGAAATTTGGGGCACAAAAAATATGATCATTTGTCTGAACTCACTGACACTAAAATTCCTTATTGTTCTGAGCCCTTTCATATCGTTTTTTTTTCTTTTCTTTTCTGGTCCTTTTTATTCTGTTTGTTGTATATTTTTTCTCTTCGTTTGATTGATTGATTGATTGATTTTGAAGTCGATTTAATGGTACTGAATTTTACATCAGAGATGGTTACTTCTTTTCCTTATTATTATTTTTAAAATATCCTTTCTACAGTTATTCATTTATTTGTTTGCTTCTTTCTGTCTTTGGCTTGTTTTCGTTTTATCCCTTCCTCTCTTTCACATTTTTTTTCTTTCTTTCTTTCTTTCCTTTTACCTTATTAATTTCTGTCTTTTCTATCCTCCTTTATTTTCGTTCTTTCTCTTTTTTTTTTCTTTCCGCATTTCTCTCTGTTTACTCATCCTTCTTTTTTTTTCTTTCTTTCTTTCTTTTTTTCTCCTTCTTTTCTTTTTCTTCCTTCTTTATTTCCTCTTTCGGGCGTGTTCGTGTAGAACACTTCTGAGATATGAGCATGGCACAAATTCCTCATTAGACAAAACCCTCTTTCTCCCTGTCTCTCTCAGAGAGAGAGAGAGCGAGAGACAGACAGACAGACAGACAGACAGACAGACAGACAGACAGACAGACAAGACAGACAGACAGACAGAGACAGAGAGAGAATGTGTGTCAACATTCTTTTTATTTTTCTGATTTGTCTTTCTTCTTCTTCTTCTTCTTCTTCTTCTTCTTCTTCTTCTTCTCCTACTCGCGGTCTTTTGCAAATGCTTGCTTGTACTCAGTCCAGCTGGCATGCCATGATGAATGAAACATTGAATGTATGTGTATGTGTGAACAGTAAGTGCGTGTGTGTGTTTGTGTGTGTTTGAGTGTGTGGGCGTGAATGTGTACGTATGTCTTTGTTGCTTGTTTTATAATTTTGTGTGTGTGTGTGTGTGTGTGTGTGTGTGTGTGTGTGTGTGTGTGTGTGTGTGTGTGTAGTACCTATGTACATGTAATGTACCAATTGTTCCAGTTTTTCATCGCTTTGTTACCTTTAATAGACTATTCAAGTTCCTATTCTTATTCGTCGTTCTTATTATTTTATTTTATTTCAGTTTATTTCTTTATTTTTATGTTTTGTGTCGTTCGTTCTTTATTTTTTATGTCGTTAAATGGGCAGAATTGTAAAAAGGCCTTTACTGTGCCTAATTCTTTACCCATTAAAGATTCAATCAATCAATCAATCAATCTTCTTCTTCTTCTTCTTCGTCTTTTTTATTTATGTCTTATTTCTTAGTTATTTATTTGTTTGTTTATGTATATAGTTATCTGTTTTCTTGTTTGCATTTTTACTTACTTACGTTCCTGTAAATGCGGTTTTGTTTTCCACCCGAAGGTTGATAGTTGTGTATTGCTTAGTTCCCTCAATCCATTGTCACTTATTTCACCCTATGGAAAATCCTGTCTGAACATACTTTGGATTTTGACGGCATTAAGAAACAACAACCTGTATCAACGAGTTTCTTTTCTTTCTTTTTTCTTTTCTTTTTTTTTGTCACTGGCGAGCGTTTGCTTTCTTGTCGCACCGTTTTCAGTTTATTTTTAAAGCTATGGAATGATCTCTTACTCGGCAGAGATAAGTCTGCAAGCGTAGCATGGTTTACATGGGTTGGACTTAATTGCAAAGACTGTAACAGATCTCGTGCTTGTGGATGATACAAACAAAGAATGTTTTATTTGGATGATTTGACGGCAGCATGCGCTTCCAGACTTTGCGATGATGACAGATTGAAATAAATCGTGCTGCGCTTTGTCATGTTTTCCGAACTTTGCTGTCGTCTTAAGAATGCTTGGTGAGGCTTCTGTCTGTGTGTAAGAATTTGATTTGTTTACTCAACGTTTTAGCAAAATTAGACAAAATAATCACTCGTGAAAGTGAAGCGAGACTGGGTTTAACTACATTCAGCGCTCGTGAGACAAGACCCTGAGTTAAGCTGCACGCAATCAAACAGCAATCATGGTGTTCAGTATGCATAATCGCAACAACAACAACAAAAAAAAAGAAGTTATGAACTACTCAGAGGAACGACTCCATAGGTACAATTATCATACACTGGCAGCGACAACAGAATCGTTATGCTTCTTATTATCACCATCAGTATTTCGCTGTGATTATCACGGTACATTGCTAGACTAAGATGTGTCTCGTCTTTTCTTGTCTCTGGTGAGGTCATTTTCAGCCAAGTATTCAAAGGTCTCTCCATCTCGTCGATTCGCGCAACCTACTTAGTTTCTACCGGTCTATCCACTTGATATTTTTGTTATTCTGTGTTCGTCGCTCTGTATAGGTCCGTGTCTTTGCCTGTTTGATGAAAAAAAAACAAGGGTTTAAGAAGGTAATAGAAACACTAGAAGTTCAGCCTGTAATTGCACAGAATACGATTTTAAGGAAAAGATGGTAGCTGTAATTGTTTAAGCAATATTTCACAACACCTTTAATGTTATCACAATTATTGTTTGACTGTCCGGTCCTCACATTTCAGTAACAGAAATGGGGGGATATGTTTTTTGGGCACAAGATACGGTGATGTCTAAGGTGTTTTATATGATTTCCAGCGATCTGCAACATCATTTCCCGAAGCCATATGCTATGCAGTGGGACTTTTATCACAATTTCTTTTATTGGCAATAATCAGACATGACTGTCCCCTCCCTTTCACATTCCGCCACACTATCACGGGACTCATTTTTCATTATTTCAACGCCTCTGTCTCTGTCTCTCTGTCCTTCTCTGTCTCTCTGTCTCTGTGTGTCTGTCTGACTGTCACACACACACACACACACACACGCGCACGCACGCACACACACATACATACATACATACACACACACACACGCGCGCGCGCGCACACACACACACACACAGATCGATGGATACAGACAGAGTAACAGGTGAGGGTTTGTGGGGGTGGGTGGGGAGGGGGGGGGGGCAGGGGGAGGGGGGGCTGGGTGGGTGGGTGGGGAGACGTACAATCCGTGGCCATCACCGTCAGCATGAACATCTGGGTGCTCAGAGTGGTCACTGGCTTGCAGAATGCCGGGAGGGGTTGGGAACAATGAATCTGAGGGAGACGATCCACGCCCACGCTTAGAGCCGCATAGAAAGCGCTATATAAATGCAAATATTTTGATTATTATCATCATGATTATGATGATGATGGTGATGGTTGTTATTATCGTAAAGTAGTAGTGGGAGCAGTCGTCGCCGTTGTCATAGCAGTATTAGTAGTAATAGTGGTAGTAGCATCATCCTCAGCAGCAAAAGCAGCAGCAGTCTTAGTAAGAAAATGGGTTATTTAAGGTCCCATAGTCTCCTAAGGCCACTGAGGTAGTGAATCCATACCCACTCTGTCTAGGGCTCGGCACAGGTAGGCGGGGCCCAGTCCTCTCCTTCCGCCGTTTCAACCTTTCCCAACGGAAGTCGTCAGTCAGTTAGAACCCGTTCATACCCTGGGTGGAGTGAGGGAACTCGGAGTAAAGCGCCTTTCCCAAGGACACAGCACTATGCCGAAACGGGGCCTCGAACCCTAGTCACTGATGAACACTGGATCAGAAGTGCCAATGCCTATCGGACTCTGTCACAGTTTCAGTTTTCAGTTTCAGTAGCTCAAGGAGGCGTCACTGCGTTCGGACAAATCCATATACGCTACACCACATCTGCCAAGCAGATGCCTGACCAGCAGCGTAACCCAACGCGCTTAGGCCTTGAGAAAAAAAAAAGGTGAATAAATAATAGATAAGCTTACATAAATAAATAAATAAATAAATAAATAAATAAATAAATAATAATTATGATATAAAAAGGTAGTGGTAATGATAATGATAATAAAATAATAATAATAAATAAATAAATAAATAAATAAGATAACAATGATGATAAATAAGCAAATAAATGCAAAACATGAAGACACACATTCACACATACACCCTCTGTCACAGCACTTCTTGATGATGATGATGATGATGATGATGATGATGATTCCCTTTCTCTCTTTGTTCAGTCTGTGTGCTTCAGCTATTCTGCTGTTGTCTCTGTTCATCTGAGACGGCCTGATTGTTCTGGCGGCACACGGCAGCACTGTCATCTTGAGCTTGTACAGGAGAAGGTTGTCAGTTTGAGGACGACGGACACTTCGATCGACCCCCCTAAAGCCCCCCTAACGCCCCCCCCAAACCCCCCTAGCCCCCCCCCCCCCCTACACACACCCATCCCCACCCCCACTCCCTGGCCTTTGAATTTGAAAGAGGACAGCGCCCATGTCTTATAGCGCTGTTTGTTTGTATTTCTTTTTTATCACAACAGATTTCTCTGTGTGAAATTCGGGCTGCTCTCCCAAGGGAGACCGCGTCGCTACACTACCCTTTTTTTTTTTCCTGCCTGCAGTTTTATTTGTTTTTCCTGTCGAAGTGGATTTTTCTACAGAATTTTGCCAGGAACAACCCTTTTGTTGCCGTGGGTTCTTTTACGTGCGCTAAGTGCATGCTGCACACGGGACCTCGGTTTATCGTCTCATCCGAATGACTAGCGTCCAGACCACCACTCAATGTCTAATGGAGGGGGAGAAAATATCGGCGGCTGAGCCGTGATTCGAACCAGCACGCTCAGATTCTCTCGCTTCCTGGGCGGAAGCGTTACCTCTAGACCATCACATCAGCGTGCTTCCCAATTCAGAGCCGACGGGAGTCTCTCGACAGGTATGGTGGATTAAATTTCTTCACCCCCCAAAAACAGACCTGTAATAATTTGTTTATTGCTGGAGATCAGAGCGTCTTGCTGGGTTGTTGAGCTGTCGAGCAAAGAAAGGGAAGCTACCGCCAGATACAGAGACAGAGAGAGGGAGGGAGAGAGAGGGAGTTGGGGGATGGGTGTGTAGGGGGGTCTGAAGAAGGGAGTGGGGAGAGAGGGAGAAAGAGAGGGAGAGAAGGGAGAGCGATCCCGTGTGTCAATCTCCCCTGACAGAGGTCGTTAAGTAAGGTCCCGTAATGTAATCACCCTGTTTGCCGTGCCAGTTATCATTTGTCTCCCATATGCCTTCGTTGAAAAGTAAATTGACGGACTAAATTTTTCTTCTTCATTTTTTTTGTTTTTTGTTTTTTTTGCTTTGTTATTTTTTGTTTGTTTAATCAAGACACAAGGAGAAAAAAATATAATGAATGATTTAAACTAAACAAATCACATTCCTTTGCGAATTTGCTCCCAATAATATTCCCCTACCAAATGTCACTCTGTTGCAGCAGTTGCAGTGAGGGGAAAAAACACCCACAAAAAAACCGAGAGGGAAACAAAAGGAATGTACACCAAAATAATCAACAAACAAACAATGTCAAGAAAGAAATACAAACGCACCATCCTGCCCAATCACCTCTTTATCTAACGAAAACAAACACTCAAACAAACGCATTTGAAAATTGTACATTTATTCTGGAAAAGAAATTCTAGAGCTGCATGCCTTCACCAACAAAAATATTAAATTACATAACAAGATCTGCATTCCTCTTTCCCCTGAAATTCGAATAATTTCTCCTGCCAACAACTATCGATTTCTGAAAATTGGAAAACATCGTTGTTGTCTTTATTCTCCTTCACATGCTTATCTGATTTCCCACTGAACTTGTTTCTTGGGAATGCACGGTTTGGGGAAGGCAGATTTGTTGAATGTTTGAATTTGCATTTTGTGTTGAATAACAGATAGTTTTTCGTTCGTTTGTGTGTTCGTTAGTCTAACATCTATTTGCTGAAAGTTGTTAATGAGATGAAGAGGGAATGTGTGTGTGTGTGTGTGTGTGTGTGTGTGTGTGTGTGTGTGTGTGTGTGTGTGTGTGTGGAGTTCTCACCACACTGCTCTATGGATGTGAATCATGGACGGTCTCCAAACGCCACGCCAAAAAGCTGAACCACTTCCACACCACCAGCCTCAGAAAACTTCTCGGCATAAAGTGGCAAGAGAAGATCCCTGACACAGAGGTGCTCACCCGTGCAAACTTGCCCAACATCTTGATGCAGGCCTAGTTGCGCTGGGCAGGCCATGTAGTTCGCATGCCAGACCACCGGCTCCCCAAGAAACTGCTGTGCGGCGAACTCCAACATGGCAAGCGCTCCCATGGAGGCCAAAAGAAGCTTCAAAGACACTCTGAAAGCTTCTCTGAAGGCCCTCAACATCAGCCACGACACATGGGAACTGAATGCAATGGACAGACTAAAGTGGCGTTCAGCTGTCCACAAAGGCGCCAAATCCTGTGAGGCCAACAGAATCGCTGCAGCAGAGCAACGCAGACAGGCCGGGAAAAGCAGGGCCAGCAAGTCCCCGACAGTCGCCACCATCCCCTGTCCACACTGCATCAGAACCTTCCGGGCGTGGATTGGCCTGACCAGTCATCTGCGCACCCACAGAGCCCAACCCACCCGCCTCCAGGATGACTAGATGGTCCTCGTCGATCCCGACGGACGAACCACACGTGTGGAGCATGCGGAGGGATTAGATCGGGGACAGGTGAATGTGTTGCTGGGAAGGGGGTAGTAGTAGTGGCGTCACTCGGTATAGATATGTGAGGAGGAAAAGTGTTATTGAGAAGGTGTTAAGGTGGTATTATCACCAGACCATTTTCTCATGTTTTAGGCCGATTGTTTTGGATAGTTTTATGACTTGAAACACCACTTTCCACTGGTTTTGTTTTCCTCTGGCACTGCAGGGGTTAAGAGTGGGGGTACTGGAGGGTAGATATGGGATGGGAGACGGTTTACTATGAAGATGACAGGAGTAGTGGTAATGGAAGGTAGATATAGAGACAGAGGGATGGGTGGGGGTGAGGGGGAGGGGGGGGCGGGAGGTTGTATTGGGATAGATATAGGCAGGGGACGGGTTAATGGGGTGGGAGATGTACTGGAAGGTAGATATAGGCAAGGGGCCGGGTTGATGGAAAGGGGGCGGGGGGTGGGGAGGTTGCACTGGAGGGTAGATATGAGCAGGGGGACGGGTTGATGGAGGGGAAGGGGGTGGGTGTACTGGAGGGTAGATATAGGCAGGGGGCGGGTTAATGGGTGGGGGGGGGGGGGGGGGTGTACTGGATGGTAGATATAGGCAGGGGGACGGGTTGATGGGAGGGGGGGGGGTGTACTGGAGAGTAGATATAGGCAGGGGGACGGGTTGATGGGGGGGGGGGGGTTGTACTGGAGGGTAGATATAGGCAGGGGGACGGGTTAATGGAGGGGAGGGGGGGGTGTACTGGAGGGTAGATATAGACAGGGGGACGGGTTAATGGGGGGGGGGGTTGTACTGGAGGGTAGATATAGGCAGGGAGACGGGTTAATGGAGGTGAGGGGGGGGTGTACTGGAGGGTAGATATAGGCAGGGGGACGGGTTGATAGAGGGGAGGGGGGGGGGTGTACTGGAGGGTAGATATAGGCAGGGGGGCGGGTTGATGGGAGGGGGAGGGGGGTACTGGAGGGTAGATATAGGCAAGGGGACGGGTTGATGGGAGGGGGGTACTGGAGGGCAGATATAGGCAGGGGGACGGGTTGATGTGGGGAGGGGGGTGTATACTGGAGGGTAGATATAGGCAGGGGGACAGGTTGATGGGTGGTGGGTGGGTGTACTGGAGGGGAGGTATAGGCAGGGGGGGGGGGTGCGGGGGACGGGGGAATGACGGCACGTGAGAGGGGTGGTGGAAGAGTAGTAGGGATAAGGTACTGGGTGTATTGCAGGGGGGTGGGGGGGGGGGGGGGTAGGGGAGGGGGGAATGTTACTGCTGCGGAGTAGGGTAGGACAGGATGAGGGGCTAAGTTTCCAGCACATAACTTCTGGTTAGGTAAATACTTGTTTCACATGGTGAACAAAGAATAATGATAATAACGAGGATGATGATGGTGATTATGATGATAATAATGATACTAATAATATAAAAAGAAAAAAGAAAAAGATGAAAAGATTTGAATCAATACCATTATTATGCATGGAATGGTAACAACACCTTTTTGCTAGCGCTGCGCA
>NC_134900.1:25607478-25619978 GCF_041734735.1 Babylonia areolata | reverse complement strand
ACAACACAAATCTGGTTGTGGCTATGGGTGTTCGTGATGAGCGGTATGGGGTATGATTCCACTTAGCTGACACAGAAGACGAGGCGTCTAGTTAATTAAGTTACAATATCTGTATTCGCTGAATTCATGTTGTCCCAGATGAACATATAATAATTGATCATATAGAATGGGTATATGTGGATAATAAACACACACACACACACACACACACACACACACACACACACACACACATACACACACACACACACACACACACACACACACACACAAATGTGCAGATCCCCATACCCACACAACACTCACCCCACCCACCCCGAGTCTTCCACTCACCCCTCCTCTGCCATCCCCCCCCCCCCCCCCCCCACACACACACTCAGTACCACTCCTCATCACTCCCTTCCTCTCCATCAAGATTCTCGCGTCATCAGTGAATGACACTAAAACTGCTCATCACCTCAACTACCCCCGCACTCCCCCCAAACACACACACACACACACACACACACACACACACACACACACACACACACACACACACACACACACACACACACAAACACCCGATTAACATCATCGAACGACCTCCCACCTAACGAACACTGTTGCGACCCTCCATTCTCCAATGTCCAAAGCCGAAGAATGACATTAGGCAAATGTGTGCTGGACGCCTCCCTTGGAGAGTTCGCCGAGCAAATCCGTTTTCTCCGAGACTCTTGGGCGCTGGACGTCAGAACCTGAGGTCAGTTAACTCTGTCCTGTCTGAGCATGGAGAGTAGGCTCCCTTGAAACGGATGATTTGCAGCCTAAAATTTGGTGAACTGTTTTTCTTGTTGTTGTTGTTGTTGTTGTCGTTGTTGTTGTTGTCAGGTGTGTGTGTGTGTGTGTGTGTGTGTGTGTGTGTGTGTGTGTGTGTGTGAGACGTACATACACACACGCGCACATGCACATACAAACAGACGCAGACACACATACAAAGTCAACCCCCCCCCCCCCACAAACACACACACACACACACATTTTCACTCACATACATACAGCCGCCCCTCCTCCTCCTCCTCCTCCCTCCCCCCCCTCCACACACACACACACCACTTTCCCCTTCACGCTAACACCACCCACCTCAGCCCCCCGAGGAAAAAAAAAAAAAAAAAAAAAAAGCCACAAAAGCACACCTTTCAGTCACGCGCTATCCCTCAGGGGCTGCAAGCTACTACTCTGAAGAAGACATCCAGCTGTGAAGAGAGTTAGCGTCCTTGTTGGCGGCATGCTGAGCCTGTCCTTTCCATTTTCGTCGTTTGGGGTTTGTTAGGTGTGTGTGTGTGTGTGTGTGTGTGTGTGTGTGTGTGTGGAGGGGAGGTCGGTGGGGGGGAGGGGGGAGGGGGCTGAGGGGGTGGTGGGAAGGGTTTGCAAGAAGGGGTGTTGTGATGTCCTCTGCTTCCGGGTACTGCTGCTGTGCTGTCCCCCCACCCCCACCCCCAACGCTCTCCCCTCCCCCCCCCCCCCCCCCCCCCCCCTCCCCTTCCCTCCCCTTCCCTTCGCTCCTCCTGTCTTGTTCACTTTGTTAGGGTGTTGTCAGTCACGTACCTCCCAGAACAATACCTAATGGGGTAATCACCCGCAAGACATGGATGTACGTGGGTTATAGGGCGTGTGGGGTTGTGTGGGGATGGGTGGAGGGGCGTGGAGGGGCGTGCTGGAGAGGTTTGGGGCTGGGGGTTCGGGGTGTGTGTGTGTGTGTGTGTGGGGGGTGGGGGGGGGGAGTTTGGGAGGCAGTGTCCTTGTTATTATCAAAACTGTGAACTGTGTTAGTTTGATCGATCTGTATAGGCCGCGTGGGTCTGTTCTGTCTGTTTGTTTGTTGGTTTGTTGTTTGGGTCTTCATCTTGTTCCTCTCTGTCTGTTTATTTGTATGTTTGTTTGCTTGTCTCTGTCCCAACCTTCCTCCGCTCCCTCTCTTCTCTTTCTTACTTTGTGTCAGCATTTTGGATTCATTTTCATTTTTTTTCTCCCTTGCCTTGAGGGATGGGTGAAAGAAAAAAAAAAAAGCAAATGTATGCTTGTTCCACTTCCCTCAATAAAAGAAAAAACAAACAAACAAACAAAACTTCGTTCGTTCATTTGTTCATTCGTCCCCCCCCCCCCGCCGCACCCCCCCCCGTCTGTGTGTGTGTGTGTGTGTGTGTGTGTTTGTGTGTGCACATGTGCGTTTGTGCGTGTGTGTTACGTGTGTGTGTGTGTGTGTTTGTGTGTGCGCGCGTGCGTTCGTGCGTGTGTGTTTGTGTGTGCGCGCGTGCGTACATGCGTGTGTGTTACGTGTGTGTGTGTGTGTGTGTGTGTGTGTGTGTGTGTGTGTGTGTGTGTGTGTGTGTGTGTGTGTGTGTGCGATCATGCGCGTATTTTTGTGTCTTTGCGTGCAAACCTGATTTCTGGAGCATTGCGCGTGGTTTGCCTATGTTTAAGAACATGCATGTCTATTACACGTTGATCCATATGCGCGAGTGGTTGAGGACGTGCATGCGAGGGTTCAAGCGTGCGTGTGGTAGGGGATGGGGTGCGGTGGGCGGCGGGGGGGGGGGGGGGGGGTTGCGGGGGAAGGGTGCGTGTGGGTTTGTAGGGGGAAGAGATCGGAGAGGGGGGCGTGGCGGAAGCACGCTGCTTTGTGCACACGCAACGTGCACATGATATACCTCAGCCGCGCAGGGCACTCCCGCTTAATAACAAAATAATTTGGTAATGATGCAAACAACAACAAAATGATAATGATGAAATGAAACAAACAAACAAAAAAAGAAAAAAAAAGAAGATAGTTAACAGATAAATCATGATGATATACTGCAGATTACAAGCGGCGACAGCTGCCCATAGCTGGATCCGCTTTCAGATTGAAGGGACCTTGCGCGTTCATCTCATAACAGGAACAAGAAAAAAAATAAATACGATGAGAAATAAAAACGATGAGGAATAACTAAAATAAATAAAAGAAAAAAAAAGGAGGGGGGGGGGGGGGGTGGGGGGGGGGGGGGGGGGGGGGCGAGGGAGGGGGAGAAGGAGGCATCCAAACTCTTGTTCATATCCAGACACGACATTATCCCATAACAATGGTGGACCCGTCGCTGTGGTCAGGCCTGTTAACTGCCAATTTATTATGCAGTGCAAAGAGAGGGAGGGGTGTGGGGGTGGGTGTCCGGGTGGTGGGGGGTGGGGTTGGAGTGTGGGGGGCGTGGGGGGTAGGGTAGGACAGGGGTGGGGGGTGGGGGGGTTAGGTTAGGAGAAGGAGAGGATGTTATTGAGTTAAATAAAGGGAGGGCGATTAG
Organism: Babylonia areolata; assembly: GCF_041734735.1. Lineage (NCBI taxonomy): Eukaryota > Metazoa > Mollusca > Gastropoda > Neogastropoda > Buccinidae > Babylonia > Babylonia areolata. The sequence goes on along the minus strand of NC_134900.1, from coordinate 25,616,661 downwards.
AGGGAGACGGTGGTGGGGGTGAGCGTGGTTGGGTGGGGAGGGGCAGGTAGATGGGAGGAAGGAAAAAGAGAGAGAGAGAGAGAGGGGAGGGAAGGAGAGAAGAAGAAAGAGGGGGGTGGGGGGGTGGGGGGGCAGAGTAGAAAAAAAAATAATGGAAAAAGTGTGGTGGTTACGGAGGAAGAAAGAGATAGAAAAAAAAACTCAGAGAAGAGTGAGTGAGGGAGGGAAGGAAGGACAGGAAGAGAAGAAAGCGTTGAACAAAAGAGAGAAGGAGAAAAACAGTGAAGAAGAGAGAGAGAGAGAGAGAGAGAGAGAGAGAGAGAGAGAGAGGGTGAGAGGGTTTGATTTTGTGATAAAACCCTTACTTGTAACACGTATTTTGTAAGCTTTCATACATACTCGATCTCTGCCTATTAATTCAAATAGAAATGCAAAGTGCGTATCAATTTTCTTCTCTTTTCTCTCTCTCTCTCTCTTCTTTAACTTAGAAAGGAAGCCCTGCGTTTTTAGGACTTCCTGACATCTTGAAAATATTAAATACAAAGAAATTCCTTCCAAACCTGTAGTGATGTGGTTTTTTTTCCCCCGTTTCACGAGAAATCACGCCTTCTAACTACTACACAAGTAGCTATCTTCCCTATCCCCCCTTTAATCTTCAGCAATCGTTCTTAATTTCTTGCATCGTTTGCATCCTGAGAAAAAAAACACCCAAAACCAAAAAAAAAACAACAAAACAACAAAAAACGATTTTAAAAAAAAGTGCCATAAACCCATACAATTTCGCTAAACTGTTTTGTCTCACTCGAGCGCTTTTTATGTGTTTGTGCTGGTTTTAATCTTGTTGGTGGGGTGAAAAAAAAAGCGAAAGTATACAACAGTTGATTGTTATCGAGGATGGCTCACCTTTTTTTTTTTTTTTTTTTTTGTTGTTGTTGACAATCTGATATGGAGAGAAGAATGGCAAGGGGGGCGAGGATGGGGGAAATAGGGACGGAGGACGGTGTGTGTGTGTGGAGGGGGGGGGGGGAGGGGGGGAGGGAGGGCCCTAGGAGGGAGTGTGGGGGTCGGGGGGGGGGGCGTGGGGGGTTGGGGGGGGGACAATATTTCGTAGGTTTCGTTTTCTGTCGTCTGTCTGGAGGAAGGTGGCAGAATGGTTAAGACGCTCAGCTGCCAATACAGAGAGTCCGTGAGAGTGTGGGTTCGAATCCCGCTCTCGCCCTTTCTCCTAAGTTTGATTGGAAAATCAAACTGAGCGTCTAGTCTTTCGGATGAGACGACAAACCGAGGTCCCGTGTGCAGCACGCACTTGGCGTACTGAAAAAGAACCCATGGCAACGAGAGTGTTGTCCTCTGGCGAAATTACGTAAAATGAAATCCACTTTCATAGGTACACAAATATGTAAGCATGCACTCAAGGCCTGACTAAGCGCGTTGGGTTATGCTGCTGGTCAGGCATCTGCTCAGCAGATGTGGTGTAGCGTGTATGGATTTGTCCGAACGCAGTGACGCCTCCTTGAGAAAGTGAAACTGAAACTGAAACTGTCATTGTTTTCTCCCCTGCCCCCCCTCCCCTGTCTATCTATATATCTATCCATCTATCTATCTATCTATCTATCTATACTTTTTATTTATGCGTTTATCTATGCGTGTATTTATTTATTTATTTATTCATCTTTTTATCCATTCGTGCGTTTATCTGTGCGTTTATTTACTTGTCTATCTCCTTCTTTGCTTATGTATTGACAATTAAGGTATTCAGCTCGGTTTCGTTCTGTCTATCTATCTCTCTATCTACACACACACACACACACATAAATATATTTATCTATTTATCTGTTTCTTTGTTTGTTTATCTATCATTCAGTTATTCCAATCAAACTGTTGCAACTATTCTTCGACTATCAACTTTTCTTACTTCCTTGTGTCTGCCTCAGGAGACATTTTCTTTTTCTTTCTTTTTTCTTCTTCTTTTTTTTTGAAAGAAAAGAAAGAAGAGGGAAACGTGGGATCCGGTGACGTAGCTCTTTCCAGGCAGTAATAGGAAACGTCAAGAGTTTATAATCTATTGTCTAGCCACGTCACTGTTCCCATTTCTCTTGATGACCTGACTGTCTGAGGGCCCGTCGCGCGCATCTGCCCTGACTTTACCACCCGTTCAATTCCACGGCAGGATTCAGAAATGATATATATGTATGCATATATATATATATATATATATATATATATATATATATATATATATATATATATATATCAACAACAGCAAGGTCTTCATGTCTTTATATATATATATATATATATATATATATATATATATATATATATATATATATATATATATATCAACAACAGTAGGCTCTTCATGTCTTTAAAAACTTTAAAAACCAGAGACAGAGAATAAAGCTTAGGGTGGCAGACGGACGAAGGTGGTTGGGGGGTGGGGGGCGGGAGGGGGGGCAATAGGGTGATGGTGGTGGTGGTGTTGTTGTTGACAAGACAAGGAGAGTATAAATACTAAGCCCCACACCTCCACCCCCCCCCACCCCCACCCCCACCCCCCACCAAAGTGGCAGCAATAGAGACACCCCACCACACTGAATCTCCTCCTCTATATTATTGGAAAGCTCCCTTCATTGTGTCACGCACATCACCACAGTTTCCGTCTTCAGGGGTTGGGACTCGTTGGATGTCAGAGCTACGCCACAGGCTGTCACACACGGATACGAAACCCAAGCTGACAGACAGACAGGCAGGCATCCATCTGTCCCGTGAGACTATGGAATTGCGCTCTGTGGGTTTAAGTCTTTCCATACGAACGGCGAAAGAGACGACGTTTACAGCGTTTCACCCCAATTACCATCATCAAAATATTGAAAGCGGAAGGCTCTTATACTGAAGAGGTGAATGTTGACAAAGAATACACAATTCTGACGACAGAAGCTAAAGGTTGGGTCATTCAGACACCCACTGGACATCCGAGGGGTCTGTGTAGAGGAGAAGAGAGGACTGGCCGTACAGTGTGAGTTAAGATTCTAAGTAACAGTCTCCTCGGTCTCTTTGCCTCGGTGCCGTAGTGTAGGCAAGCGTCCCTTGGAACCTGGAGAGGGATTTCTGCTCTGTCTGTCACCTGCTTCAGCTGTCACTGGATGGCCGAGCGGTCCAAGGCGCTGCGTTCAGGTCGCATCTTGATTCTACAGGCGTAGGTTCGAATCCCACTTCTGACATAATGTTGTTGTTTTTCAAGCACGTTTGGGTTACGCTGCTGGTCAGGCATCTGCTTAGCATATGTGGTGTAACGTGTATGGATTTGTCCGAACGCAGTAATGCCTCTTGGAGTATATGAACCAAACTGAACTCCAAGCGGTCAGAGATTGCAAATGAAAATTTGAAAATGAAATGGGCCAGGAAAAACAACGTTCGAACTCCCGTCTCACACCAAAGCGTGTGATCTACTGTATTTGACTAGGGGATATATATATATATATCTTTGTATATATGTGTGTGGGGTTGGGGGTGGGAGATATGGGCGTATGTGTGTGTGCTTGTACAAGTAAGTGTTCATCTCTGTGAGTGTGTGTTTGTGTGTGTGTGTGTGTGTGTGTGTGTGTGTGTGTGTGTGTGTGTGCCGTGGAAGCTGCGATACGTAGACTAGAAATGAGTGTGTGGAGGAGGGGGGTAGAGGAGGTGCAAGGTAATGTGTGTGTGTGTGTGTGTGTGTGTGTTGGAGCTCATGTACGTTTATATGTATTTGACTGTGCTTTCATATCTGTGAAACTGCATGTTTGGTGCATTTCTGTTGTGCATGTGTGGGTGTGTGTGTGAATGTGTGTCTTCATGTTTTACATTTATTCGCTTATTTATCACCATTGTTGTCTTATCTATTTATTTATTTATTTATTTATTATTATTATTATTATTATTATTATTATTATTATTATTATTATTATTATTATTATTATTATTTATTTTTTTTATTTTTTAGTATTACTATTATTATTACTACTACCTTTTTCTATATTATAATTATTATTCATTTATTTATTTATTTATGTAAGCTTATCTATTATTTATTCCCCCGTTTTTTTTTGTTTTTGTTTTTTTTCTCAAGGCCTGACTAAGCGCGTTGGGTTACGCTGCTGGTCAGGCATCTGCTTGGCAGATGTGGTGTAGCGTATATGGTTTGTCCGAACGCAGTGACGCCTCCTTGAGCAATTGAAACTGAAACTGAAACTGACTAGGGGAATCAGGCAAGGCTATGTTCGGGCTGCTGTCATCAGGAATTTTTTTTTTTTTTTTTTTTTTTTTTGAATTGTTAGAATCCCATCGGACGATGATGGAGGTTAAAGAACGAACGAGCAACTGTTCTAACGCCGTTGTGTTTCTTGTTTTTTTTTTTTCTTCTTCGTGGAACTGCAGGAGTTATCTCCTATATGTGAAGGTCTCGTCCGTCGGCTTCTACTGGAGAATGGCTTATGTCGGCTGGAACAGATAGTCCTGGTCTTATTCAAAAAAAAAAAAAAAAAAAAATTCATTCATTGACTTATTTATCCATTTATGTGCATTATCTATTCAGTTGATTTTGACATTGGTAAAAACAGACAAAAACAACCCCCCCCCCAAAAAAAAAAAAAAAAAAATCAAAAAAATCAAGGGGCATTATCAAAGCTTAAGCTTAATGCTAAAGCCTTACTCACACACACACACACACACACACACACACACACGCATGCACACACACAAATAGACACACACACACACACACACACACACACACACGAGTGCACAAGCACTCGTCGATTTTCTCGAAGAGAAAAAAGGGGCGATAATTATGCCTGGTTCAAGATTATCAATTCACAAAAAATAACATTTGAATTTTTTTTTTTTTTTTAATTCAGTGATTCAGCATCTTCATCATTGTCTGCTTTTTCTCTCTCTGTCTTTGTCTCTGTCTCTGTCTATCCGTCTGTCTGTCTCTGTCTCTCTCTCTCTCTCTCTCTCACGTTCTCTTTCGCTCTTTCTCTGTCTGTCAGTCTCTCAGTCTAATAATTATCATCATCCTAGATGAACAGACTATAAATAAATAAACGAACCATCTGTCTGTCAGTCAGTCTGTCTGTCTGTCTGTCTGTCTCTCTCTCTCGCTCACCCTCTCTCAATCTCTTTCTGTCTGTCAGTCTCTGTCTCTCTCTCTCTCTCTATCTCGACAAAAGGAAAAGTAACTATGGCAGAGAAACGGCGATGTGCTTAATACCTCCCAAATCGCTCTCGCCCATCTATTAAGGGGAGGACATAACTCTCATTATCACGGGTGCGACACGACACGCACGCAGAAGAAACTACTACAACTACACATGATAATAGCCAATCCCTTCTCGAAAGCATTGTATTGTATTGTATTGTATTGTATTGTATTGTATTGTATTGTGTTGTATCTGTCGCGTGACGGAAGAAGGAAGTTGGGTTAACTTGACCCCTCGAATACGTTATGATTTTCGTGTTTTTTTTGTTTTTGTTTTTTTCTTTTCTTTTCTTTCTTTCTTTCCCAGCGTGTGTGCGTGCGTGCATGCATGCATGTGTGTGTGTGTGTGTGTGTGTGTGTGTGTGTGTGTGTGCGTGTGTAAGCGCGCGTGCGTGTGTGTTCCTTCTCTCCCTCGTAGTCAGCTCAGGTTGTTTGTTTATTCCCGTGCATGTATACCTGCACGTTATTAGGCTGAGCTACAGGTGTGATGAAAGAAAAGCACATCTGTCGATTTTTGTGGGCATCGGAAGATGTTTTGGTTACTGGCATTTGTACCCGGTCAGGGAGAGGTTGTATTTTTTTCAAATCCTGCTCCATTCATTTTGAAGTGAGAGGATTTCCGATTCGGTTTTGGGGCCTCCAGTGCCACTGCGTTTCCTGGGTCCTTGTCCGACCAGGAGGTCTGGAACTGCGTTCCAGTTCCAGGGATTTCATCTCCCTTACGTTGTTTTCCCCTCACGAGCTCTTGAGGTGAGTCATGTTGGACGGGCGTGAAGAGTGTTGGTTTTGTTTCTTTTTCTGTAGACAGGGAGCGGCCATTGATATGTATTTCAGTTTTTGTTGCTGTATTTTATATGTACACTTGCGAATTTAATTTAAGTGCCGTATAGCTCTCCCTATCCTTGTGAATCCAGCTTTATGTATATCTGTGTGCACACATCTTCTGTTTTGTTTTCGTGATAATGATGATCAATTTTCTTAAGACATTCAACTGTACGTGTGGGTGTATGCGAAACCCCTCTGTGTGTCTGCCTTAGCACATGCATCCTTTTTTGACTCACTTGTGTAAACAAAGTGAGTCTATGTTTTAACCCGGTGTTAGGTTGTGTGTGTGTGTGTGTGTGTGTGTGTGTGTGTGTGTGTGTGTGTGTGTGTGTCTCTGTGTGTGTGTGTGTGTCTGTGTGCGTGTCTGTGTGTGTGTGTGTCTGTGTGTCTGTGTAGCATTGACATTTTATCTGCAAATCCTTTGTCAGTTGACACCAAATTAGGCATAAAAATAGGAAAAATTCAGTTCTTTTCAGTCATCTTGTTTAAAACAATATTGCACCTCTGGGATGGGCACAAAAAAATGAAGCCTAATTATATGCAAACTGCATTTACTGTTATATTTATATTTTTTGTATTCTCTAAACTTGGCACTTTGATCTGATATTCTGACCCAACAACAAGAGCAGTCATTATTATCATTTTCTGTTCAAACAGGAACTTCTTTTGCTAAGCATGGAAGTTTTATTTATTTTGCAAACGTTTTGGTGCAGATAGTAAAAAAGGGAAATTACTCTGTAATTAATGCTAGGGGACTTAATTTGCTTTAAACTGATCTTTCTCATCTTAAACATTACATTTTGAAATTATACTCAATGCATAAAAATCTTGGATTTTTTTTAAAGTGTATCACAAGTTGGTCTTGAAGGCCTTGCCTCTCTTGTTTTTCTTGTGCTTGACTCTCGACTCGAGTCTGGTTACAGCTCCTAAGAGTGTTCCGACGAGTCCCAATCGTTCCCCGGGTGTTATGGTTGTCCTGGGCTCACGCAACCCACCTTCCTGAGCCTCCGCCGTAGTAGTCCCAGGCACCTGCAGCCTTCCTTCCCTGCGCCTGAGAGTTCCCCGAGTCTGTCAAAGAGATGTCCCCGCCGCGAATGAAGATCGTCGCTTTGCATGCCCTGTCTGCAGAAGGAATAGGACTCTCAGTGTGGTCGCCGGCATCTTGGTTTGTCTGTGGCATGGACCCTCGTGCTCAGGACCAATGCGAGCCGGACATGGACGGTAGAGGCTGCGTGTGCATGTGTGAGAGCAGTGCACAGGAGGGGTGAGTGTGTGTGCTCGAGCGAATATAATTTATTTATTTATTTATTTTAGTTTTGTTTTCTCTCATTCCCACTTAAAAAACAAAACAAACAGCAACAACAAAGCTTGAAATGATGAGGCGATTTGTATTAGCGGGTTAGTAAGGTTGGGTGGGGAGCGGGGGGTATAAAAGGAAATAGCGGTTAGTGCCTCACTGCTGTCTCTTTTGCGAGTACGTTTGTGTGAGTGAATAAAGTTTTGTATTGTTTGTAAATTTCTTGGTGTGGGCTGCAATATATTGAGCGTGCGAGGATCCGGAGACCCATATTTTCTTTTCTTTTTTTTCTCCTTTTAGATTGCGCAGGAACGGTCGGGTTATAGGTGGGTCCTCAACCTTTACCGGTCACGTGACAGTATCGTATCGTATCGTATCGTATTGTACTGTGTTGCATTGTATTGTATTGCATTACATTGTATTGCATTGGATTGCATAGTATCGCGTATCGTATCGTATCGTATAGTATTGTACCATACTGTGTTGTATTGTATTGCATTGCATGGTAACGTAGCGTATCGCTTCGTATCGTATCGTATTATATCGTATTGCATTGTATTATATTAGATTACCTTTTGTCACAACAGATCTCTCTGTGTGAGATCGCGTCGGAGAGAGCACTTCTCCATAGTGCAGCGCCACGATTTTTTTTTTCTTGTTCTTTCTCTTTTATTTTTCGGTCTTCAAGCATAATTATTTTATCACAGTGAATTCGTTCTGCAAGACTTTGCCAGGAACAAACCCCTTTAGTTGCCATGGTTTCTTTTTTTACGCGTGATAAGTGTGTGCTGCACATAGCACTTGGTTTTACCGTCTCATCCGATAGGCAAGTACCCGGCCCACCAGTCAAAGTACAGCGGGGAGAGAGAGGGATGTGGGAATGATTGGGGGGGGGGGGTGGGGGGGGGTGATGAAAATCTCGGTCCTTACATGGGACTCGAACTTATGGACACTCGCTTCTCAGTCGTCGCGTGTTGTACCAGTCGGCCACCGCTAACAGCAGCAAAAACAACAACAACAACAACAACAACAAAACAAAAACAAAAACAACAAACGTAACGAAAAACGATTGTGTACTTACTATTGGGGATGAGACAGAGGCAGAGACAGAGACAGACAGACAGACAGACAGACAGACAGACAAAGACGACAGACAGAGAGAGACAGAAACAGACAGAGAAAGGGAGGGACAAAGAGAAACACAGAGAGAAACAGAGACAGACAGACAGAGATAGACAGAGAGACAGAGACAGAGACAGAGAGACAGACAGAGGGACAGAGACAGGCAGAGAGACAGACAGAGATAGACAGCCATAGAGACAGACAGAGAATGAATGAATGAATGAATCTTTATTTTCCAATGGTGAAGACATTAGCACTTTGGCCGACTTACACATCTGCCGTTGATCTAAGAGACACACAGAGACAGAGACAGAGAGACAGACAGAGGGACAGAGACAGGCAGAGAGACAGACAGAGAGACAGAAAGACAGAGATAGAGAGAGGCAGAGAGACAGAGACAGAGAGAGACAGAGAAACAGACAGAGACAGAGAGAGATTCAAGATTCAAGATGATTTATTCATATAGGCCAAGGCCCCTAATGAAGGGGTATATGAACAGACAGCAATAAAAAACAAAGAAAAACAAAAACATTTCACATAATACAACATACATAAAAAACTCGATATAACATAAGTTCAAATGAAAAACTAGCCTAGCAACAAAACAGTGTTTTCATGACGTAATAGTTTCTCGGACTTTGAAAGCTTTATATAAATACAAAGCAAGGTTTCTAACAATTTCACAGGATGTTGAGGACAT
>NC_134900.1:25592478-25602478 GCF_041734735.1 Babylonia areolata | reverse complement strand
GAGAGAGAGAGACAGACAGACAGACAGAGAGACAGACAGAGACAAGAGGATAGTGTGAAACAGAGAGATAGACAGACAGAGAGAGAGAGAGAGAGACAGACAGACAGACAGACAGAGAGACAGACAGACAGACAGACAGAGAGACAGACAGAGACAAGAGGAGAGTGTGAAACAGAAAGATAGACAGACAGACAGAGAGAGAGAGAGAGAGAGAGAGAGAGAGAGAGAGAGACAGACAGACAGACAGACAGACAGACAGACAGACAGAGACAAGGGGATAGTGTGAAACAGAGAGATAGACAGACACAGAGAGAGAGAGGAGGAGGAAGAGCCGAGAGAGAGAGAGAGAGAGAGAGAGAGAGAGAGAGAGAGAGAGAGATTCGGAGACAGATACAGAGACACAGACAGAGACAAAGGGATAGTGAGAAACAGAGAGAGAGATAGACAGACACACAGAGAGAGGAGGAGGAAGAGCCGAGAGAGAGAGAGAGAGAGAGAGAGAGAGAGAGAGAGAGAGAGAGAGAGAGAGAGAGAGAGATTCGGAGACTGATACAGACACAGAAACAGACAAAGGGATAGTGAGAAACAGAGAGAGAGAGAGAGATAGACAGACACACAGAGAGAGGAGGAGGAAGAGCCGAGAGAGAGAGAAGGAGAGAGAGAGAGAGACAGAGACAGAGACAGAAAAAGGGATAGTGAGAAACAGAGATAGATAAGACAGGCAGAGAGAGAGAAGGAAGAGCCGAGAGAGAGAGAAGGAGGGAGGGAAGGAGAGAGAGAGAGAGAGAGAGAGAGAGAGAGAGAGAGAGAGGTGAAGAGACAGAGAGACAGACAGACAGAGAGAGAGAGAGAGAGAGAGAGAGGCAGGCGGACCAACATACAAGCAGACAGATGGGCAGAGTCTGGAGTGGAACAGAGTGAAAGACAAAAAAATATTGCCAAGTAACGATCTGTCAACGGCAGAGTTTCTTGTCCTTCGTTTCTTTGTTTGTTCATTTCTTGCGTGTTGCTTTGTTTTGATTCGCTTTGCTTTGGCAACCGTTGCGTTGCCTTGCTTTCGGTGACTTTGTTTTGGTTTCCTTTTTTTTTTTTTCTTGTTGTGTTTATCTTTGGTTTGATTTGATTTGCTTTCCCTTGCTTTGCTGGCATATTTGTTTCGTTTATTTGCTTAACGGCATTGAGACGGACCTGATTCCATGAAGGGAGTGTTGCAACTGATCAGCGCTGGCCGTGAAGTGGGCCTGCTGCAAAACAACAGCAGTAACAACAACCACGACAACAACAAAACCAGCAACAAACTACTTCTACAACAACAAAGAGGACGTCATCGTCGACAACAGCTACAACAACGACGATGACAACTATATCAACGACGACTTCAACATCAACAACAATGCCATTAGCAGCGACCAGTTGCCAGACGTTATTTCCAACACCCAAATAAGTTCCAGTGTCGGAACATTCTAGCTTTGTGAGAGAAAAAAAAAGAACACTTTATTGAAAGAGAATGATGAAAAGGGGCCAATTATGATGAACTATGCATTATTCTGGCAAATCATTTAAAGGAACAATCTCTTTAATCGATAATAAGATTACCGGGGCTGATCTACCTTCTTCAGAAGACATATATTATAAGCGGCTACTCAAAAAAGCAAAATCAATCAGCCAGGACGAATAACATCCAGCTTTTGGGATTTTCGAGATGCTCCCCTCTGGTCGACGGTACAGAAGTATAAGGACGAAAACCAATCGCTTTGCCAATAGCTTTTCCCCCAAAGCAGTCAAGGCGGCCCTGTCTCTCGAACAAATCCAGTGTGATGAATAGACTTGTGCAACCAACAACCATCTACAGAAAGATCTAGTCATCAGCCCCATCCATATGTAATATGCAGCTTCTGTTCAAACGTGTGTGTGTGTGTGTGTGTGTGTGTGTGTGTGTGTGTGTGTGTGTGTGTGTGTGTGTGTGTGTGTGTTTCTTTCTATTTTTTTTCTGTGCCTATCTCTCTTTGCATTCTTATTTATCTGTTTGATCATTTGTTTATTTGTTACTCCTTTCAGACACTTCCAAGATTTAATTTCGATTTGATGTTGTTTAGAACGCGGACGCTGGGTTACATATTCATTGTGTGCATCTGCTGTTTCACGAAACACACACAAAAAAAATCTTCTGCTTGCTGCTGCGTTTTGTTGTTTGAAGTGCCTTTGTTTGCTTTTGAGAATACAAATCTTGTTTACACCAAAAGAAGAAGACCGGGGGTGTGGGGTGTGCGAAGAAACACAGTGAAAAGGATCACAAGTGGCGGTGTTTTCTTGGTCACAGGGATGGGAAGAAGGAAGGAAAGAGTGAGAAGAAGAAGTTGGGAGAGGAGAGGAGAAAGAAAAAAAAAGAAGAAGAAAAATATTAAAAAAAAAAAAAAACATAGACAAGGGAGTTAAGGCAGTGTCGCTTCAGAACTAAATACCCGGATGAAGAGACACGGAGAAAGGATCACAAGTGGTGGTGTTTTCTTGGACACATGGATGGAAAGAAGGAAGGAAAGAAAGAAAGAAAGAAGAAGAAGTGGGGAAGGAGGGGAGAAAGAAAAAAAAAATGACATAGACAAGAGAGTTAAGGCAGTGTCGCTTCAGAACTAAATACCCGGATGAAGAAACACAGAGAAAGGATCACAAGTGGTGGTGTTTTCTTGGACACAGGGATGGAAAGAAGGAAGGAAGGAAGGAAAGAAAGAAAGAAGAAGTGGGGAAGAAGGGGAGAAAGAAAAAAAAAATGACATAGACAAGGGAGTTAAGGCAGTGTCACTTCAGAACTAACACCCGGATGAAGAGACACAGAGAAAGGATCACAAGTGGTGGTGTTTTCTTGGACACAGGGATGGAAAGAGAGAAAGAAGAAGAAGAGGAAGGAGGGGAGAAAGAAAAAAAGTAAATGACATAGACAAGAGAGTTAAGGCAGTGTCGCTTCAGAACTAATACCCTGATGAAGAGACACAGAGAAAAAAAATGAAGGTGGTGGTGTTTTCTTGGACACAGGAATTGAAAGAAGGAAGGAAGGAAAGAAAGAAAGAAAGAAGAAGTGGGTGAGGAAGGAAGAAAGAAAAAAAAAATGACATAGACAAGGGAGTTAAGGCAGTGTCGCTTCAGAACTAACACCCGGATGAAGAGACACAGAGAAAGGATCACAAGTGGTGGTGTTTGCTTGGACACAGGGATGGAAAGAAGGAAGGAAAGAGAGAAAGAAGAAAAAGGGAAGGAGGGGAGAAAGAAAAAAAAAAAAAAAAAACGAAGAAAAATAAAAGACAATGACAAGGGAGTTAAGGCAGTGTTGCCTCAGAACTAATACCCTGATGAAGAGACACAGAGAAAAAATTGAGGGTGGTGGTGTTTTCTTGGACACAGGGATTGAAAGAAGGAAGGAAGGAAAGAAAGAAAGAAAGAAGAAGTGGGTGAGGAAGGGAGAAAGAAAAAAATAAATGACATAGACAAGGGAGTGAAGGCAGTGTTGCTTCAGAACTAAATACCCGGATGAAGAAACACAGAGAAAGGATCACAAGTGGTGGTGTTTGTTTGGACACAGGGATGGAAAGAAGGAAGGAAGGAAGGAAAGAAAGTAAGAAAGAAAGAAGTGGGGGAGAAAGAAAAAAAACAAAAATACGAAGAAAAATAAAAGACAATGACAAGGCAGTTAAGGCAGTGTCGCTTCAGAACTAATACCCTGATGGAGAGACACAGAGAAAAGATTGAGGGTGGTGGTGTTTTCTTGGACACAGGGATGGAAAGAAGGATGGAAAGAAAGAAAGAAAGAAGAAGAAGTGGGGAAGGAGGTGAGAAAGAAAAAAAAAATGACATAGACAAGGGAGTTAAGGCAGTGTCGCTTCAGAACTAACACCCGGATGAAGAGACACAGAGAAAGGATCACAAGTGGTGGTGTTTTCTTGGACACAGGGATGGAAAGAAGGAAGGAAGGAAGGAAAGAAAGTAAGAAAGAAAGAAGTGGGGGAGAAAGAAAAAAAAACGAAGAAAAATAAAAGACAATGACAAGGGAGTTAAGGCAGTGTTGCCTCAGAACTAATACCCTGATGAAGAGACACAGAGAAAAAAAATGAAGGTGGTGGTGTTTTCTTGGACACAGGGATTGAAAGAAGGAAGGAAGGAAAGAAAGAAAGAAAGAAGAAGTGGGTGAGGAAGGAAGAAAGAAAAAAAAATGACATAGACAAGGGAGTTAAAGCAGTGTCGCCTCAGAACTAACACCCGGATGAAGAGACACAGAGAAAGGATCACAAGTGGTGGTGTTTGCTTGGACACAGGGATGGAAAGAGAGAAAGAAGAAGAAGGGGAAGGAGGGGAGAAAGAAAAAAAATGACATAGACAAGGGAGTTAAGGCAGTGTCGCTTCAAAACTAATACCCTGATGGAGAGACAGAGAGAAAAGATTGAGGGTGGTGGTGTTTTCTTGGACACAGGGATGGAAAGAAGGATGGAAAGAAAGAAAGAAAGAAGAAGAAGGGGAAGGAGGGGAGAAAGAAAAGAAAATGACATAGACAAGGGAGTTAAGGCAGTGTCGCTTCAGAACTAACACCCGGATGAAAAGACACAGTGAAAAGGATCACAAGTGGCGGTGTTTTCTTGGTCACAGGGATGGGAAGAAGGAAGGAAAGAGTGAGAAGAAGAAGTTGGGAGAGGAGAGGAGAAAGAAAAAAAAAAGAAGGAGAAAAATATTTTTAAAAAACCATAGACAAGGGAGTTAAGGCAGTGTCGCTTCAGAACTAAATACCCGGATGAAGAGACACGGAGAAAGGATCACAAGTGGTGGTGTTTTCTTGGACACAGGGATGGAAAGAAGGAAGGAAGAAAGGAAAGAAAGTAAGAAAGAAAGAAGTGGGGGAGAAAGAAAGAAAAAACGAAGAAAAATAAAAGACAATGACAAGGGAGTTAAGGCAGTGTCGCTTCAGAACTAATACCCTGATGAAGAGACACAGAGAAAAAATTGAGGGTGGTGGTGTTTTCTTGGACACAGGGATTGAAAGAAGGAAGGAAAGAGAGAAAGAAGAAGAAGAAGGGGAAGGAGGTGAGAAAGAAAAAAAAATGACATAGACAAGGCAGTTAAGGCAGTGTCGCTTCAGAACTAATACCCTGATGAAGAGACACAGAGAAAAGATTGAGGGTGGTGGTGTTTTCTTGGACACAGGGATGGAAAGAAGGAAGGAAGGAAAGAAAGAAAGAAGAAGAAGTGGGGAAGGAGGGGAGAAAGAAAAAAAAAATGACATAGACAAGGGAGTTAAGGCAGTGTCGCTTCAGAATTAATACCCTGATGAAAAGACACAGAGGAAGGATCACAAGTGGTGGTGTTTGCTTGGACACAGGGATGGAAAGAAGGAAGGAAAGAGAGAAAGAAGAAAAAATGGAAGGAGGGGAGAAAGGAAACAAAAACGAAGAAAAAAAAAGACAATGACAAGGGAGTTAAGGCAGTGTTGCCTCAGAACTAATACCCTGATGAAGAGACACAGAGAAAAAAAATGAAGGTGGTGGTGTTTTCTTGGACACAGGGATTGAAAGAAGGAAGGAAGGAAAGAAAGAAAGAAAGAAGAAGTGGGTGAGGAAGGAAGAAAGAAAAAAAAATGACATAGACAAGGGAGTTAAAGCAGTGTCGCCTCAGAACTAACACCCGGATGAAGAGACACAGAGAAAGGATCACAAGTGGTGGTGTTTGTTTGGACACAGGGATGGAAAGAGAGAAAGAAGAAGAAGGGGAAGGAGGGGAGAAAGAAAAAAAAATGACATAGACAAGGGAGTTAAGGCAGTGTCGCTTCAGAACTAATACCCGGATGAAGAGACACAGAGAAAAAAATAGAGGGCGGTGGTATTTTCTTGGACACAGGGATGGAAAGAAGGATGGAAAGAGAGAAAGAAGAAGAAGTGGGGAAGGAGGGGAGAAAGAAACAAAATAAATGACATAGACAAGGGAGTTAAGGCAGTGTCGCTTCAGAACTAACACCCGGATGAAGAGACACAGAGAAAGGATCACAAGTGGTGGTGTTTTCTTGGACACAGGGATGGAAGGAAGGAAGGAAGAAGAAGGGGAAGGAGGGGAGAAAGAAAAAAAATGACATAGACAAGGGAGTTAAGGCAGTGTCGCTTCAAAACTAATACCCTGATGGAGAGACAGAGAGAAAAGATTGAGGGTGGTGGTGTTTTCTTGGACACAGGGATGGAAAGAAGGATGGAAAGAAAGAAAGAAAGAAGAAGAAGTGGGGAAGGAGGGGAGAAAGAAACAAAATAAATGACATAGACAAGGGAGTTAAGGCAGTGTCGCTTCAGAACTAACACCCGGATGAAGAGACACAGAGAAAGGATCACAAGTGGTGGTGTTTTCTTGGACACAGGGATTGAAAGAAGGATGGAAAGCAAGAAATAAAGAAGGAAAAGTGGAGGAGGAGGGGAGAAAGAAAAGAAAAAGACACAGACAAGAGAGTTAAGGCAGTGTCGCTTCAGAACTAACACCCGGATGAAGAGACACAGAGAAAGGATCACAAGTGGTGGTGTTTGTTTGGACACAGGGATGGAAAGAAGGAAGGAAGGAAAGAAAGAAAGAAAGAAGAAGTGGGTGAGGAAGGGAGAAAGAAAAAGATAAATGACATAGACAAGGGAGTGAAGGCAGTGTCGCTTCAGAACTAAATACCCGGATGAAGAAACACAGAGAAAGGATCACAAGTGGTGGTGTTTTCTTGGACACAGGGATGGAAAGAGAGAAAGAAGAAGAAGGGGAAGGAGGGGAGAAAGAAAAGAAAATGACATAGACAAGGGAGTTAAGGCAGTGTCACTTCAGAACTAAACACCCGGATGAAGAGACACAGAGAAAGGATCACAAGTGGTGGTGTTTTCTTGGACACAGGGATGGAAGGAAGGAAGGAAGGAAGGAAAGAAAGCAAGCAAGAAAGAAGAAGTGAGGGAGGAGGGGAGAAAGAAAAACAACAACAAAAACATAGACAAGGGAGTTAAGGCGCTTCAGAACTAATACCAGAAGCGTGGATATTCACAGGGACTCACTGTGATAAATCCCCGGGTAGTTTTGTCAAGCACCGAAGGTCGCGAAAGCTGAAAGACAACAACACCATCGAAAAGGTCAGGTCCAAATATTCCATTTTCTTTTCAAAGAGCAGAGGTTTTGTTGTTGTTGGCTTCTTTTGATTTGTTGTTCTCGTTGTTGTTGTTTTTCTTTCTTTTTGAAAATACCCTGACATTTGGTATTTTGAAAAAGAGTACTTCTCTCTATCCTTATCTATCTATCTACCTATCTATATCGATCTTTCTCCCTGCGCGCTTGCGCGCGCGTGTATGTCTGTTTGTGTGCGTGTCCGTGTGCGTGTGTGTGTGTGTGTGTGTGTGTGTGTGTGTGTGTGTGTGTGTGTGTGTGTGTGTGTGTGTGTGTGTGGACGTTCTGACTCTCTTTTTCCATCTGTTTGTCTCTGTCTCTCTCTTTACATGTCTGTCTGTTTCTCTTTTTCTTCAAAACACACACACACACACACACACACACACACACACACACACACTCACACACACACACACACACACGCTCTCGCTCTCTCTCTCTCTCTCGCTCTCTCTCAAGAACACACACACATACGTGTGCGCCTGCGCGCGCTTTGTATCAGCGTTGTAAAAAATAAAACAGCAAAAGGAAGAAGAAGAAGAAAAAAAAACAACAACAACCCAACCCCCCAAAAAAAACCCAAACAAACAACAACAACAACAAAACAGAAAAAAAAAACAATGATCGGATAAAAAAAAATATTAGCTGAGCCATATATTTTCAAGAAAAATTCACATTTGGCTATAAAGATTTTTTTTTTTTCATAGGAGGTGGGCAGCACGAGATACTTTCTTTGTTAAAGATTTGATTGACGAACGTGGTAAATTCTCAACGTACCAATCCTTTTCACACAAAAAAAACCCATAAGACGTAGAATTAATTTAATGGAATTTACAAGTTGCATTCACTCGATTAAACATTATTTGAAAACGAATAACATTAAGATTGAAAGTAGTGTGGCAGAAACCAACACAAAAGCTAAACACCTCCTAATGAGTGTAAATAAAGGATCTAAACAATATCACGAAATATCAATGAATAAATTAGAAGTATCTAGCATTAAATCATTTACAACATGAGAGGAGAAGCTGCATACACATTTAAAACTGGGAAGCGATATTAAAAAAAGGTTTGCAAAATAAACGATGTGAAGTTAAAATGGTTTCAAATTAGAATTTGTCATAGAATCCTGGAGACAAATACTATTCTGAACAAGAGAGGCAAGGCCTTCAAGACTCACTTGTGATATGTATTGAGTATAATTTCAAAATGTAATGTTTAAGATGAGAAAGATCAGTTTAAAGCAAATTAAGTCCCCTAGCATTAATTACAGAGTAATTTCCCTTTTTTACTATCTGCACCAAAACGTTTGCAAAATAAATAAAACTTCCATGCTTAGCAAAGGAAGTTCCTCTTTGAAAAAAAAAGAAGATAATAATGACTGCTCTTGTTGTGTCAGAATATCAAATCAAAGTGCCAAGTTTATAAAATACAAAAAAATATAAATATAACAATAAATGCAGCTTGCATATAATTAGGCTTCATTTTTTATTTTTTTGTACCCATCCCAGAGGTGCAATATTGTTTTAAACAAGATGACTGGAAAAAAAATTGAATTTGTCCTATTTTTATGCCTAATTTGGTGTCAACTGACAAAGCATTTGCAGAGAAAATGTCAATGCTAAAGTTTACCACGGACACACACACACACACACACACACACGCACAGACAACCGAACACCGGGTTAAAACATAAACATGGTTTAAACAAAAAAAAGATAAATGCAAGTTCTGTGGTATAGAGAAGGACACTGTAAACCATCACCTGTATGACTGCCAGCACGCACTATCCTTTTGGACAGAATTACAAGGTGTCATCATAGAACATTGTCATAATTGTACTGACCTAAATTTAAAATGATAAGCTTATACTGTTTGGAACTGAAGAGAACACCAGAGCTGATAGCGAATTAGATCTTATCCTACTACTTGGAAAATTCTTTAACTCTTTCCATACGAACGGCGAAAGAGACGACGTCAACAGCGTTTCACCCCAATTACCATCATCAAAATATTGCAAGCGGAAGGCTCTTGTTGACAAAGAATACCACAATTCTGAAGACGGAAGCTAAAGGTTAGGTCATTCAGACACCCACTGGACATCCGAAAGGTCTGTGTAGAGGAGAAGAGAGGACTGGCCGTACTGAGTGAGTTAAATATAGATACAGAATAAACAAACATAGACCAAATATTCAAATGTTCTTGACAGAATTAAAGATTAGATACAAAATTTTAAAAAAACAAACAAAAAAAACATGCACACCTACTGAACATGCAAAAGCATGAATTTGTTACAAAATGGCTACCATACATGAACTTGATAGAACAATGAACTCTGTCAATTTGGTTTCACAATCCTTTAGTTAAAGGGAAAGGTACTCCTGTTTCCCCTATTTCACCTGATTTTGTTATCTATTGTCGATATTTTTATGCTAGCTCTGCCTGTATTTGTCCTTTGTCTTGTGGTGATACAAATTCATATCTCGAGTGTATTACATTGTCCATTTAGATAGCGAAAAAATGCACTCATATGAAGACTTTCCCTTCTTGTTCATACCAAGAAAGTGTCCCTAGTTCGCCCTTGTGTGTGTGTGTGTGTGTGTGTGTGTGTGTGTGTGTGTGTGTGTGTGTGTGTGTGTGTGTGTGTGTGTGTGTGTGTGTGTGTGTTCACTCAGGTTTTCACAATGAAGGAAAGAAGGCAAAAGTAACAAGGAAATAAAAAAAAAAAAAAAGAAATCATCAGCAATGCCAACGAGGATGGTGGTGAATGTCATGAAACACAGGTTTTATTTCAAAGCGTCCTTCAAAGTCAGTATTTTAAGAGGCTTAAACGTAGTACATATGTAGAAAA
>NC_134900.1:25582478-25584978 GCF_041734735.1 Babylonia areolata | reverse complement strand
ACGGACAGACGGAGACAGAGAGAAAGAGCGGCAGCCAGAGAAAGAGAGAAAGAGAAAGAGAGAGAGAGTGAGTTAGACAGACAGACAGACAGACAGACAGACAGACAGACGGACAGAGACATACACAAACAAACTGAGACAGACAGACAGACAGGCAAGCAGACATACAAACAGACGGACGGACGGACGGACGGACAGACGGAGACAGAGAGAAAGAGCGGCAGCCAGAGAAAGAGAGAAAGAGAGAGAGAGAGAGAGAGAGAGAGAGAGAGAGAGACAGACAGACAGACAGACAGACGGACAGACGGACAGACGGAGACAGAGAGAGGAAGAGTGATAACCAGAGAGAGAACTCAGAACTCAAAACGTGTTGTTGTTTTTTTGGGTTTTTTTTTTGTATTCAAGGATTCATATTTCAGGCATTGCCCAATCTGACCTTGCTAATCTACATCAGTTAACAGTGGCACACATACTTATATCTAATAGAAATGGGAGAAAGAGAGAAGAAAAAAAAAAGTCCTGCAGAAAGAATATGCTAAAGAGAGAGACGCAGAGAGAGAGAGAGAGAAAGGGAGAGAGAGAGAGAGAGAGAGAGGGAATGGACAAATACTGGGAGACATACACGTTTATCCAAGCTGCTCGGTTTCGCACACTTTTGAAGCAACCCGATCTGATTTCACTTTTTTTTTTTAAAGCTCCCAAGCTGCAAACAAACAAACGATAAAGGAAAGTTTGAAGAATGAAGACCATTCGAAGTGTTAAAGTATTTTTCTCTTTAAAAAACAACAACAAAACATTCTTCAATGATCCCCCCCCCCCCCCCCGAACTCCCATTTCCCCACCCCCCAACTCCCATTTCCCACACGATTACAATAAATTTGAAAAGCAGTGTTCACTATTTTGGGTTCCGATTAAAGATGATGAACGTCGCGGCTAACATTCTGACATTTCTTTTCTGCAGGGGGGTGGGGAGACCCAACTCGTTGAAAGAAAACAGACTGGGAGAAAGACAGACAACAGACTAACAGACAGACAGACAGACAACCAAGTTTTACACGTAGGCTTACTCATCAGACACACTGATTAGTGGATAATTGAATGAATGATGGAACGAAGGAAGAACGGAAGGTAAGAAAAGAAGGGAGAAAATAATGAAATGACGAAATAAGCAGGCATTGATAAGCGCACGGCAACGTGTTGGTTAATCTTGTTGTTGATATTAATTTTTCTCTTCTTCTTCTTCTTCTTCTTATCATCCATATTCTTTTCGTCATTGATGTTCTTCTTGTTCTTAATCTCGTTCTTCTTCTTGTTTTTCTCCTCTTCCTCCTCCTCCCCCTTTTTCTTTTTCATCCACAACTCCCCGTGTTCACATGTGTCAAACTACATCAATAAATCAATCAATTAAGAAACGAACCGGCCAAATAATTACACAGATGAAATGAAAAACAAACAAACAAACAACCCCCCAAAAAAAACAAAAACAAAAAACAAACAAACCCAGATTCGGAAAATCGGAAAATAAAACAAACGAACCAATATATATACAAATGAGGTAGTCATATGAACAGATAATCTTTTGGTGGTCTTAAAAAAAAAAAAAAAAAAAAAAAAAGTCAGCACAGATCCAGATACATGAATCCAAAATTACAAACATCAAGTGTCACAGCTATGAAAGCGACAACAACGAAAATGAACGGCGATTGAAACTAAAAGAATATGAATGAAGAAAGGATAAAGAAAAAGAGAAGCCATCAAACATATCAAGAAAAAGAGAAACAAGAATGCAAACGAAACAAAACACAACAAGAGAGGCAAGGCCTTCAAGACTCACTTGTGATACACTTTAAAAAAAATCCAAGCTTTTTATGTATTGAGTATAATTTTAAAATGTAATGTTTAAGATGAGAAATATCAGTTTAAAGCAAATTAACTCCCCTAGCAGAGAGTAATTACAGAGTAATTTCCCTTTTTTACTATCTGCACCAAAACGTTTGCAAAATAAATAAAACTTCCATACTTAGCAAAAGAAGTTCCTGTTTGAACCAAAAATGATAATAATGACTGCTCTTGTTGTTGGGTCAGAATATCAGATCAAAGTGCCAAGTTTAGAGAATACAAAAAAATATAGATATAACAGTAAATGCAGTTTGCATATAATTAGGCTTCATTTTTTAAAATTTTTTTGTGCCCATCCCAGAGGTGCAATATTGTTTTAAACATGATGACTGGAAAGAAATGAATTTTTCCTATTTTTATGCCTAATTTGGTGTCAACTGACAAAGTATTTGCAGAGAAAATGTCAATGTTAAAGTTTACCACGGACACACACACACACACACACACACACACACATACACACACACAGACAACCGAACACCGGGTTAAAAATTAGACTCATTTTGTTCACACAAGTGAGTAAAAAAAAGACGTAATAAATACAAACAAAGAAACAAACAGCCAAATATTCCAGAAGGACTGTGGTTGGAAACACTTGAGC
>NC_134900.1:25549978-25554978 GCF_041734735.1 Babylonia areolata | reverse complement strand
GAAATGCCGGTGATTGTCATTGTCTGGTCTGCACGCTTTCCGTCCGTGAGTAGAATGATGTCAGTCTGTCACGTTTCACGGACCGATTACGTTTTGAACACGATTTTACCTTCTTCTTTCACATAGAAAATGATTATGTCGGAAGGCGTCGGCGTTTAGTATCCGCGGATGACGTGTGTACAACTGGAGGACGGAAACGGGTCAACAACATGATGGCGGAAATGTGATGCAGTCTGGATCAGGTTTTAGATTTGTTTTGTTTTCGTTTTTTGTTTTTTGGTCGATTGATGCCAGGAATAAACTCCTGCCGGATAGACGGTTGCATACAGCATCCGATTGGGTGTCGGGAGTAAATGAACGAATATGAATTAATGGGTAGATGATATGATATGATTTGGTTTGAAAACGGAACCTGTGACTCTCTTTCTCTCTCTCTCTCGCTGTCTCTCTCTCTGTTTGTGTGAATGTGTGTGTGTGTGTGTGTGTGTGTGTGTGTGTGTGTGTGTGTGTGTGTGTGTGAACCGGGACGAGCAGTGCAATGGCGCTGGAATGGCGCAAAAAAAGATGCAGCAGCGAAAGAAAGAATGAAAGAAAGTGAAACTAATAAACCAAGAGATAAATAGACAAATAGATAGATAAATAAATGAATAAATAAATAAATAAGCACAAAAGACCCGTAAGAAACAAAGTCTTCATGGCTCACGTGTGATTTCTACTGCACAAAATATATGACCACTCTTCCTAGCTATCCCTTGTTCGCTTTCGCTTTACCTTTCGA
Organism: Babylonia areolata; assembly: GCF_041734735.1. Taxonomy (NCBI): domain Eukaryota; kingdom Metazoa; phylum Mollusca; class Gastropoda; order Neogastropoda; family Buccinidae; genus Babylonia; species Babylonia areolata. The sequence continues at coordinate 25,554,200 of NC_134900.1, read as the reverse complement.
CTGAACAAGGGACGGCGCCTTCTGGGAGAGATGTTAAATGGAAAGGATGTGCCATACCATTTCTAACTCCGCATACACTGTTACATACATGCACTAGGTCAACAAAACCACTGAAATGTAAACAAATGTAAACGTTAAATGGGGGTCGGTCCATTGTTATGATACAGATGACAGATCTTTTATTCATTTATTTATTTATTTATTTATTTGTTTACATAATGGGTTAAGATAGAGGAGGAAGAGAGAGAGGATGGATGACAGAAAAGCTTCAATATCAAACAAACAACTCACACTAGGGCAACGATAAACCCAGACAGATGTAATCACTTGTCATACATGTTTAGAATGCATACATCAGAACACCAGAACATCAAAAAAAAACCCTGGCAAATGTACACAGACATCGAATATTCTTAAAATGCATGCCTCAAGACACACTGGGGCAATTGCTGCGCCAGATGATAGGGGAAAGAATGAAAGTGATTAGTTAAGGTGTGTGGGGGAAAGTGGTGCATGAAAGGTAAATAATTATGAAAGAAGAAAAAGAAAGATGTGGGGAAAAAAAAAAAGAAGAGGATGGAGGCCCCACAAAAAAAAAAAAAAAAGTGGGAAAAAAGAGGAGGTTGGAGGCCCCACAAAAAAAGAAAAAAAAAGAAAAAAACAACAGCACAAAACATCAACAACTACAAAAACGAAAGCTGTATGATGGAAACAAAGCAATTCTATCGTAAACAGCTCGCATCGATCAGCAATTCCATTGTGTTGCGATCATACAATAGATACGTTAAAATTTCAAACTTTAGCTTTTTTTTTATTCTCACAGCTTCTCGTCTTCGATAAATCGAAACATAACCGCCAAACCACTTTTGTTTTTTTTTCAGGAGTGTCATTCTCCAAGAAATTCATCCCGGACAAGTCCGGTTCTTTCAGCGAAGTTATGATCGGCGGATTGGACTCGTTCGCTCACTTCGAACAGCCACTCCGATCTAAACGAGAGAGAGAGAGAGAGAGAGAGAGAGAGAGAGAGAGACAGAGAGAGAGAGAGAGAGCTCTCAAGAACTCAAAATATGTTCATGCAGAGAGAGAGAGAGAGAGAGAGAGAGAGAGAGAGAGACAGCGAGAGAGAGAGAGAGAGAGAGAGAGAGAGAGCTCAAGAACTCAAAATATTTTCATGCAGAGAGAGAGAGAGAGAGAGAGAGAGAGAGAGAGAGAGAGCTCAAGAACTCAAAATATTTTCATGCAGAGAGAGAGAGAGAGAGAGAGAGAGAGAGAGAGAGAGACAGCTCAAGAACTCAAAATATTTTCATGCAGAGAGAAAGAGAGAGAGAGAGAGAGAGAGAGAGAGAGAGAGAGAGAGAGAGAGACAGCTCAAGAACTCAAAATATTTTCATGCAGAGAGAAAGAGAGACAGAGAGAGAGAGAGAGAGAAAGAGAGAGAGAGAGAGAGAGAGAGACAGCTCAAGAACTCAAAATATTTTCATGCAGAGAGAGAGAGAGAGACAGCGAGAGAGAGAGAGAGAGAAAGAGAGAGAGAGAGAGAGAGAGAGAGAGCTCAAGAACTCAAAATATTTTCATGCAGAGAGAAAGAGAGAGAGAGAGTGAGAGAGAGAGCTCAAGAACTCAAAATATTTTCATGCAGAGAGAGAGAGAGAGAGAGAGAGAGAGAGAGAGAGAGAGACAGAGAGAGAGAGGGACAGCGAGAGAGAGAGAGAGAGAGCTCAAGAACTCAAAATATTGTCATGCACATCGGCCTTGGGCCACACTACAACAGGGGTGAGCAGGAAACAAAAGCTGAGGGAGCGTCCGAACAAGGTGTGAAAAAAGGGATTCGTCTGCTTAAAACTCTCTCCATACGAACGGCGAAAGAGACGACGTTAACAGCGTTTCACCCCAATTACCATCATCAAAATATTGCAAGAGGAAGGCTCTTATACTGAAGAGGTGAATGTTGACAACGAATACGACAATTTCTGACGACGGAAGCTAAAGGTTGGGTCATTCAGACACCCACTGGACATCCGAGGGGTTTGTGTAGAGGAGAAGAGATGACTGGCCGTACTGAGTGAGTTAAAGATTCCAAGAGAGAGAGAGAGAGAGAGAGAGAGAGAGAGAGAGAGAGAGAGAAGCTACTTAATATTGTCGAAATCCGTGAAAATGCGCGTTCATCTTAAAAAACAACAACAACAACAAACAAAAAACAAAAACAAAACAAAACAACAACAAAACAAACAAACAAAAAACAACAACCCAGAATAATAGCGGAAGTTCGCCTTATGTTCCTATGACCTGGAAAGCCTTCAAAACGCGCACGCACAGTGCACGTCTGATAAGGGTATCTGACAAACGCTGGACCGCAAATCACGAAGATTTGTTGATTTAGTGATAAGAAACTCTATGGAGAGCTGGACAGTACAAGGTCTTCAGAGAAGAAGTCCCCCTCGGTCAAGTGTTTCGGCCCTTAACTCCTTACCCTCTAAGGGGCCAGGCCGCACACAGGTCATGACTTCTGGATGCCCTTGTATTGCCGCCTTTTCTTTTTTCTGTTTTCCTGGTCATCAGCAGGTTCGAACCCGCGCCTCCAGGGTGGTCGCCACTTCAGGACTGAGTCACCTTTTCTGGAAGACATTTAAACCACTGAGCCATCGTACGCCTAGTTTGAGTAAGGAAATTTAATCCTTATGAGGTTTACTTTCATTCCTCCTCGACCAGATCCAGCTGGAACTCTTTTCTGCTGCTTCTGCCATTGCCTTGAGAGTCCATGTCCTCTCTATGCCAGAAATCGACAGCTGTTTCATGAAGCGGTGGGCAGATGCGCCCACAATACCCTCTTGCACCAATCTCTATGGCAAGGACTTTGGCTTGGAAGCCAGATTCTCTCAGGTTGCTGGCTAGACTAGCATACTTATCGGTCTTGTAGATGTGGGCTTCCTCCATTCTGCTTTCGTAGACATCTAGGTCGTTAGTGGACACCATGCTGTCAGTGATGACGTCCATGGACAAGTCATTGTCTGAAAAACAATTTAGCGGTCTGCTTTGTCTCCTTTTCAGCAATCCATAATCACGAACACGTTATTGTAGTCTGTGTGTTGCATATGATTTAAAAAGAATATGCATAGATGGGGGTCACTAACTTGATGACAACGTACCGACAAAACGACTACTTGTGCGAAAGTAGGTGTACCCTATATGGGTAAGACCTTAACACTGACCTGATAGTTCCGGGTTCGAATCTCGATGATGGCGCCTGGTGGGTAAAGGGTAGAGATTTTTCAGAACTCCCAGGTCAACATACGTGCAGACCTGTTAGTGCCTGAACCCCCATCGTGTGTATACGCACGCAGAACATCAAATACGCACGTAAAACATCCTGTAATCCATGTCAGCGTTCGGTGTGTTAAAAAAGCAAGAACATACCCGGCATGCACCCCCCCTCCCCCCCAAAAAAAACGGAGTATGGCTGCCTACTTGGCGGGGTAAATCGACAGAATGGTCATACATGTAAAAAAAAAGTGACATGTCTGTCTGAGTGTGTATGTGTGCGTGCCTGAAATCTGATTGAATGACACAGGAAACGAATGATGAGCGCCCAGTGGCAGCCGTCAGTCGGCTGTACCCAGGAAGGCAGACCCCGTGTTTGTAAAGCGCTTAGAGCTTGGTCTCCGACCGAGGGTAGGCACTATATAAATAGCGCTTGGTCTCCGACCGAGGATAGGCGCTATAGAATTATCCACATCAAACCTTCACGCTGAGTTCCAAACACAAAAGCCGTTAAGTGCTTAAATCATACTTTAAAAAATAATATGATGCTGTTTTAGATGGAAGAGATCCGTCTATATATATATATATATATATATATATATATATATATATATATATAAAGGAAGAAAAAAAACCCATACTATACTTAGATTGATGTCCCATCACTTTTTGTTGTTCTCTAGGCAGGAGTGTGCATCGTAGTAACTGCCACATTAATCAGGAGTTAATCTTTTAACTACAGAAAACAAGCAGCTAAAATGACGCGCTATTCATCAGTGTGTCAATATGTCAGATAAAAGTGCTTCGTTTTGTGAGCAAGAATTTTTTTTTTTTTTTTAAGTGAGAAAGTACTGTCCCCCCCACCCCCCACCCCCCCCCCCCCCCACCCCCCCGACCCTCGACCTCCCCTAATCATTCAGACATCACCCCCAAGGAATCGAGGAACATTTTTTTTTCTCTCTCG
>NC_134900.1:25542478-25544978 GCF_041734735.1 Babylonia areolata | reverse complement strand
GACGCTCAGCTGCCAATACAGAGAGTCCGTGAGGGTGTGGGTTCGAATCCCGCTCTCGCCCTTTCTCCCAAGTTTGACTGGAAAATCAAACTGAGCGTCTAGTCTTTCGGATGAGACGATAAACCGAGGTCCCGTGTGCAGCACGCACTTGGCGCACTGAAAAAGAACCCATGGCAACGAGAGTGTTGTCCTCTGGCGAAATTACGTCAAATGAAATCCACTTTCATAGGTACACAAATATGTAAGCATGCACTCAAGGCCTGACTAAGCGCGTTGGGTTATGCTGCTGGTCAGGCATCTGCTCAACAGATGTGGTGTAGCGTGTATGGATTTGTCCGAACGCAGTGACGCCTCCTTGAGAAAGTGAAACTGAAACTGAAACTGAAACTGTTTGCTTCATTTTTTGTTTGTCCCTCTCTGCACTCACTCCCTCTTTCTCTATCCTCTCCATCTCCCCCCCCCTCTCTCTCTCTCTCTCCCTCACTTTCTCTCCATCACTCTCCCCGCCCTCCGCTTTTCTCACGCTCCCCCCCCCCTCTCTCTCTCTCACACACGTTCCTTCTCTCTCTCACGCTCTCTCTCCTTTGTCACTCTCTCTCTTTCTCTCTCTCTTGCATTATTTTGTTGTTTGCATTTTTTCCACTGTTGTTGCATTTTGGTGTAGTTGCTATTGATAATCATATCCCTTACGTGGTAATACTCATTTTTGTGTGTAAATATGCGTGTGTGTGTGTGTGTGTGTGCGTGCGCGCGCGCGCGCGCGTGTGTGGGTGTGTGTGCGTGCGTGTGTGCGCGCGAGTGTTTGTGTGTGTGCGCGTGTATGTGAGTGCTCGTGTTTGTGTACGTGTTTTTTTTTTTTTGTTTTTTTTGGTGTGTTTGTGTTATGTGCGCGCATGTTTGTTTGTATGTGTGTGTGTGTGTGTGTGTGTGTGTGTGTGTGTGTGTGTGTGTGTGTGTGTGTGTGCATTTTGGGAGGGGTGCGGGGGTGTGACGGCTCAAGGGTGAATATTCATTTGCCGCGAGCGTCATCGATAAGGATCATGTGTCATTAACCCGAGAAATATCGCGGACTCAGTATGTGTGTGTGTGTGTGTGTGTGTGTGTGTGTGTGTGTGTGTGTGTGTGTGTTGAGTGTGTGTGTGTGTGTGTGTGTGTGTGTGTGTGTGTGTGTGTGTTGAGTGTGTGTGTGTGTGTGTGTGTGTGTGTGTGTGTGTGTGTGTGTTATGTAAAGGCTGACCTCTGGGTTACAAAAACTGTTTAATTTTCTGTCGGTGCTAATTCTTGCGCTTGCGCTGTGTGCGAAAGGCAAAGAGAGAGAGAAAGAAAGAGAGAGAGAGAGAGAGACAGAGAGAGAGACAGACAGACAGACAGACACACGGACAGACGGACAAACAGACAGACAGAGATAACGAACGAATGAACGAAATTTTATTTCACCAGGGTAATGAGGTAAGAAATGGTACATGCTTCTTGTTTTTTCCCCACACAGCCCTTGGGATTAAAGTACATGGAATAAGATTATATATATATATATATATATATATATATATATATATATATATATATATATATATATATATATATATATATACATATATATATAAAAGAAACATTAACAAAGAGTTATATACAAAAATGAAGGAAAACTGGACACTAAACACCAAGCTTCCGTGGACAAATACTAACTGCAGACGACAAAACAGAATAACGCACACATGTACGCCCACGAGAGAAAGAGAGGAAGAGAGACGAGGCAAGATTCACAAGACAATTTCTTATCGAGGATAATAGATAAGCAGTGGCGCGATTTGTTTTTTTCATTTTTTTCATCCAGTCCCCTGCCCTGAAACAGGGTCTTCACTACACACAATACTACATTATTATGTCATTGCATGAACTACACAGTGCTACTTTGAAGTCATAGCATGAGAACACAATACTACATAAAGGCATAAACATGGTCATAATAAGACATAGACACAGACAGACACACAGACACACACACACACACACACTCTCTCTCTCTCTCTCTCTCTTTCTCTCTCTCACACTCTCTCTCTCTCTCACGCATACTTACACTTACACACACACATAAGCATACATTGTGCATGTTAACAAATACTATACTAATGTGAATATGAAACAGTAAGTCTATAATAAAAATTACACATAGCAATAACGGTGGGGGACGAGGAGGGGACGTGGCGGGGGAGGGGGGGGGGGGGAGAATGTTCATTGCCAAAGGAAGCATAATTCAACATAGTATGAAAATAAAAAATGTCACATGTGAACGAGAGAGAGACAGGCAGACAGACAGACAGATAGACAGAGACAGACAGACAGACAGACACACACAGAGAGAGAGAGAGAGAGAGAGAGAGAGAGAGAGAGAGAGAGAGAGAGATCGAGAATGAAACAATATCAACTGATGAATAGATAACCTCATATTACGTGGAACATGTGATAGAGAACAGGAGGTCAGTAAGGATGACAAAGTAAC
>NC_134900.1:25522478-25534978 GCF_041734735.1 Babylonia areolata | reverse complement strand
GTGGAAGTGGTTCAGCTTCTTGGCATGTCGTTGGTACACTGTCCAAGTTTCATAGGCATACAGTATTGTGGGAAGAACTACTGCTCTGTAGACCTTTAGCTTGGTCTCAAGACTAATTCCTCTTCTGTTCCAGACATTTGCATTGAGTCTACCAAAAGTTGACACGAGTTGAACGCCACGTGAAAGAAACACAGATACAAGAAAGTTGCTGGTGTGTATCTTATGTAGCGTTGGAAATGACAGCAATACTGTTATCATCACTTCTGCTTTGACTTCAACTGTCATACTACTTCGACTGTTGCTGATGTTCTGTGTGTGAATGATAAGGAACTGATCACCACACATTACAGAACAGACTTGAACACACGTGTGCACGTGTTCACACACGCACGCACGCACGCACGCACACACACACACACACACACACACACACACACACACACACACACTGACTGACTGAAACCATTTATTGTCAGATTAACTGTTTGTTGTACTGACATTTTCGCAACCATTTGAATAAAATATTAACTGAGCAACACAAGGAAATTCTGATTTGAGGAAGGTATGATTTATAAAAAAACAAAACAAAAAACAAACAAACAAAAAAACACAAAAAAAACCCAACATATTTAACAAATCAAGGTACCAAATTTCATTAATATCATTATCTCCAAAAAAATATTCTAACGCACCCACATACTCACATACGTTTTTCCCCCACCCTCTCTCTACATACATCCATGCATGCACACAAACGCCCACACACACACACACACACACACACACACACACACACACACACACACACACACACACACACACACACACACACACACACACATTTCATTGACCCCAAATGATGCAATCCCTTACTGTCGTGACTCCATCTAGAATTCGAGACCAGACATACAACACGTGTCACCTCAGTCAGTCACCTTCTCGAGACGAGAGGTGAGAAGGGAGAATGGAGTGAGGGGGGAGGTTAGGGGGGGGGGGGGGAGAATACCCACGGCCACCACTAACGTCCACAGCAGTCACAGCACTGAAGCCATTCTGCCTCCACACCCCCCCTCCCCACACACACACACACACACACCACCCTCCCCCTCATACGCCAACCCCCTCCTATCCCTTTCCCCATAACTTACAATATACATGTGTGTGCGTGCGCGTGACTGTTGTCTGACACGGGGAACGAACGCTGTATGCCTGAAGGCATCTGTTTGTCAGATTTTAGAGAACTGGTCTGGAAATCATCTACGGTGTCCCAGAACACGAGAACATTAAAAAAAAAAACAAAAAAAACAAAACAAAAAAAAACCCCCAAAAACAACCACCTGGCATGTGTATACAGACATCGAATTCACTTAAAATACACGCGCCTCAAGACACATTTGGGGGCAGTTGCTGCGCCAGGCGATTGGGAAACAATTGAAAGAAAGTGATTAGTTAAGGTGTATGTGTGTGTGGAGGGGGAGGGGAAGGGGTAGGGCAGGAGGAGGCGGGGGTGGTGGTGGGGGTGGGGGCGAAAGTGGTGCATGAAAGATAAATATGAAACTGTGACGGAAGAAAAAGAAATATGTGGGGAAAATGAGGAGGATGGAGGCTCCACCAAAAAGCAGAAGAAAAAAAAGAAAAAAAGGGGGGGCGGGGGGGGAGGGGGGGGGGGGGGGGGCAGGGGGGGGGAGAATAAGAAGAAATATGTGGGAAAAAGATGAGGATGGAGGCCCCACAAAAAAAGAAAAAAGAAAACAAAAATCTACGGTGTTCCGACGACCCTCTCCACTGGGTTATGGGGCAGGTCTTGGAAAGGTGAAGTCTGCTCCACTCAGGTTGGAAGCCCAGGACGGGTTGTTGCACGTGCGAAGTTAATCAACAGCTCTAAGTTTGCGGCTTATCGTTAAGAATGCTCCTTACTCCACGGGAAATTCCATATATTATGTGCTTAACCGGAACGTCCTTGTTTAACTCACTCAGTACGGCCAGTCCTCTCTTCTCCTCTACACAGACCCCTCGGATGTCCAGTTTGTCTCTGAATGACCCAACCTTCAGCTTCCGTCGTCAGAATTGTGGTATTCTTTGTCAACATTCACGTCTTCAGTATAAGAGCTTTCCGCTTGCAATATTTTGATGATGGTAATTGGGGGTGAAACGCTGTTAACGTCGTCTCTTTCGCCGTTCGTATGGAAAGAGTTTAACTCTGAGCAAACTTGGCGCTGTAAAAGATCGCCTCGTGCATCCTGGGACACTGGTGTGCTGAAGACTCCGTGTTTGTACAGCGCTCAGAGTTTGGGTCTCTCACAGAAGATAGATGATTTCTTTTTTTTAATAATAAAGTTATTAATACCACTACTACTACTACTATTGATAATAATAATGATAATGATTACAATAATGATACTGATAATAATAATAATAATAATAATAATAAGAAGAAGAAGAAGAAGAAGAAGAAGAAGAAGAAGTAGTAGTAGTAGTAGTAGTAGTAGTAGTAGTAGTAGTAGTAGTAGTAGTAGTAGTAGTAGTAGTAGTAGTAGTAGTAGTAGTAGTAGTAGTAGTAGTAGTAGTAGTAGTAGTAGTAGTATGATGACGACAACAGCAGCAGCACCGCCACCAACAGCATTGATAATGATGGTGGTAATGATAATGATGATGATGATGAGGAGGAGGATGATGATGATGATGATGATGATGGTATAAAAATAAATAAATAAATAAATAAATAAATAAATAATAGTAATGATGATTATGATATATGATGATGATGATGATGATGATTATGATACTACTACTACTACTACTGATGATGAAGATGACGACAACAACAACAATGATAATGATAAAGGATAACGATAATAATGATGATAACAACAACAACAAGATCAACAACAACAAAAGTGACATGGAGTGAGGTATTCCGCGCGGACTGATGTACATGATAGCGAGGAACAAGGGAGACTGCAGTGACTGGACACATGAAGTCAGCTGGGTAAAACGAAGGCCATGATCAATTGATCGCATCGTCAAATTAGCCTGCCCGATACTCCGAGGAATCTCTCCTTTTTCCGCTTCCTCTTCCTCTTCCGGAACGAAAATGTCGGACCGGGAAAATCCGAACCCTCGGGGGAACGAAGATGCAGTACCGGGAAATTCCGATTCCTTGGAGACAAAGTGGTCGTGCCCCTTTTTCCCTCCCCCGTTTGACATCAGCTGTTAGGGTAGCAGGATGTTGTTACTGTGAGTTGTCTTGTGTCGAGCTTGGTGGAGTGTGAGAGTGTGTGTGTGTGTGTGTGTGAGAGAGAGAGAGAGAGAGAGAGAGAGAGAGAGAGAGGGGGGGGGCAAGAGATTTGTTTACTATTAAAACGCCGCGGAGGCAACCGAGTAATGGTCTGGTTGCTAGTCTTTCCGATGATGAGGTCCAGCGTGCAGCATGCACCATGCGCACGATAAAAAAATAATCACCACGGCAACAGATGCATTGTCCCTGATAACATTCTGTAGATAAAAAAACAACAACAAAACACACACCACTGTCGTCGTAAAGCAAATAAGCTTACACCTGCAGGCAGAAAAAAATACAACACAGAAGTTGTCTCCCCTGGAAGAGCAATGCGAAGTTCACACAGAGAAATCTGTTGTGACAGAGAAAAAAGTAATGTCAAATCAAACCAAATCATCTTGTTTATAGCCCAGCCGACCACGAAGGCCATGTCCGGGCTGACAAAAAAAAGCAAAAAAAAAAGCAACTTCATGAACTAGATCGAGATACACTCCTCAGAAGAAGAATGGATACAATAAAATAAAATAAAATAAAAAATAAATAAAATAAAATAAAATAAATCATGGTTTCTTCCTGAAGACTGTGCGTAATGGCGAAATATTCATGAGTGCCAAAAGAAAAGTATCGACTGAAGGCATCGCCACCTGAGATCTGATGATATTTTTCTTTGTGCATGAAGGTTTTTCCTTGAGGTTTTTTGTTTTTTTGTTGTTGTTTTTTTGTTTTTTTTGGCGGGGGTGGTGGTGTGAGGGTGGTGGGGTGGGGGTGGGGTGAAAGGGGGTGGGGTATAATTCGCTACGGGCGCGTTGGACTTCTGATCCAGTCTTTAGGGTTCACAGTATTTGTATTGTATTTCTCTTTTTATCACAACAGATTTCTCTGTGTGAAATTCGGGCTGCTCTCCCCAGGGAGAGCGCGTCGCTACACTACAGCGCCACCCTTTTTTTTTCTGCGTGCAGTTTTATTTGTTTTTCCTATCGAAGTGGATTTTTCTACAGAATTTTGCCAGGAACAACCCCTTTGTTGCCGTGGGTTCTTTTACGTGCGCCAAGTGCGTGTGCTAGCACACGGGACCTCGGTTTATCGTCTCATCCGAATGACTAAGTGTCCAGACCACCACTCAAGTTATAGTGGAGGGGGGAGAAAAATATCGGCGGCTGAGCCGTGTTTCGAACTAGCGCTCTCAGATTCTCTCGTTTCCTAGGCGGACGCGTTACCTCTAGGCTATCACTCCACAGTAGCCAGGTACACCCATTCACACCTGGGCATTGAGTGATGGAAATCGGAGAAAACTACCTTTTTTCCCAAAAGGACACAACACTATGCCGAAAGAGGGCTTCGAACCCTTGATCACTGATGAACACTTTATCAGAAAGTCTAACACCAAACCGACCACCCCCTGCAACGGTGCCTCGACCTATCCAATGATGAATGATCTGAAATATGTTGGTGGCTGTTTTGTTTTGTTTTTTTGTTGTTGTTGGTTTTTTTTTTCCTGTTCTTTTCTAAAGTTGATCGAAGACCTCTCCCCAAAGCGGCAGAGAGAGAGAGAGTCTTGGCAGATAGAAAACGACCCCTGTATTGATCGCGGATGTGAATGCGTCTGGGTTCAAATCTCCTGCAATTAAACAATTTAAATGTAAATTGGAGACTGTTTTCCAGTCTGGCCCAAGGGTCTAATGAAGTTTGCCGTGAGGGGGGATGTGGGGGAGAAAAGAAAATGGACGTGGTTTCTTCTTTCTTTTCTTTTCTTCTTTTCTTTTTTTTGTTGTTGTTTTTTTTGTTTTTGCTCTGGATCTGTGTGGTGAAAACTCACATGGGTCGTGGTTGGTGAGCAAGGTGTGAGAAAGATACTTTGCTGATATTGCAGAACCGACCAATAGAGGACATTCAGACTGGCGATTGAGTAGATGAACACGATGTATCACATTCATATATCTCGCTCTCGATCTCTCTATGCCTCTGTCCTTTCTCTCTCTCTCTCTCTCTCTCTCTCTCTCTCTCTCGCTCGCTCGCTCGCTCGCTCGCTCGTTCTGTCTGTCTGCCAGCCTGTCTGTCTGTCTGTCTGTCTCTTTCCTTGTATTCGTCTCTGGGATTAAGCAGATAAATACATACATACACACATACATCTGTGTCTCTGTTTCTCTCTCTGTGTCTCTCTGTCTGTCTGTCTGTCTGTCTGTCTCTCTTAACATTGTGTAAGGTAGTTCATTATGATTTGTCCTTTACATTGTGTCAAGTAGTTAATAAGGACACGTCATTTACATTGTGGCAAGTAGTTAATAAGGACACGTCATTTACATTCTGTCATGTAGTTAATAAGGACACGTCATTTACAATCTGTCAAGTAGTTAATAAGGACACGTCATTTACATTCTGTCATGTAGTTAATAAGGAAACGTCATTTACATTGTGTCAGGTAGTTAACAAGGACACGTCATTTACATTGTGTCATGTAGTTAATAAGGACACGCCATTTACATTGTGTCAGGTAGTTAATAAGGACACATCCTTTACATTGTGTGATATACTTCATAAGGACACTTTTTTGCATTGTGTTGGGGAATTTCATAAGGATATGTCCTTTTCATAGCGTGGAGTAGTTCAAAAGGATGTGTCCTTTGCATGAGGTAGTTCATAAGGACACGTCCTTTACATTGTGTGAGATACTTCATAATGACACGTCTTTCCATTTGTGTGGTGAATTTCCTAAGGATATGTCCTTTATACAGCGTGGGATATGTCCTTGCATGATCTACCTTCTCTAGAAGACATATAAGCGGCTACTCAAAAAAGCAAAATCAATCAGCCAGGACGAATCACATCCAGCTTTTGGGATTTTCGAGATGCTCCCCTCTGGTCGACGGTACAGAAGTATAAAGACGAAAACCAGTCGCTTCGTCGATAGCTTTTTCCCCAAAGCAGTCAATGCCCTGTCTCTCGAACAAATCCAGTTATGATCAATAGAATTGTGCAATCAACAACCATCTACCTGAAGATCTAGTCATCAGCCCCATCCACATGTAATATGCGGCTTCTGTTCAAACGTGTGTGTGTGTGTGTGTGTGTGTGTGTGTGTGTGTGTGTGTGTGTGTGTGTGCAGTGCGTGCATGTGTGAGTATGCACAAGTTTTTATATTGATATGCACTTGTATGTATCCTAATTTCTACTGTATCTGTGTTTGTGCATGATTTTCGATTTATGTTCGTACCTTGTTATGTACTATCCCCTCCACCACCTCCCCCCCCCCCCCCCCCAGTATTCCTTGTAACCCCGGTACACTTGGTAATAAAGACATATTCTATTCTATTCTGTTCTATGATATGAGGCAGTTCATAAGGACACGTCCTTTTCATTGTGTGAGGTAGTAGATGGCCGAGTGAAGCATTCAGCCGACTGGAGTCAGGTGGGAAATGTTATTTGTTTTTTTCCCCCTTTGGTGAACAGGTTAGGTGTGATTGCTGTGAAGGTGGCAGAATGGTTAAGACGCTCAGCTGCCAATACAGAGAGTCCGTGAGGGTGTGGGTTCGAATCCCGCTCTCGCCCTTCCTCCCAAGTTTGACTGGAAAATCAAACTGAGCGTCTAGTCTTTCAGGTGAGACGATAAACCGAGGTCCCCGTGTTCAGCACGACGACCTTGGCGCACTGGCAACGAGAGTGTTGTGTACGTCCTCTGGGAAGATTATGTAAAAGGAGATCTACTATGATAGGTACGCAAATATACGAGCATGCACTCAAGGCCTGACAAGCGCGTTTGGGTTATGCTGCTGTCAGGCCTCTGCATGGCAGATGATGTGGTGTATATGGGTTTGTCCGAACACAGTGACGCCTCCTTGAGAAACTGAAACTGAAACTGAAACTGCCGTGGAATGCACAGCTCAGGTCGGTGAAGGTTTGTTGTTCAGCTGTTTGTGGTGTGTTTTGTTGTTGTTGTTGTTGTTGTTGTTGTTGTTTTCGATTCGGTTAGGTTGTGTAACCACCATTCTGTGTTTCCGTCTGTTTAGTTGTGTGTCTGACTGTCCGTCCACCCGTCTGTCTGTCTGTCTGTCCGTCTGTCTGTCTCCCACCCTCTCTCTCTCTCTCTCCACTGTCTCTGTGTCTGTCGGTCTGAAACATTGTTCCTATCAGTTCCAGAAACCTGGGCCCGGCCCACGATGATGTATTTCAGCCAGTAGGTGCTTACAGTCATGGTGTTGGCACGTCTTTCATGATGCATTGCATGCAGAAGTGCACCAACGCGTCCTTTCGGTCGTCATCCGTTTCCGCGTGCACGTGCACACGTACACGCAAATACACGCACCCGCGTTTGCGCGCGCACATATTATGCACACGAAAAGCGCACGCACGCGCGCACGCGCTCACTCACACACACACACACACACACACACACACACACACAGGAGGTTAAGAAAAAAAAAGAGTGAGCGAGAGAGAGAAGGGAGCAGAAGAGGAAAAGGATACAGATGAGAGAGGGAGGATGAAGGGATGGAGAGAAAGAGAGGGAAGAAGAAGAAGAAGAGGAGGAGTAGGAGGAGGAGGAGGAGGAGGAGGAGGAGGAGGAAGAAGAAGAGAAAGGAGAAGAAGTAGAAGAAGAAGAAGTAGAAGAAGAAGAAGTAGAAGAAGAAGAGAAGGAGGATGAGGAGGGGGAGGAGGAGGAGGAAGAGAAAGAAGAAGAAGAAGAGAAAAGTGGAAGGGACAGACAGACAGACAGACTGACAGACTGACAGACAGTCAATCAGGGAGCAAAAACGTGGGCTGCTTCGCAGACACCTACATGTCAAGAAGAAGTTAGCTTTCCACAAACTTGTTCTGACGTCCCGGCAAATTGGTCCCATGGGCCCAGGGTAATCCAATGCGGACGTGTTTCGAGACTCAAACTCCAGCAGTCTGCTATGTGTCATCACGAGAACCGGTCGGGTTTCACAGAGTAGACAGGTTGGACTTTATCAAGCGCCAAAAAAAAAAACAATCCAGCAACTCGGCACCCAACAAACAAATAAACCTGCCCAACTCAGCAGATCTGCCTTCGGTGGAAGGGAGACACAATGACCAGTTTGTTTTTTTTAATCCACACAATACAATGCAATACGATACCATGCAATAAAATGCAACGCAATGCAAAGACGTGCTATTGTGATACAACACGATGCAGTTCAATACAATACAATACAATACAATACAATGCAGTTCAATTCACACGATGCAATGCAATACAATACAATGCAATGCAATGCAATGCAATTCATGCAAAGCAAAGACATGCAACACAACGCAATGCAAAAATCACTTTTCTTCATTGCGACACAATGCAGTGCAATTTCAATCCAACAGAACACACAATACAGTACAATGCAATTCAATTCAATACGTCCCAGTCCGTCGCAAAACAAAGAAATGCGACTCAACGCAATGCGAGATCACTTTTCTACAATACGATACAATGCAATGCAATACAATATGCTGCAATACAATACAAACACAATTCAGTTCGATTCAATACAATACAACACAGTCCATCGCGAAGCAATGAAACGCAGCACAACGCAATGCAATATCACTTTTCACAATGGCAGAAAAAAAAAAAGAAAGAAAAAAAGTATCTGCTCATCACACACACACACACACACACACACGCACACACACACACACGCACGCACACACACACACACACACACACACACAAAATCAAATCTAATCGTACACGCACATTGACCAATCACATACAAAACGCAAGCAAAAGGTCATACAGGCACAAACACACGCTTGTCGTTTTGTGAATGTATTTTCAATGCATGCAATATGATATGTACAGCACAAGCAATCACAGAAATGCGAGTAGTGAAAGTAAAGTGGCTGTGTACAAATGCTGAACTGGCATACTGTCCTTCTGTGGGAGAAAAATGTCGAAGGAAATTAAAGGAAAGTTCATCGTGGAGGAGAGTCGGACAGAAAACAACAACAAAAAACAACCAATCAACCAACCAACCAACCAACCAACCAAACAACAACAACAACAACAACAGCAACAACAACTGCAGTAGCAACAACGACAACAAACAACAACAACGAAAATCCCAGTAAAGGAATAAAACGCAGAGCTGCAGAAAAAAAAAAGACGAAAGGAGTGTATGTGAGTAGGGGAACGGGGGATACGGCGCGGGGGGTGTGTGGGGGTGAGGGTGGGGGAGGGCATGCGGGGGGAAGGGGGAGATCAAAGGACTGATTCAACCCGAAGGATTAGTCAAAAAAACAAAACAACAAAAACTAGAGAAAACCACAAGATAAAGAATCAAAGCCACAGATCAGTTCAATTCAAACTTTATTCACCCGACGGCGCACGTACACGAAGATACAAAAAGACACTTTTAATAATGTTGAAGGGGAAGTTCAAAAAAAAAAGATCACATGCAAGAGTTGGGGGAAAAAATCATGTCCATTCTTATGAAATAAAAAATCAACACATGCAAGAGTTGGGAAAAAAAATAATGTCCATTCTTATGAAAAAAAATTATCAGCTGTGGATGTACAGATTAAACCAAATAAAGGTCTTTACATTGACAGAGTAACCATGTCCATTCTTATGGAAAAAAAAAATCAGCTGCGGATGTACAGATTAAACCAAATAAATGTCTATACATTGACAGAGTAATCATGTTCATTCTTGTGAAAAAAAAAAAAAAAAAATCAGCTGCGGATGTACATATTATACCAAATAAATGTCTATACACTGACCGATTTCATGTGAAACCATACCTTGCACCAATTAGCCAGTCTCGCCGTCATGCACAAATCAACTGGCAAGAAGACAGGCTTTTAAACTGAATACCCAACGAAACATTGAGCAGAATCATATGCGCCCAAACGTTGCAGACGTGAAATAAAAAAACAACAACAAAACAACAACAACAACAAAAAACCCAAACAAACAAACAAAAACCCAAACGAACCAGGAATGGAAATGCATTTCATCCCTAATGCATAAAATGCCTGAATTCCCGTCCTTTCCAAGCTCACTTAGTTTCCAGCCTTTATACTTCATACATGTTGACCTCACTGGACAAGCACACGAACGCGATGACTTCAGGTAAAGGTTAAATTTCCTACAGCCTTTGACGGCTGAAGGGGCAGTGAATGTAATGATATAAATGAGCCACTGTGTCTAAGGCTCGGCATTGGAAGGCGGGACCCAGTCCTCCTCTTCTGTCGCTTCAAACCTTCCTCAACCAGAAATCAATCAACAGTGAGGCCAGGGAAACATTTGAGTTCATCTTCCTCAACCAGAAAGGAATCAGCAATGAGGCCAGGGAAAACATCTGTGTTCATCTTCCTCAGCCAGAAATCAATCAACAATGAGGCCAGGGAAACATTTGAGTTCATCTTCCTCAACCAGAAATGAATCAACAATGAGGCCAGGGAAAACATCTGTGTTCATCTTCCTCAACCAGAAATCAATCAACAATGAGGCTAGGAAAACATCTGTGTTCATCTTCCTCAACCAGAAATCAATCAACAGTGAGGCCAGGGAAAACATTTGTGTTCATCTTCCTCAACCAGAAATGAATCAACAATGAGGCTAGGAAAACATCTGTGTTCATCTTCCTCAACCAGAAATCAATCAACAGTGAGGCCAGGGAAACATTTGTGTTCATCTTCCTCAACCAGAAATCAATCAACAGTGAGGCCAGGGAAACATTTGAGTTCATCTTCCTCAACCAGAAATGAATCAGCAATGAGGCCAGGGAAAACATTTGTGTTCATCTTCCTCAACCAGAAATCAATCAGCTATGAGGCCAGGAAAACATCTGTGTTCATCTTCCTCAACCAGAAAGGAATCAACAGTGAGGCCAGGAAAACATTTGTGTTCATCTTCCTCAACCAGAAAGGAATCAACAGTGAGGCCAGGGAAAACATTTGTGTTCATCTTCCTCAAACAGAAATCAATCAACAATGAGGCCAGGGAAACATTTGTGTTCATCTTCCTCAACCAGAAAGGAATCATCAGTGAGGCCAGGAAAACATTTGAGTTCATCTTCCTCAACCAGAAATCAATCAACAGTGAGGCCAGGGAAAACATCTGTGTTCATCTTCCTCAACCAGAAATGAATCAGCTATGAGGCCAGGGAAAACATTTGTGTTCATCTTCCTCAACCAGAAATCAATCAACAATGAGGCCAGGGAAAACATTTGTGTTCATCTTCCTCAACCAGAAATCAATCAACAATGAGGCCAGGGAAACATTTGTGTTCATCTTCCTCAACCAGAAATCAATCAACAGTGAGGCTAGGAAAACATCTGTGTTCATCTTCCTCAACCAGAAATCAATCAACAGTAAGGCTGGGAAAACATATGTGTTCATCTTCCTCAAACAGAAATCAATCAACAGTAAGGCTGGGAAAACATATGTGTTCATCTTCTTCAACCAGAAATCAATCAGCTATGAGGCCAGGAAAACATCTGTGTTCATCTTCCTCAACCAGAAATCAATCAACAGTGAGGCCAGGAAAACATTTGTGTTCATCTTCCTCAACCAGAAATCAATCAACAATGAGGCCAGGGAAAACATTTGTGTTCATCTTCCTCAACCAGAAAGGAATCAACAGTGAGGCCAGGAAAACATTTGAGTTCATCTTCCTCAACCAGAAATCAATCAACAATGAGGCCAGGGAAACATTTGAGTTCATCTTCCTCAACCAGAAAGGAATCAGCAATGAGGCCAGAGAAAACATTTGTGTTCATCTTCCTCAACCAGAAAGGAATCAACAATGAGGCCAGGGAAACATTTGAGTTCATCTTCCTCAGTCAGAAATCAATCAACAGTAAGGCTAGGAAAACATCTGTGTTCATCTTCCTCAACCAGAAATGAATCAGCTATGAGGCCAGGGAAAAATTTGTGTTCAATCTTCCTCAACCAGAAATCAATCAGCAATGAGGCCAGCGAAAACATCTGTGTTCATCTTCCTCAACCAGAAATCAATCAACAGTAAGGCTAGGGAAACATTTGAGTTCATCTTCCTCAACCAGAAAGGAATCAACAATGAGGCCAGAAAAACATTCGTGTTCTCTTCCTCAACCAGAAATCAGTCAACAATGAGGCCAGGAAAACATTAATTTTTTGTGTTCATCTTCCTCAACCAGAAAGGAATGGACTATGAGGCCAGGGAAACGTTTGAGTTCATCTTCCTCAACCAGAAAGGAATCAGCAATGAGGCCAAGGAAACAT
>NC_134900.1:25514978-25517478 GCF_041734735.1 Babylonia areolata | reverse complement strand
CGATGATCTGAACAGCTGTGAACAGTGGAGTGATGGCCTAGAGGTAACGCGTCCGCCTAGGAAGCGAGAGAATCTCAGCGCGCTGGTTCGAATCATGGCTCAGCCGCCGATATTTTCTCCCCCTCCACTAAGACCTTGAGTGGTGGTCTGGACGCTTAGTCATTCGGATGAGACGATAAACCGAGGTCCCGTGTGCAGCATGCACTTAGCGCACGTAAAAGAACCCACGGCAACAAAAGGGTTGTTCCTGGCAAAAAATTCTGTTGAAAAATCCACTTCGATAGGAAAAACAAATAAAACTGCATGCAGGAAAAAATACAAAAAAAAAAAATGGGTGGCGCTGTAGTGTAGCGACGCGCTCTCCCTGGGGAGAGCAGCCCGAATTTCACAGAGAGAAATCTGTTGTGATAAAAAGAAATACAACAACTACAACAGAACTAGCAGCCAGACCACCACTCAATGTCGATTGGGGGGCGGAGTGTGGGGGCGGTGGGGAGGCGGGGTGGGGGGGCGTGGGGGGCGGAGTAATAAAAACCCTGCCAGGAGCCAGTTGCATTGCTCGGACGGATGAGCCTAGTATGGTCGTAACCCGCTACTA
This sequence comes from Babylonia areolata, assembly GCF_041734735.1. Classification (NCBI taxonomy): domain Eukaryota; kingdom Metazoa; phylum Mollusca; class Gastropoda; order Neogastropoda; family Buccinidae; genus Babylonia; species Babylonia areolata. The sequence goes on along the minus strand of NC_134900.1, from coordinate 25,516,880 downwards.
ACTGTGTGTAGTATGGAACTGACCAATGGCGTAGTTCGGTCAACGTATGCATTTTAGTCACGTGTAACTGTCACAAAGTTTTCCTTCTTCTTCTTCTGCGTTCGTGGGCTGCAACTCCCACGTTCACTCGTATATACGCGAGTGGGCTTTTTACGTGTATAACCGTTTTTACCCCGCCATGTAGGCAGCCATACTCCGCTTTCGGGGGCGTGCATGCTGGGTATGTTCTTGTTTCCATAACCCACCGAACGCTGACATGGATTACAGGATCTTTAACGTGCGTATTTGATCTTATGCTTGCGTATACACACGAAGGGAGTTCAGGCACTAGCAGGTTGCACATATGTTGACCAGGGAGATCGTAAAAATCTCCACCCTTTACCCACCAGGCGCCGTCACCGTGATTCGAACCCGGGACCCTCAGATCGAAAGTCCAACGCTTTAACCATTCGGCTATGGCGCCCGTCGTCACAATGTTCGAACCAAGCGATGCAACTGGCCCCAGGTTCGTATTATGGGTCTGGAACCCATAGACACTGGCTCTCAAGATGGGCGCATGACCACTTGACCACTGTTTAGGTTAACTCACTCAGTACGGCCAGTCCTCTCTTCTCCTCTACACAGACCCCTCGGATGTCCAGTGGGTGTCTAAATGACCCAACCTTTAGCTTCCGTCGTCAGAATTGTGGTATTCTTTGTCAACATTCACCTCTTCAGTATAAGAGCCTTCCTCTTACAATATTTTGATGATGGTAATTGGGGTGAAACGCTGTTAACGTCGTCTCTTTCGCCGGTCGTATGGAGAGAGTTAAACAGAACATTATTCAGTAAAAACATGTTATGCCTGTACACATAGACAGCGGAGCAACAACACGCTAACAGCTTATATCGTGCTAAGGAATGTGATCATTTTCGTGTGAGTGGTTGCTGAACGCTTCACAAATACACGGTTTTGTTGTTGTTGTTGTTGTTGTTGTTTTCCAATTGCATATAAATGACAGACGTTGCAGTCATTGTTCCCGTTTTTTTGGGTTTTATTGTTTGTTTGTTGTTGTTTTTTTAGCAGCCGAGGAGATTAATACAAGGTCACTGTTTCACTTTACAAGTTGTCAGCACTCGGTTTAAAAAAAAAAAGAAAAAGAAAAAAAAAAGAAAAGAAAGAAAAAAAAGAAAGAAGAAGAAAAAATGTGAAAAGGCACTATAGCCTTTTACGGTCATTTAAAATGGGCACTGAATTCGCTTTGTTCAGGGCCCGGCGTGGCGAGGCAGTGGCTAAATCCTCTCTCCTTCCGCCGGTTTTTAACCCCTCCCCGTTCACATGAAGCCAGGTAGGCTACCCGTTTGTTCCTGGGACAACAATGTGTGGACAATCCGTGTGTGTGTGTGTGTGTGTGTGTGTGTGTGTGTGTGTGTGTGTGTGTGTGTGTTCCTTCTTCAGTTTAACGTCTTTCCACAAAAAAGTGATATTAGACGAGGGTTGGAAAAAAAAATAGAGGGAGGGAAAGGAACTTACTGTGTACGCAAGTGAGTATGTGAATGTGTATATGCGTGTGTGCGTGCGTGTGTGTGTGCATGTGTGTGTGTGTGTGTGTGTGTGCGCGCGCACCCCCTCTTTTTTTTTCTTAATTAGCCTTGTTACATGTCACTCTCTCTCTCCCTCTGTCTCCGTCTTTCTATCTGTGTCTGTCTCTGTCTGTCTCCCCCCCCCTCTCTCTCTCTCACCCTCCCTCTCTTTCTGTCTCCGTCTCTCTCTCCCTCCCTCTCCCTCTCTCTGTCTCCGTCTTTCTATCTATGTCTGTCTCTGTCTCTCCCTCCCTCTCTCTCTCCATCACTCTCCTTCTCTTTGGCTCCGTCTTTCTATCTATGTCTGTCTCTGTCTCTCCCTCTCTCTGTCTCCGTCTT
>NC_134900.1:25504978-25509978 GCF_041734735.1 Babylonia areolata | reverse complement strand
AGGAGAGAGCCGACTGGTGAACGACTTCAGCAGATGATTTTACGAATTGCTGGGAATCGTAAAAAAAGTACCTTGAGTACCTTGAGTATCACTGTATCTTGTGCTGAGCTCTTTCCCCCTGTTCTTTTATTGGATAGTCAGAACAGGACAGTCAAATAACTAACGGTGCACTGCAATAGTGTTGGAACAACTCTGTGTTATGTCTTTTGAATATTTTGTATTGTAAGCGTATAGCCGTATTGTCTGGATAATTGGGTTTTTTTTTCATATTTCGTGGACATAAGACTGTTTCAGGGTGACTTTCAAAGAATTCAGAACGTACTGTATTTACAAGAGTCGAGTTTATTTGATCACTTGACGGACGGAATAGCCGAGTGAGTGGTTAAAGCGTTGGACTTTCAATCTGAGGGTCCCGGGTTCGAATCTCGGTAACGGCACGTGGTGGGTAAAGGGTAGAGATTTTTCTGATCTCCCAGGTCAACATTTGTGCAGACCTGCTAGTGCCTGAACCCCCTACGTGCGTATACGCAAGCAGAAGATCAAAATACGCACGTTAAAGATCCTGCAATCCATGTTAGCTTTCGGTGGGTTATGGAAACAAGAACATACCCAGCATGCATCCACCCACCCTCCCGGAGTGTGGCTGCCTACATGGCGGGGTAAAAAAAACGGTCATACACGTAAAAGCCCACTCGTGTACATACGAGTGAATGTGGGAGTTGCAGCCCATGAAAGAGGAAGAAGAAGAATTTGATCGCTTGATCAATGAGAATAACAGACTGCATGCTAGATGGCTGCGACTCTGTTCTGGTGTTTTCTGATGGAGAAAAGGGGCGTTCCCCATTGCCGATGAACCTGTATAAACAGCTCTGCCCTTCTTGATCCTGTTTCAGGATTGTGTTTGTCTGGAACAGAAAGAACAACAACAACAATCAGGCAGTCAGTCAATCAATCAATCAAATCACTTTAATTAATGTCCCTGTAAACAATGCAAGGAACGTTATCCTGTGGGCGACAAGATAGCACGGGATAGTGTAGTAGTAGTAGTAGTAGAAATAATGCTTTGCATACATAAATTCATGAAAGAAGATATACAGCACACTCAAAGCCTACACACACAAAAAAAACATGATTTATAAAACCACTCAAAACACAAAACCTCCCACTCCAAGCAACAACAGAATGAAGTGACTGAATCCAAACACCGAGCGACGGAAATAATGTGTCAGAAAAGAAAACTAATTACAAATCAAAGACCCTCCCCCCCACCCCCCCACCTACCCCACCCAATCCCCCAGAACAGAAATGATATCTGAATTCAAACACGTGGAGACCCGAAAGAAGAACGATATTCAACAAGGAAAGAAGAAGAAGAAGAAAGAAAGACAGACAGAAAGAAGAAGAAGAAGAAGAAGAAGAAGAAGAAGAAGAAGGAAGAAAGAAAGAAAGAAAGAAAGAAGAAGAAGAAACCTCATCAACAGAGCTGGTTCAATTCGAGGCATTACAAACAATCGCCTTGTTGTAATCCAAGTTATTCCGCCTGGAGGGAGACTTTTTTTTTAACCTGCAGAAAGACACCCTTACCCCTCCCCCCCCCCTCCCCCTCCCACTCCCACCCCCTCTGCATCTGATGAGATTCTCCGTTTTCATTTGTGTCTGTGGACATGGACAACGTTGAGAACCACAGCCGTGGGCCTGTTCGGGAATTAGGTGGGCATTGCATTGATGACGATGGTGGTGGTGGATGGTGAGGAATTATTATTTCATTGGTGAAGGCCGTGATGATGATGTTGGATGATGATGATGATGGCGACGATAGTGGTCGTAATGGTGGATGTGGTGATGGTGATTATGATAGTGGTAATCATGATTATGATTACATGGCCAGTAGTCGCGATGACGATGACAATGATGTCGATGATGATGATGATGATGATGGTGGTAATGACAATGGCGATGACGATGACGACGACGATGATTGTTGTTGTTATTGTGGTGGTGGTGGTGGTGGTGGTGGTGGTGGTGGTGATGATGATGATGACGATGGCGTTGACGATGACGATGACGACGACGTTTATAATGATTGTAATGGTGGTGTGGGTGTCGGTTATGATGATGATGGCTATAGTGGTGGTGGTGGTTATAATAATGGTTATGGTGATGGTTGTAATGATAATGATTTTTTTAAGTGGTGGTGGTGATGATAATGATGATTATAATTGTACTGGTGGTGGTGGTGGTGGTGGTGATAATTATGATTGGAGTGGTGGTGGGGGGGGAGGCTGGGTGGGGGTGATGGTAATGATGGTGATGGTGACGATGGTACGTACGGTGGTGGTGGTATTTATGGTTGTGATGATGATGATTATGATGATGATGATAGTGGTCGATTAACAGTGTTGTTTTTATATGCATTCACGACTCATTTAAACAGAATAAAGTGTTCATGCAAATAAGAATGTTAACAGTATTGTTTTACATGCTAAACATATATTTGTTATAAACCCAACACTTCCTAATTGCGAGGTAATATTAATGAATCTGGCATTGTGTTCATCTGTTGCAAGGCTGCATTCACGCATATGCATCTCTTATGAAATTTGGAAATTATTGGTATGGGCTTTTATCTGAAGAATCGTTTAACCGTTTGATTTACCACTGCAGCCAGCAGCCATAACCGTGATGTCATAGATACAGAGATAGAAGGGTAGGCAAGCAGACAGAGAGACAGTCAGACAGAAAGACAGACATACAGACAGACAGAGACTGACTGACTGACAGACAGACGGACGGACGGACGGACGGACAGACAAATGATTGCCTCTTGTCCAGGAGTTTTTACTCTTACGACCTGTTTCATTGCATCATCCAAGACTGGACGACTAACGTTTGATGTCCTTGTTTGCAAAACTAAGACATAGTATCTCTCTCTCTCTCTTTCTCTGTCTCTCTGTCTCTGTCTCTCTCTGTGTCTCTCTGTCTCTCTCTCCCTCTTTCTCTCTCTTTCTCCCTCTCTCTGTGTCTCTCTCTGTGTCTCTCTCTCTGTCTGTCTGTCTGTCTCTGTCTGTCTGTCTCTCTCTCTGTTTCTCTGTCTCTCTCTCTGTCTCTCTCTGTATCTCTCTGTTGCAGAATGGTTAAGACGCTTATCTGCCAGTACGATATCCATCAGGGTATGGGTTTTTGATTCCTGCTCGCGCCTGGTTTCTCCCACGTTTAACTGGAAAGATCAAACTGCGTGTCTAGTCATTCGGATGAGGCGATAAAACCGAGGTCCCAGCTGTGTGCAGCACACGCTGGTACACTTGAAAACAAACTAAAACAAAAAAAATCCCACGGTAATAAAAATGTTGCAGAACAAATCCATTCGATAGGTGAAAAAAAAATGTATGTTTGCATTCAAGGCCTTACTTGAGCGATGGGTTCAAGCTGCTGGTCAGGCATCTGCTTAGCAGATGTGGTGCAGCGTATATGGATTTGTCCGAACGCAGTGACGCCTCCTCGATAAACTGAAACTTGAACTTTAAACTCTCTCTCTCTCTCTCCCTCTCTGTCTCTCTGTCTCTGTCTCTCCCCCTCTCTCTGTCTTTCTTTCTTTGTCTCTCAAAATCATTTAAAGAAGCATATCCTAAAACAGTTCGACGAATTCAGTCTGTTTCATACAAATCAATCAGGATTTAGGCCTAAACACTCCTGCCATATAGCACTAACCAACTTAATTGACAAGTGGCTTACTAACATCGATGATAACGAAATCACTAGTGTTCTTTTTGTAGATTTTGCTAAGGCATTCGATGTTATAGATCACAGTCTTCTCCTCAGTAAACTAAAAACTTATGAGTTGTCTCAAAATACTTTAGAGCTTATATCTTCGTTTTTGTCTGACAGAAAGCAAAAGGTTTCCGTTGAAAGATCCGAATCCCAACTTTTACTTATCAGTTACGGCGTACCCCAAGGATCGGTTCTGAGACCTATATTATTTTGTATTTATATTAATGACCTACCCTTATTCATTTTACCATCTTGCGAGCTATTTACAGATGATACAACGATACATACAAAGCATCATACAGTAGAAAAAGTATCTCTCACTCTGCAACAAATTGGTCTGAACTTATTCATATGTGCTTACATCCGAATAAGACGAAATACATTATTATTACCACGAGACAAAAGCGTCAAAACCTTTCACCCGCCAGTTCACCATTGTACATCAAAGGCAAAATAATTGAGGAAGTCAGTCATCACAGAGTTCTTGGCCTTGTTGTTGATAATAACCTATCATGGTCACAACGTGTAAAGATGACATGTAAAACATTATCCAAAAAGATTTATCAGCTATCTAGAATAAAACATTTCTTAAACAAGCTCTATCGGAAAATATTTTTTCATGCATACATAGAACCACATATACATTATGCGTCAACAATATGGGATTCTGCCAGTGAAAATATTTTCAAACAACTTATGAGTTTGCATAGAAGAACTGTAAAGCTCATATTTTTGAAATCTTCTTCATAAACATTCTCTGACTACAAAAACTTGGGTATACTGCCATTAAAATGGAAACTCACTCATAATAAGGCGCTTTTTATGTTCAAGATGTTCAAGATAATGTCTGGTTTTGCTCCTCCATGTCTAAAACAACGATTCGTTACAAGCACGATCCGTGACACCAACAAGATCATGGTACCGCTACCTAGACTTGATTTGTTTAAATCTAGTCTCACTTACTCTGGTGGATGTCTCTGGAACAACATCTTATCTAGATGTAATGAATATGAAGCTTTGATTTTTTTTCTTCTTCTTCTTCCTTTCTCGTTTGATGTTATGTGATGCTATTTGCAATTCATTTGTCTATATTTTCACCCCATTTTCTCCTTTTGGGGGATGGATGAAAGAAAAAAGCTTTGTTGCTTATTTTATTACCCTCAGAAATAAAATTCATTCATTCATTCATTCATTCTCTCTCTCCCTCTCTCTCTATGTTTCTCTTCCTCTGT
>NC_134900.1:25464978-25477478 GCF_041734735.1 Babylonia areolata | reverse complement strand
GTGTGTGTGTGTGTGTGTGTGTTCATTCCTTCTTCTCCCCCCAGAATGACACTTGAGGAAACACATTGTTTGAAGCTCAGCAGGAACAAAATTGACCGGAACATGTCGCTAACCATCCTGATTGTTTGTTTGCTTGATTGAAGTGCACGTGCCTCTCTCTCTCTTTCTCTGTGAGTGTGTGTGTGTGTGTGTGTGTGTGTGTGTGTGTGTTTTGTGTGTGCGTGTTCGGGTATGTGTGTGTGCGTGTGCGCATATGTGTGTGTGTGTGTGTGTGTGAGTGTGTGAGAGAGAGAGAGAGAGAGAGAGAGAGAGAGAGAGAGAGAAAACTGAACTGGACACTGAAATATTTCAGCTCAGAGAGAGAGAGAGAGAAAGAGAGAGAGAGAGAGAGAAAGAGACAGAAAAAACAAAACTGTGAGAGAGAGAGAGAGAGAGAGAGAGAGAGAGAGAGAGAGACAGAGAATAAGAGAGAGAAAAAGAGAGAAAGAGAGAGAAAACCCAACTAAACTAAACTGTGTGTGTGTGTGTGTGTGTGTGTGTGTGTGTGTGTGTATCTGTGTGTGCGTGTGTGTGTGTGTGTGTGTGTGTGTGTGTGTGTGTGTGTGTGTGTGTGTGTGTGTGTGTGTGTGTGTGTGTGTGTGTGTGTGTGTGTGTGTGTGTGTGTGTGAGAGAGAGAGAGAGAGAGAGAGAGAGAGAGAGAGCAGTGCCCAGTATGTTTGCACTAGGGAAATGCAATGTTCACGGATTGTTTTAACTGAGCACGGATCTAAAAGTGTTGTTGGCAACACTTCAATAATAAAGTCAATGGCGATTAGCGCTTTTCATGTGATTTCATATTTCACATCATTTAATCATGATTTCATATGATTTTCACTTGTTCTAATCATTCACGTGATTATAAAAGAAACACGGTAATTGTGAATTATTTTGAAACTTAACTACTTCAAAAAAGACAATGAGAAAATGAAAGATAGTGGGAGAGAGACAGACAGACAGACAGACAGAGACTCTGGCACAAAGAGAGAGAGTGTGTGTGCCGGTGTGTGAAGAGAGAGAGAGAGAGAGAGAGAGAGAGAGAGAGAGGGAGGGAGAGAGAGAGAGAGTAACAAATCGCTTTGTACATGTGTTGTCGGTGACAATTTTTTATATGGTATTTTGTGTGTGTGTTGATTTTTATGTCTACTTGAAAATGCGGACACTTTTTCACGCAGGAACATAAGGTTCCCATCCGATGTTCTGTTGTGCGATATATTGTGAAGCACGTGAATGCCGTTTTTTTAAAACTGTTAATTGTTAACATTAGGCCAGTTCCGCTTCCCTGAACTGGTTTATTTTTGCTGACGCCAGTCATTGCTGTTTGACGTGTGGGCCAGAAGCATTCCCGTTGTGAACAGCATCGAGGCATACTGGACATAAGGTATTTATTGATTTGTTTTATTTTGCCGAAGAAACTAAATATTTTTGTTCTTGATAATTTTTTCCAATATTCGGCTAAGACTGGTTTGTGTTTAATGTGGAAAAAGATTTTACTTAAAAAAAAATACGTGAGTTGAATATTGATTTTTCATGTTGGGGATGCTCCAAGTCGAATAATTTTGGGAGCTGCTTGGTATGAGGTAAGCGTTAACGTGACACCTGCAACGTGCAAGTGAAAGTATCAAATCTTCATTTTCTGTCATCAGTATGCCGAGCAAATCTTTTCTCTGCCCTGGAGCTGTATTGAAAATGGTGCAATTGTTTCGTAATTCATCGTAACTTTTGCAGTTAAATATGAAATGGTTTTCATCTTCTGGGCTTTCGCCACACACTGGGCAAGGAGATGTTGCTACGTCTGAATCGAACCATCTTCTGTTGGCATTCAGTCCAAGTCCTCTCAATCTGAGCTTCGCAAAGCAGATTCTATGCCATTTATTTGTTATAATCCTAATATACTTCTCTGTTTGAAATATGAGAGAGAGAGAGAGAGAGAGAGAAGAACGAACGAACGAACGAATCTTTTTAATGAGGGAAGTGGAATAAGCATGCATATGCTTTTTTACATCCAGCCCTCAGGGCAAAAAGAAATGAAATCAAAATGTTCACAAGATAACAAAGGGTTATAGAAAAACATACATGAAATTCAAATACACTCAATTGCACAGTAGCATTTACAAGTACATAATCATGATACCTGCATTAATGACAATAATGTATATGAATATGGTAATGAGAGAGATAGAGTGAGTGAGTGAGTGAGGGAGAGAAAAACAGAGGATGAATGAATGAAGGAAGGAAGGAATAAATGAATGATGAATGAATTAATCTTATTTCCGATAACATTAGAGTAAGCAAACAATTGCTTTCTCCAGCCAGAGAGAGAGAGAGAGAGAGAGACAACAAACGAACGAACGAACGAAAATGTTTTTAATGAACTTTGGCCATGGACCACAATTCAAAACCAGGGGACTGGGGGTGGGCATGGGAAGGGGTATTATAACACTTGAATAGATGACACAATATCATAATGTTCATGGACTTGACATTAATTTTATTTGATTAGGTCTGTGTATATCATCTCCTTTCGATCGCATGGAAAATAAATTTGGATACATGGCAATTTCTCTGATTTGTTTGATCGAAGAAGTGTGCTAAGAGACATATTTAAACAGTCTTGAAGAAATTTTGTCCGTAAATCAATATATACAGAACAAACAAACAACAAATGGTATTCGTCTTCTAGTTCACTTTGGCAAAAATGACAATGCTTTAAAACATCATTTTCAGTGTACCTATTAACATTTTTATCTAAAGGAATCACATTAAATCTGGCCTGAGACAACGCCACTCTGAAACAATATTCATCAACATTTGTTATGTATTTTTCTTTTTCAAATATAACTTTAAATGATCTGTAGCATGAATATCTGTCTCCTTCACTAATAGTACCCGACCATTCTTGAATGAAGATATCTATAAGTCTTTGCTTGAAAGTAATAAGAAATCCTTTCACATCACCAACACCTTGTTGCAACCACATAAAATTAAAACCTGGTGTACATAATATTTCTCTAACTTGGGAAGCCCAACACTTTTTTTTCCATTTAAATCTAATCCAAGCAACATCTGATAATCCATGTATGGCAGTCTATTTTGATCTATCTGTAGCATTCTAAACCAGTACCTTATAACATTTAGAGAGAGAGACAGAGAGAGAGAGAGAGAGAGAGAGAGAGAGAGAGAGAGACTGGAGGAGACATTCCCACTGAAAGACGCACAGAATCAGACAAGCGAAGAAGCAAAGACACTGACAGAATTACAGAGATCGACAGCCACAGTGTACGACACACACACACACACACACACACACACACACACACACACACACACACACACACACACACACACACACACACACACACAGATTTAAAGAGAGAGTAAAGGTGGGTGGCTGGCTGTCATGAAACAAAGAAAATGTGAAATCAAAACTTGAATAAAATGAAGGATAAAAAAGTGTGTGTGTGTGTGTGTGTGTGTGTGTGTGTGTGTGTGTGTGTGTGTGAAGGGGGTGGGATGGTAGGCGGGAAGGGAGTGGACCGTCGGTTGATGGTGACAATAACACCTGATGCCGTGCCATAAAAGAACAACAACAACAACAACAACAACAAAAAAAAAAAACGACAGAAAAAGAAACAGTGAACGAAGTAGAAAACTCAGTTAACAATGGATTTGTTTGTCAGTCTGTAGGACGGGGACCCCCCCCCCCCCCCCCACCCCCCCGAACACACACACACATACACACAAACATACATATACGCATGTAACACACACACACATCCACACAGAGAGAGACACATACACAGACAGACAGACAGACACACACACACACACACACACACACACACACACTCACACCACACACACACACACACACACACACACACACACACACACACACACACACACACAAGAAAAAAAAAACCGTTCCAATATGCGCATGCTTAACAAACAAGGGAGTGAAATCCTAATGACAGACGTCAGCAGACGACACAGACGCCATTGGGGAATTTTTCTTCTGTGGGCTCATTTCTGAAGAAATGCCAGGTTTTTTTTGTTTTTTTCCCCCCGCCTGTGTGCAGTTTTATCCTGGGGAGGAAATAGGGTGGGGAGAGATGCAGCATAAAGAGGATCAGTTGGCTGTTCGGTCGTTCGTAAAGCGAAAACAGACGAGCTGTTTGGAATTTATGGTCGAGACGGGGAAAAAAAGAAAAAAAAAAGAAAAAGGTATTCGCACGTTTATGAGAATATTCCACGCGCACAAATGGGCAAACGACGAGCCCTTAAGAACGCCATAAGCACAGAGAACAATATTTTAATGGATTTTGAAAGCAGAATAGTTAACCCGAGCATGTTCTTTCAAGTCTTGTGAGACACGCTATCCCCGTGTTTGGAGCATCCCATGAACGACATAATCATTTTGGGATTCATCTGACACCGATCCACGATTTTTTGTTTTGTTTGATATTCACGTCAATGGGTTCACGTGTAGTCTGACATAATGGTAGATATTGTGGGGAGGGAGGCCGCCAAGGTTGTCTTTCCTTCCTGGACATCGGATGGCATCCAGCCTGGAAACTGTATACGTCTGAGGACCGCCTAAACACTGTGATACAGTTTTATTTGTAACCTATTCGGTACCATCCCTGTTCGCCTATTCCCGCTTCGTCTAACCAGTAAACTGATTGTCCCGATGTGCGTGTATTGAGTTCACCGATACATTTGAAAAGACATCGGTTACACCCCCTCCCCACGCCCCCCCCCCCTCCCCCCCATATATATATATATATAAGAGAGGTGGAAGAGAGAAGGAAGAGAGAGAGGGGAGGAGGGAAAAGAGAGGTAAGGAAGAGAGAGGGGAGGAAGAAGCAGAAGAAGAAGAAGAAGAGAGAGAGAGCGTTTATGTCTATGTGACAACATATGAGCGAACGTTAAAGTCATGTGATGCCAGAACTTAACCCAGAATGGAGACGTTTCAGTTGGAGAAGACCTCAACCTAGACAGCAAAGTAGGCTACATTTCTTTCTTCTCTCCGAAACTTTAATGACAGAAATAGTTTATTGTGACATTATTCCGGCTTATGGAACAGACCACTCAATGATTACATTGCAACTAAAATGTGGAGCAAGAGCAAAACATAGCAGCTTCTGGAAATTTAACTGATCCTTACTAAAAACCGGAAAATATATTTAAGAAATTAAAGAAGTAATAAAGCAAACAATAGAGGAATATGCCATTATTGAATATTCTAATACAAATTTTGATGAAATTGACTTTGAACAGATCCAACTAAGTATCTCGTATCAATTATTTTTGGATGTCCTACTAATGACAATACGAACCAAAAGTATTAACTATTCCTCTATTAAGAAGAAGAAAACTGATGACGAAAAAAACCCAAAACAATTAACAACCGATATTTATAGGTTAGAGGAAAAGCCAGATAAAACAAATTAGATTATGAAGAACTGCATATAAAAAAACGAACGGCTACAAGGTACTAGGGATAAACGAATGGATGGAGTACTCTTAAGATCTAAAGCTAGATGGGTTGCTAATGGGGAAAAGATCTCAGATGATTTTTGTGGACTTGAGAAACGACACTATATCAGCAAAGAAATGATAAAACTATTTGGCAAGGATGGCTATGAATTAACCTATACTAAAATATTATGAAGGAGGTTGTAGATTTTTACGAGCAGTTGTTTTAGCATAGGGCAGTACAAAAATTGTAGAACTGAAGATGTTGTTCATGAATTACCAAAACTAGACCCAGAAATCTCAGAAAACCTTGAAGGTATACTCACTGTTGAGGAAGGTGGACTCGCTCTTAAACAGATGAAAAATGGAAAGAGTCCCGGAACGGATGGATTTCCTTGTGAATTTTAAAAGTTTCTTTTTGAAAAGAGTTAAGGTGTTTATTGTCAATTCAGTTTACAAAAGATTTGATAGAAAGGAAGTATCAAGCACTCAAAAAGAAAGCATCATAATATGTATACAAAAGAAGGAAAACCGAAAAAAAAACATAAAAAACTGGCGATCCATCTCACTACTGAATACAATATACAAAATTGATTCTTCTTGTATTGCTTCCAGAATAAAACGAGTATTGCCAACTCTCATAAACGAAGATCAGACAGGATTTGTAAGTGGGCGATACATTGGAGAAAATGTTAGACTTATTTGTGATAAAATTCATTATCTTGCGGATAACAATTTACCAGGACTCTTGCTCTGTGTTGATTTTGAGAAAGCATTTGACTCCCTGGAATGGACATTCGTGACAAAAGTACTAAAAGCTTTTGGTTTTGGCGAAGATATTTGCTCTTGGATTGAAATATTTTATAGAAATATGAAGTCACCTATAACAGTTAATGGACAAGCATCCCAGTGGTTTGAAGCTTTGAGAGGTTGTAGGCAGGGTGATCCAATTTCACCATATATGTTTATTCTCTGCGTTGAAATTCTAGGAATTACGGTTAGAGTAAATAACGATATTCAGGGTACATTAATTGGTGATAAGGAACATAAGACGGCGCAGTTTTGCAGACGATACACAGATGATGTTAAGCGGTAGTGAATCTACATTTACAGAAGCAATAAGTATCTTTAACAAATCTGGAAAGATATCAAGATTACAAATGAATTATGAAAAGACTTCAGCAGTTTGGTTGGGAAGCAAATATAAATCAGCTACATTTTATATACCACATCTTAAGATTAAATGGAATCCAACAGTTGTTGTTTTTTTGTGTTTTTTTTTTTAAGATATTAGGAATATGGCTTACAGGAGATGTGCAGGGATGTGGAGAATTGAATTACTCAGAAATATTTCAAAGAAATTTTTTTTAAATGTTATTTAAGATATGGATAAAACGTATACTTACACCTTTGGGAAGAATTGCTATTTTGAAATCCTTAATGTTTTCAAAACTGATATACTTATGGATACTTTTACCAACACCCCCCCCCCCCTCCCCAATCCCCACCCCGCTGATTCTTTTATCAAAAACTTACAACAGCTGTGTTTCACTTTTGTATGGAAAGGAAAACGTGACAGCATAGCAAGAAAAACTGCTATAAAACATTAGAAAACGGCGGACTAGGAATACTTGAATAATTTCATCAAGGCTCTCAAGGTATAAGAAAAAATTAAAAATTCAATACATAAATGGAAAAATGTAATTACCTTTTTGCATCCTGAAATTCAAAATACTGATAGATATGGACCAAATTATATTACTCGTTATGAGACTAATGTGTTTTGGCAGGATGTCTTTAACCCTTTTACCGCCAGTCAATTTAGAGTACAAAATTCCGATGTGGTATAAACACAGAAAAGACAGTTGTTAAGATTAGCTGGGGATTCCCTCTGCGACGCATAGAAATTATGGCCTATCCTTCCACCGAACATTACGAACAGTAGGTTCATGGATAACAGACCGGTGAATGGTCTCCTTTCAGCGACATGGGTCCTCTACCACGCCTGCGCAAAAATGCGAGCTTGGCGGTGAAAGGGTTAATGCCTTTAAAGATTTTGCAAACACGATTAGGCCACAGAATGAAGCACAGATGTTGGCCGAACCAATATTGTATAATAACAAATTTGTTTTGAATAATCTTGAACTAAACAAAAGGGAATGGATTCGAGAGGGCATCTGTAATGTTGCTGATCTTTATAAAGAAAACGGTAACCTTATGTCATATGCGGAATTTAGAGAAAAGTATAACATAACCACAAATTTCCTTTCCTGTGCAGGTTTATTGAAAGTGATCAAAACTGTCTTGCTAAAAATCAAATATACAAATAGAGAGTAATATGAGAATGCAGTTCCCCGCCTTTTTGACTGAACTATATTCAGTACAAAAAGGAAGCCGTAAATACTACGTAGGCATGGCGGGAATGGCGAAACAGACTTGCTGTATCCAGTCCTTTGGACGTCATGTCCGGAGTGACGCTTCCTTCCTGTGCTTTGGGAAATACAGGCGTTCTTACAGTATCATGTTTTATCTCTGCATGCAGCCTGTTTAAAAAAAAAAAAAAAAAAAAAAAAAAAAAGTGAAGGCGTTTCGAAATCCAAGTGAGGTTTCTAAAACGGGAGCGGGTTCTTTGCTGGAGGTATAAGAGTCATCCGCTTGGAATCGTAGATCGTGCGACAGCGCTTTGTGGGGACACGTTGGAGTGGTCGTTGCACCGACAGTTTTGGATGACAAGGTCCGTTTTCCAGATCAAGTTCAAGATCACGGACACTTTGACGTTTACATCCGTGTGGGTGGTGTGACGTGTGTGTCAGCGCTTTTTGTCTTGGTTCGGTTTTCGTGGTCGGGAATTGGACAGGAAATGATACATAGTTCAGGGTGCTACAGACTATATTTATACGTTGCTAAAAGAAAGAAAGAAAGAAAAGGCTTTTTGCTGATTAATGTGTATTCTGAATATACATTGGTATGAAATGGTCAGGTGCGTGCGAACCAGAACCGCCACCCGTTGTATCTTATAGAGGGACAATCATGGTTTTTTTTGTTTTGTTTTTTGTTTTTTTGTTATTCATTGCTGAATCCCTCCCCCCCTCCCTTAGATGTCCCCCCCTCCCCCCCCCATATTACTGACTATTCAGTGGTAGACAAATAGGAAAGAGTGGTAACTCTCTCCATACACAAGGTACACAACCTCAAGTCAGTGATGCTTACTCTACCGATTCAGCTGGCACACAGGTAAATAAAAAAGTACATTGGAACAAACCCAGACACTTCCCCCCAAAAAAGGAAGCGCCGGGCTTGCTCTTATACCGGTCATTTGACATGTGCACACAGCAGCAATGACAGAAGAAATGTGCAAACACAAATGAGCTTTTATTCAAGACTGGCATAGCCTCTTTAATCCTGAACAAGCCACGCAGAACACACAGACAATACAGAACAAACACATGGTTGCCTCGGTGGATTTTCAACTTGGTCGAATATGAAATTCACCATTTCTCCTCCCACCTTCTCCATTGGACGTCGAAAGATATTAATACGAAACCATTTGGAATGAGAAAACACGCAGACCTCCTGAGTGCGTTTTCTTAAAACTTTTCACGGAATCCACAGAACCAAAGTGGAAGTCTGCATCTGACGGGCGCAATAGCCGAGTGGCTAAAGCGTTGGACTGTCAATCTGAGGGTCCCGGGTTCGAATCACGCTGACGGCGCCTGGTGGGTAAAGGGTGGAGATTTTTACGATCTCCCAGGTCAACATATGTGCAGACCTGCTAGTGCCTGAACCCCCTTCGTGTGTATATGCAAGCAGAAGATCAAATACGCAGGTTAAAGATCCTGTAATCCATGTCAGCGTTCGGTGGGTTATGGAAACAAGAACATACCCAGCATGCACACCCCCGAAAACGGAGTATGGCTGCCTACATGGCGGGGTAAAAACGGTCATACACGTAAAAGCCCACTCGTGTACATATGAGTGAACGCAGAAGAAGAAGAAGAAGAAGAAGTCTGCATCTGAATCATGTGCACAAAACGAGCCATGCGGACTTGGAAAGCACGATGCCATGCATAATTATACGTATTAAAAAAAAAGGGGGGGACAAAAAAGAAAAGGTTGCGATGAACTCTGAGTACAATCTAGTTGAGATCAACATATATTTGAATTAAAAGGTTGGAACCTTAGAAAGACATTCCACAAAAAAAGAAGTAAAAATAATAAGTAAACAAGGTTGACTGGCTAAGCGGTGTTGACATCAAAATAAATACAATCTATCTTCCCTTTCCCCTGGTAAGTAGTTTAGCCACGTGGATTACGTTATTGTTTATTTTTGTTTGTTTGTTTGTGTTTGTTTGTTGGTTTGTGTTTTTTTTGTGGTTTTTTTGTACACCAAAGCTTTACGTTTTTGTTTTTTTTTCTTTTTCTTTTCTCTCCGTTTTTCAATCAACGTGGAGTTTATTCAGAATTTTGCCGGGGGCAACTCTTTTCATTGCCCAGCTAGGGTAAGGGTATGCTGCTGCACGCGGGACCTCGGTTTGTCGTCCCTTCCGAAGGAATAGCACCCAGCCCACCACTCAAGGCCCAGTGGAGAGAGGGTGGATCCACTGACACAGACTGCGTCAACCGCAAAACGGTGAATTAATTTAATAATTCAGGTGAACTGGGAGACGAATTCCATTACGTCTTTAAATGCTCGTTCTTTACAGACACCAGAAAAGCATTCTTAAAACCATTTTATTGTAAACGACGGAACTCACTGAAATTCAGCACACTCTTTAATTCCCCGAAAGATAAAAAAAGTGTTGTTAAAGCTGGCAAAATGTTTGAAAATTATTATTGAATCTGTGCGACGATTTTGATGTTCTTATTCTTTTATCTTATGTCAGGATAACAGTACTAAACGCTTCAAGTAATATAATTCCTATGTGTGTGTGTGTGTGTGTGTGTGTGTGTGTGTGTGTGTGTGTGTGTGTGTGTGTGTGTGTGTGTGTGTGTGATTATTATTATTATCATTATTTTATATTGAATTGCTGATTGTTTATTCGCATGTGTGCATGTGGGCCCTGCAGGTTTTCTTTTCCTAGGGTTCCACTGTATGCCCACTCCCCCTCCCCCCCCCTTTTTTTTTTAATATATAATATTCTCTCTCTTCTTCTTCGTGCGATTGCACGTCTCGAGGATGTGGGCATGTTTTTCCCTTGTGACTCCATGTACCCAAATAGGGTTTTGTCGGATTAAAAATGTTTTTGAACCTTAAATAAACAATTATCCACTTTGAAAAAAAAAGAAGTACGGTTTCCCTGCCGCCCCCCTCTCTTTCTTTCTTTCTTTTTTTTATTTTTTTATTTTCTTTTGAGAGGAAGGTGGGAGTGGGGGGTATTTCCCGACAGCGCAAGAATATTCGAGATCGGTCCTTGAGTCGCTGTGATATTAATCGGCTCGTCTGTGATTGTGTGTACCACAGATGTGGACATTATGGGGACAAAAAAAAATATCAGTTACCACATGAAACTTTCTGCACACATGATACAACACAAAACATTACAATATATATCTTTTTCTATTTCGCTGTGCGATGAAAACCATTGCAACAGCGCAGAAAAAAACAAAAACAAAAAAAACCCCCAACAACACTGTAATGAAACGCAGCAGATGCCAATACAGTGCCAGCGCATAGTCTAGTTTGTACAGTTCAGTTCTGTACAAAAGCAATGGACTTCTTGCAGTTCTACGTTTCTGTGAAGTGGTTGAAAATGTGTTGCCTGTTCCAAATAGATTTCGCTTTCCCTGTCTGTCTATCGCTCTGTCATTCTATCCGTCTCTCTCTCTCTCTCTCTCTCTCTCTCTCTCTCTCTCTCTCTCTCTCTCTGTCTCTCTCTCTGTCTCTGTCTGTTTGTCTATTTGTCTGCCTGTCTTTATCTCTTTTGTTCTCTGTTTGTTTGTTTGTGTGTGTGTGTGTGTGTGTGTGTGTGTGTGTGTGTGTGTGTGTGTGTGCGTGTGTGTGTGTGTGTGTGTGTGTGTGTGTGTGTGTGTGTGTGTGTGTGTGTGTGTGTGTGTTCGCGCGCGCTTCTCTTTTTCTATATTTCTTTTTTTTTTCTTCTACTTCTTCTCTGTCCTCCACATTTCTCGAAGAAGATTTTCATTTTTACTTTGATATCTTACAGTCTGAGCTGAAAGCACCGAGGCGTATGAATAGACTATGAATAACCAGCCAGGCGGTATGTCTGGGGTTCGTACATTTAACATAAACTGAATGTTGGTGGGGTGGTGGATAAGGCTTGGGAGGGGGGGAGGGTGGGGGTGGGGGGGGCTGGACTCAGGGGGGGGGGGGGGTTGCGGGGGGGGGAGTAGACAGTACGATGGACATATTGGCTAGCACAAGGATACCTCGGGACTCATTTGGATTTTCTTTTCTTTCGTTTCTTTTGTCTTCTTCTTTCGCTGTTTCTGTCTTTTTAGTCAATATTTCTTTGTTTCTTTGTTGTTGTTTTTTGTATTTAATTCATTCTTTCAGTATTTCATTCATTCGTTTCTTTTTTTTTTTTCTTTCAGAATTACTTTTCCCCTCTTCTTTCCATCTTTCTTTCTTCCTCTCAGTTCATCTTGCTTTCTTTGAGAATTGTTTCATTCTTTCAGTATTTTGTTATTTCTTTTAATGTTTCTTTCTTTTTGTCAGCATTTCTTTCGTTCGTTCTTTCTTTCTTTCTTTCTTTCTTTTTCTCTTTCTTTCTTTCTTTCTAGAAATTCTTTCAGTATTTCCGATGTTCTGGTTTTTTTTTTCAGTAGTTCTTTCCTTATTTCTGTATTTTTTTTCAGTGTGTCTTTCAGTGTTTCTTTCTTCTTTCTTTCTGCCATTTTGCTTTTTCTTTCTTTCTCCGGTTTTTTTTTTTTGTCCCCCACCCCCACCCCCCCACCTTAAAACAAAAAAAAATTCCTTCCCTTTTTTCTTTCCTTCGCTTTTTTTTTGTCTGTTATTATTCCATTTCTTT
>NC_134900.1:25452478-25454978 GCF_041734735.1 Babylonia areolata | reverse complement strand
GCTATTATACAAGCTCTGAACTACTAAGTAAGCCATCAAATAATTTTCTCGAAAACAGCATCCTTTGTTGATTCCAAATCAGTACGTTATGCTCTAGAATTATTTAGCCTTGAAACAAGACCTAACTTAGTTATTGATGCAAATCATTTGGTACATTGTTTGAGGATTAAAGGGACTGAGGTCAGTTTTTGTTGGGTGCCTTCTCAAGTGGGCATTCATGGCAATGGAATTGCTGATAAAGCAGCCAAAAGAGGAGCACAAGATTCAGAAAAATCGACAGAAATACATGTCCGTCTTTCCGTAAAAGAGGCATACACTTTGTTAGAAAAGTCAGCATGGGGGTCGATTTCATAACCGATGGAAGGAAAAGTTTTCAAAACATAAAGGGACATTATTCCCCGAGAATAGTATTAAAGAAAAGATAACGAATCCATCCGCTGCCAATACAAGATTAATAACCTCTACTTTCTTCCGTATAAAACTTGATGCGCTGAAGACAAAGTATAGTAAAAATGTTACATGCAGTTGTGGTAAGCAGTTCATCTTGCATCATTGTCTGTTTCACTGTCAGCAGTTACGTACCTTCTTGTCCAAGTATTTCAAAGAGAATAACTGTTCTGCAGATGATTTTTGGAAAGTTATTCCTAACGAGTTTATCATGGTCGAACTGTCACAGGTATTAGTTCATAGCCCTATTTTTACATTCCTTTAATGAACTTCAGAATTGTGATCACTATTATCATTATTGAAGTGTTACTGTTAAATGTAATAGCATGTTAGTTATGCATTTTGTTTTTGTTGTTTTCAACCTTTTCTGTTTTCCTCTCCCACCCTCTCCCCTCTCCCCCCTCCCACCACCCCACCCTTTTAATTATTTTTAATCGTTTAATATCACTGATAGTGAAAAGACGCTAAACTAAAGAACCGAAACCCCCCCCCCCCCCCCCCCCCCCCCCCACCCACACACACACAAACATATACCCACACACTCAATCACGGCCATGTAAATGAAAGGGCGTTTCCAGTTTTCCTCAGATTTCAGAGGCTGGGAAACAAAGAGCCCACAGCTAGTTTCCCAACATCCGCCCACATCTCAGCACCGCTGTCAGATACCTTTCGCCTGCTTTTGTCTCTCTGACAATAACACACTTCATGAAAAGTTAAGGACCACGCTGTAAAGGCAGGTTTGCTTTCTATTAAAAGTGTGTGTGTTTTTTTGTGTTTTTTTTCCAATCCAGATATGATTAAAATCATGCCGGCTGGACATTATCTACAACCGACCTCTCACTGAACACAATGACGGCTGTTTCAGCCAAACATATCATGGTTTATTGTATTGTATTGCATTTCGTTTTTGTCACAACAGATTTCTCTGTGTGAAATTCGAGCTGCTTTCCCCAGGGAGAGCGCGTCGCTACACTACAACGTCACCTTTTTTATATATTTTTTTTTTCCTGCGTGCAGCTTTATTTGTTTTTCCTATCAAAGTGGATTTGTCTGCAGAATTTTTTTCCAGGAACAGCCCTTTTGTTGTCGTGGGTTCTTTTACGTGCGCTAAGTGCATGCTGCACACGGGACCTCGGTTTATCGTCTCATCCGAATGACTAGCGTCCAGACCACCACTCAAGGTCTAGTGGAGGGGGAGAAAATATCGGCGGCTGAGCCGTGATTCGAACCAGCGCGCTCAGATTCTCTCGCTTCCAAGGCGGACGCGTTACCTCTAGACCATCACTCCACAGGATTGTTGTTGTAGATTTTCAGTGTAAAATGATGATGATGATGATGATGATAGGGATACTAACTAGCAGGCAGCCATACTCCGGTTTGGGGGATGTGCAAGCTTGGCATGTTCTTGTTGCCATAACCCACCGAACGCTGACATGGATTACCGGGATCTTTAACGTGCGCATTTGACGTTCTGTTGCGTGCGTATACACACGGAGGGGTTCAGGCACAAGCACGTTTGCGCGTATGTTGACAAACACACATGGAAACGCACGGGGCAAGAAACCACCTATGGTCAGGACTGGGGCTCATTAAACTCTGGTTAGGACTGGGGCTCATTAAACAGGCTGCACACACCGCCGTTTGACAGAAAGTTGGCATAATTAATTTTACTATACCCTCAAAAAGAACACACACACACACACACACACACACACACACACACACACACACACACACACACACACACACACACACACACACACACACACACACACACACACACAAAAGAAAAACCTGTGCAAGTCTTCAAGTGGTCCTTTTCTGTTTGTGAACCGTGTAGAAGCGTTTACCTTACATGACGAACATTGTGCAATGACTGGTGATGGGCAGGAGGGTGGAACGCGGAGTTTGGGGGACTGGGACTGTGCTGGGGGAGGATGGGGGCGTACGAGGGGGGGCGGGGGGGGGAAGAGGGGGTGGTTGGGGGAGGAGGTGTGGTAACGAACTGTCCACCGTGTAAGGAACGCTGGGGCTGGGGGCTGGGCTTTGTCCA
>NC_134900.1:25422478-25444978 GCF_041734735.1 Babylonia areolata | reverse complement strand
TAACCTTCTCGTTCTTGCGGACTAACAGTTTGAAAATCACGAACATTTTTTTTGTTACCAACGAAACAGAGGAGAAACGTTTGCGGTATCTTCACTCGCTTTAACATCGCTAGTTCTCGTCTTTTCTACTCGCAGGAGGAAGATGGCAGAATGGTTAAGACGCTCAGTTGCCAATATAGAGAAGTCCGTGAGGGTGTGGGTTCGAATCCCGCTCTCACCCTTTCTCCCAAGTTTGACTTGGAAAATCAAACTGAGCGTCTCGTCGCTCGGATGAGACGATAAACCGACGTCCCGTGTGCAGCACGCACTTGGCGTACTGAAAAAGAACCCATGGCAACGAGAGTATTGTCCTCTGGCAAACTTCTGTAGGAAAAAAAAACTCCACTCTGATAGGTACACAAATATATATAAGCATACATTCAAGGCTTCGACAGAGAGTGTTTGATTATGCTGTTTGTCAGGCATCTACCCAGCAGATGTGGTATAGCGTATATGGATTTGTTCGAACGCAGTGACGCCTCCTCGAGAAGCTGAAACTGGAACTACTCGCAGAAAAATACCCCCACCCCCCCCTACACACACACACACACACACACACACACACACACACCTCACTCAAAACATAATGGTGATGATGATTCCTTTTCAAAATTTGGTAGTCCCTTCATAACAAAGGCACTCCCGCTCCAGAAAGTATCATCTGTATGCTTATGGAGAGAACACACACAGAAGCAAAAGACAGAGACAAAGACAGAGACATTTTGTATTTTGTTTTATATTTCTTTTTATCACAACAGATTTCTCTGTGTGAAATTCGGGCTGCTCTCCCCAGGGAGAGCGCGTCGCTATACTACAGCGCCATCCATTTTTGTTTTAAATTTTTTTTCCTGCGTGCAGTTTTATTTGTTTTCCCTATCGAAGTGGATTTTTCTACAGAATTTTGCCAGGAACATCCCTTTTGTTGCCGTGGGTTCTTTTACGTGCGCTAAGTGCATGCTGCACACGGGACCTCAGTTTATCGTCTCATCTGAAATAACTAGCGTCCAGAGCACCACTCAGGGTCTAGTGGAGGGGGAGAAAATATCGGCGGCTGAGCCGTGATTCGAACCAGCGCGTTCAGATTCTCTCGCTTCCTAAGCGAACGCGTTACCTCTAGGGCCATCACTCCACTTGGTTTGATTCTGTGCCCCCAACCTACCTCTTTAGATCCTCTGTAGTTCAGCTGGCTTCCGGGCGCTATAAACTCTTCCCGTGTTTGACTTGTTTTTTTTATTTATTTGTTTGTTTTGTTGTTTTTTGGTTTTATCTTCACAGCTTTCAGATACGCTTTTCCACCATCACCCCCGGAACTCAGCACTTCATTTTCCTCCATAACATATTACACAGCAGATGGCTGCCGTGTGGCCTTGTTTGTCCTTTCTTCTTCTTTTTTTTTCATTTTATTTCGTTTCACTTTCCTTGGCTAGTCTATTCTTTCTTTCCTTCCCTTGTTCTTCTTATATATATATATATATATATATATATATATATATATATATATATATATATATATATTCAGATTGTTGCTCCCTGCACCCTGTCATACTTTCTCTCTCTCTTTTTTCCCTTACTTTCTTTCTTTCTCTCTTTCTTTCTTTTCTGTCTTTCTTTCTCTCTTTCTTTCTTCTTCCCTTTATTACGCTGTTTCCTCCTGGTCATATGATATTCTTTATTTCTTTCTCTCGTGTTTTTCTTTCATTGTTTCATTGTTTCTTCTTCCCTTATCAATCATTTAAAAAAAATATTTCATTGCTTTCTTCATTTTATTCTTTCTATTTATCGTCTTTCCTGTCTTCTTTCTTCTCTTCTTTGTCTTCGTTCTGTTTTTTTTTCTTCTCTTGCTTCGTTCGTCCTTCTGTCTTTCTTGTTTTCTTTTTCTTCGTTGTCTGCGGTATTTTGTTTCTTGTTTCGTTCTCGTTATTCCATCGTTTTTTTTTGTTTTGTTTTTTTTTTGTTCGTTCGTTTGTTTGTTTGTTTGTTTGTTTCTGTCACGGTCTTTCCCCCTTTCTTTCATTCTTTCTTACTTCCTTTATTTTCTTCCCCCTCCTTCCTTTAAAATCCTTCGAGTCATCGTGCGCCCATCCTCTCCTCAGTTTTTTTCCTTTTTTTTTTTTTTTTTTTTTTTTTTTCGTCCACATTCTTCCGGCTTTCCATCTCTCTGTCTTTGTTTCTCTTATTTCTCACTCCTCCCACTTCTCTGTCTTGCTTTCTTCCCCGCATCTCTAAAGAGTTGGATATTAATTTTGTCTGCCTCTCAGACTGTTTGTCTGTCTGTCTGTCTGTCTGTCTGTCTGTCTGCGCATGTGTACGTTTTACTCCATGCGCTCTGTCAGTCAGTCTATCCGCTTTTAGTGCCTGTCTGTCTTTCTGTCTGTCTGGCCAGGGTAAACGTTTTAATCCATCAGCCGCTCTGTGTATGAGTTTGTGGGTTTGTGTGTGTGTGTGTGTGTGTGTGTGTGTGTGTGTGTGTGTGTGTGTGTGTGTGTGTGTGTGTGTGTGTGT
The DNA here is from genome assembly GCF_041734735.1 of Babylonia areolata. Taxonomy (NCBI): domain Eukaryota; kingdom Metazoa; phylum Mollusca; class Gastropoda; order Neogastropoda; family Buccinidae; genus Babylonia; species Babylonia areolata. The sequence continues at coordinate 25,442,437 of NC_134900.1, read as the reverse complement.
GTGTGTGTGTGTGTTGTGTGTGTGTGTGTGTGTGTGTGTGTTTGTGTTTTTTTCTACATTGCATAGGTTATATGTTCTTTTCAATATCGTCATCATTACATTTTCAAGCAGAATGACAATTTACGAGACCTTTAGCATCAGCAATACATGTACAGTATGGTGACAGTCTACAAGGGTTGTTTTTTTTTTTGTTTTTTTTTAATTTACAACGATATAAACTGTATGTGTGTACGTTTCACTACATTTGTTTGTTTTTACGTATCTGTCTGTAAACGTGCCTTTTCCGTCTGTTTGTCTGTCTGTGTATGTCTGCGTTTTACTCCATCTGTCTATCTGTCCGTCTGTTTGTCTGTCAGCGCGTATATTATGTTGCACTTGTTGTGTTTGTAAATCTGTCTGTCTGACTGCCTGTACGTTTGTGCATGTGTACTGTCTGTCTGTCTGTCTGTCTGCCTCTGTGTGTGTGTGTGTGTGTGTGTGTGTGTGTGTGTGTGTGTGTGTGTGTGTGTGTGTGTGTGTTTGTGAGTTTGTGTGTATGTGTATGTGTACGTTTTTTTGTTTGTTTGTTTTTGTCTTTCTGCTTATCTACCTGCTTGTCTGTCTGTGCACGCATATGTTTTATTCCGTGCGCTTGTTTTATGTGCCTGTCTGTCAGTCTGCGTATATCTGGCGGTTTTTATTCCCTCTGCCTGCCTGTCTGTTCGCGTTCACGTTCTCTAAGGAAGCCATGCATGTCCCCATGAAATCTGACACGTTGACAGCGCGCGACGTGAAGATGGCTTAAAGGCATCAGGCGAAGTGGATCCGATAATTAAGTAATTAGCAATATAACAAACAAAAAAAAAAAATATCAACAGCCCTCGGCTAAAACCTCAACTTTGGGCATCGCTCCATCTCTCTCTCTGTCTCTGTCTCTCTCTCTCTCTCTCTGTCTCTGTCTCTGTCTCTGTCTCTCTCTCTCTCTCTCTCTCTCTCTCTCTGTCTCTCTCTCCAGATCAGCCCACTTTATATCATTTGGAGTCCTTTCTTTTCTTTTTCTTTTTTCTTTTGTGTGTGTGTGTGTGTGTGTGTGTGTGTGTGTGTGTGTGTGTGTGTGTGTGTGTGTGTGTGTGTGTGTGTGTGTGTGTGTGTGTGTCTTTCTTTCGTTCTTTCTTTCTTTCTTTCTTTCTTTCTTTCTTTCTTTCTTTGTCTTTCTCTCCTTTCCCGTTTATCGCCCCCCCCCCCATTGTCCACGTCGTCTCAGTGGCATTTACACGTTACTGCTCGTTGGGGAAGCCCACAAACAGCCACACGGAAGTTGGACGGCAGTGTCAGACCGCCATGGGGTCACAGGCGGGTAGGAGACCATGCACTGTTTGTTGCCGAAGCGGTTCCGTGGTGTTCGGTTGTGCCGGCCTGGCGTCTTGTGATGCTTGGTCAACTAGTTTAACCCCCAGCCGATCGACCACGCAGTTTTTGGTCATGCTGCTTTTACGGCACATACCAAGGCAGGTTGCTCTGTTTGACTACATTCCGGTTAGCTCCCTTAATTCATGTTCACGTTGTTCTAGTGGTGAAGTATCGGGAGAAGATACTCAGGACGCCTTCTTTCTTCTAGCATCCTGGGCTGAACTGCGTGAGCGATCCTGATTGTGTGGGCAAAGGTTCCTTGGTGTAAATAATTTCCCTACGCGTACGCGCTAATTCCAAAGGAAAACTCCCCCCCCCCCCCCCCCCCGAAAACGGAGTATGGCTGCCTACATGGCGAAGTTAAAAACGGTCATACACGTAAAAGCGGCCTCTTCTCCCATATGAGGACACACACCGACAGATAAGCCTGCCTGCCTACTCATCCGTCGGTCCAACGGGAGACTCCATCATCAACACGTAAAAGCCAATTGTGAACGTGGGAGTTTGCAGCCCACGAACGGAGAAGAAGAAGAAGAAGACGAAGAAGAAGACAAAGGAAAAAACCTTCGTGCTGCAAAAAATCGCTCATGCAGCCTCACCCAGCTGACGATGATAATCGCTTGGTCGCGGGGGGGCCAGACTGAGGAAACAGCATTCCTCACCACACTTCCCCTGCCCCCCCTCGATTGGAAAGCGTCACCACGTCCCTCCAGGCAATGACAGTCCTCTGTGAATCTTCCGACACGGGAAAACCTTGAAAGAAGGAACTCGTTACAAGCAAGGAAGTTGGTGAGAGATGGAACGAAAGGTGACAGTTTCAGTTTCAGTTGCTCAAGGAGGCGTCACTGCGTTCGGACAAACCATATACGCTACACCACATCTGCCAAGCAGATGCCTGACCAGCAGCGTAACCCAACGCGCTTAGTCAGGCCTTGAGGAAAAAAAACAAAACAAAAAAACAAAACAAAAAAACAAAAACACAAAAAAAACACAAAAAAAAACAAAAAAACACAAACGGGGGAATAAATAATAGATAAGCTTACATAAATAAATAAATAAATGAATAATAATTATAATATAGAAAAAGGTAGTAGTAATAATAATAGTAACACTAATAAAATGATTAAAAAATAAATAAATAAATTAATTAATTAATTAATTAATTAAAAGAAAAATAAATAAAATAATTAATAAATAAATAAATAAATAAATAAATAAATAAATAAATAAATAAATAAGACAACAATGGTGATAAATAAGCGAATAAATGTAAAACATGAAGACACACATTCACACACACACCCACACATGCACAACAGAAATGCACCAAACATGCAGTTTCACAGATATGAAAGCACAGTCAAATACATATAAACGTACAGGTTTACAACGAAAAGTGACAATGAGAGCCGTGTGCTCACGATGAGCTGTGCAAGTTGTCAAATGATGTGTCCACCTCCATGTCTTCTTTGTTTCGCAGACTATGATTTTTATTACCTAGATTTTTGTTTCGTTAAACCTTATATTGCCTTCCTTGTTCAGAATCTATAAATACGACTCACTTTGTTGAAAAAAAAAAAAAGAGAGCTGCATAGTTTGAAAAATTAATAGATGCTGAAAAATATAAAAATTAAATTAAATTTAAAAAAATCAGTAATACATTGATATAGCATTTCTTTAAAAAGAATGTGAAGACATCCGTTACATAATTTATCCGTATTGTCTCAAGAAATGTTTATTTATTTACTTATTTGTTTATGTATTTATTAAGATGTTTCACTACAGCGCATATTCTTGAAGCTCTATGCATTTTACAACATCATGTCATTGCCAACATTGTTGCATGTTTCCATGACACTTTTCATTTCTCTTTTCCTGTCCATTTGCAGGTAACCCTGTATAACGACCACAGCAGAAAGAAGTTGATGAATGAATGTAAGATTTGTGGAATGGATGGGTGAATGATGGGGAATTAAAAAAAAAAATGTTGAAAAAAAAAATGAGAGCAGAGTGTTACAGGGCAACGGAGCTACTGGACAATTCTCCACGTTTTCAATGGATGAGAATGAGGATGACGAACATCTTACCGCGGGGATCCGTTTAGGTTTTGTGCACTGACTGCGTGGTAGGTATGAACTATAAGCTTCCCATCATAATTCTTTCCAGCGTCGATCAGACCAGAGGGATACAGTTACCTGCAGTGTTGGTCGAGAAAGTTATGCAACACTATGTATAACGCATCCAGAAATTGGATGGCACTAGACTTGTTGTCCCAGTCCGGAAAATCCCACATTGATTTTGCCTTGATGGGGGTTCGATCCTGTCCTTCCAGTCGTCAGTGCGTGTCGCTAACCACTTGGCCACTGTGACTCGTTATACTTTTATAGCTTCGGGCTGGTTCTTGAACTTCCAATCCCTTGACATATTTATAGTTTCGAGTTGGTTCTTGAACTTCCCAACCTTTTACATACAGGCTCGAGTTGACCCATAAGCTTTTAAACCTTCGACATAAAGCTTCGGGTTGATTCTTGAACCTAATTTCCCTCTACAAAAACCTTTGAGTTAGTATTTGAAACTTTCAATTCTTCGATTTGTGTCTTCGAGTTGGTTCTTGAACTTTCGATCCTTCGGCATATAGATTCGAGTTCTTGAACTTAAGTCCTTCGGCATAGATATTCTAGTTATCGAACTTTCAATCCTTCGGCATATAGATTCGAGTTATTGAAGTTTCAATCATTCTACATATAGCTTCGAGTTCTTGAACTTTTAAACCTCTGACATATAACTTCGAGTTGGTTCCTGAACTTGCAAACCTTCGATATATAACGTCCAGTTGGTTCTTGAACAACAAATTCCTCGACATACAGCTTCGAGTTGGTTCTCAAACTTTAAGTTCCTCGATATACGGCCTTGTATACAGCACAGCACAACACAGCACAACACAACACATCACAGCACAGCACAGCACATCACAGCACAGCACAGCTCAGTACAACACAACACAGCACTAAACAATACAGCACATCAGTCACCCTGTCAGACCACCTCAAACTATAGCCAATGAACACACGGTACGGTGTTTTCCCTGGCGGACCATCTTTTCAGGTCAGTCACCACGTGTTTCTGTATCTCCACAGCTACAGCCGTTCAGGGAGAGAGGAGTGGCCTTGGTCCTGTCCGTCGTCCTGCCCAGTAAGCCAATTACTTTGCTGCCATTCAGTCTTTCGTAGACGTGACGATGCATACGTGTTATCGAAAGTGGAAAAAAAGAAATGCAGGGTTATGGCTTCTTCTTCTTTGTGTTGTTGCTTGTTGTTTCTCTCTCTCTCTCTCTCTCTCTCTCTCTCTCTCTCTCTCTCTCTCTCTCTCTCTCTCTCTCCAGTTTGTAGGAACTGTCCCTGGAGAAATGGCCTCATGATGATGATCATCGCCTTGGGGGCGGTGATGACAGAAATTTAAAAAAAAAAAAAAAAAAAGGTTGGTGGTGTGTATGGGCGGTGTTAACAATGCAACGATCCTTTCCTGGTGATTATGTATTGCTGCCTTGCCTGTGAGTGGTAAACAGCAATTTTAGATTTAAAAAAAAAAAGGTCGCTGGTGAAAAATATTTATTAAAAAGCTAGGTTAACATATGATCACTATGCTCGTGCACAATACAAGGTGTTAATGTTGTTGTCAAATTATTTTGGATTTCTTCTTCTTTAAGCCAGATCAGAAAGCAGTGTGCAGTTAAAAAGCACTTGAACGAATGGATATATATATATATATATATATATATATATATATATATATATATATATATATATATGTGTGTGTGTGTGTGTGTGTGTGTGTGTGTGTGTGTGTGTGTGTGTGTTCTGGAATTTTCTTTGACATGTTCTGGACAGATCACACGGAATGACACACACCAACTACACCATCAACGTGTTTATAGACATCCAAATTTCAAAGAGGAAAATTGCATTAGCTAGAATGACCACGCTGACGACATTTCTTTGTCCGCGAATTTGGGAATCGTTCAGTATGCGATAGCTAGAAAAATCATAGAAAAGACGGTACAAGATCGATAGATACAAAGGTATAACTATATAAGTTGCTTCCATTTTTAGTGGAATGCGGATCTGACCTGCCAAAGATTAAGGCTGATTTGCATACACCAGCACAATATGTCATATAGATTTATCAGAAAATTATTATTTTGACAACGAGCAAAGAAATAAATTGGATCGACTTATGCGGTTTAGCCATCGTCTTAAATCAATGCAGTGATTCATTTACTTAATTTAATAACAATGAAGTGGGAAGTTGTTGGTGGGTTTTTGTTGGTTTTTTTTTTTTTTTTTTTTTTTTTTTTTTTACGATTTATCGAAGCCGGAAAGTGGTGATGAAGACAAGGAAATTTTGAAATTTTGAAATATCCATACTGTAATCGTAAAGCAATGAAATGCAATTGCCTCAAACAATAACCCAACCCGTGGAATTTAACACTTTATCTAAACGAATCTGAAACGAATTATGTGTCAGAATTGTAACCGCTGGATGAACAGGAACGTCTTATAAGCAAATACGATGTACGCCCAAATATGTAATTGCGTATCAGCTTGAGATATTATAATCCTGCGTTTCTTGAGTGCAGCCAATTGCAGCCAAACAGAAAACGGTGATAAATAACCCACCAAGCCAAAAAACATGATTTAAAAAGAGGTATACAATCACGCAAAATGAAAGAAGAAAAAGAACGGAAAAGGTGTCTGGTAAAATTATAACTCGATGCTGGAGGTAAAACAGGCCATTATGATTATGATTATTATTTTTGTTTGTTTGCTTTTTTGTTTTTTGTTGTTTTTTCTTGTTTTTACCGTGCATTTTTCCGTGAAACTGCTTGCCAGTAATGAAGGGTGTTTGTTAATGACCATATTATGCCTGTGCCGCTCAAAATGTTAGCGTCAGTTTGAAAGGAAGCAAACAGCTGGTTTTATTTTATCAGATGTCATTTCGTTTTTGTGTCTTTTGTTTTGTTTATCTGTTTGGGTGGTTTCGAAATTCAACTGACCTGCCTCCACCCCCCGACCCCCCCAAACCTCCAACCCCCACGCCGCGCCCCCCCGCACCCCCCCCCAAAAAAAAAAAAAAAAACAACCAACAACAAACAAACAAAAAACACATGCTCAGTTTGTCTTCAACTATTTGTCTGCGTGACAAATGATGTGATCTAATCATCATGCGGCAATGTTAAGCCCGGATTCTTAGACCACACGAAGAGAGGGAGAGTGAGAGAGAGAGAGAGAGAGAGAGAGAGGGGGGGGGGAATGGAGGGAGTGAAAAAGAGAGGGGGACAGGCAGGAAGAGGAGGGATAGAGTTGGGGGGAGAGAGAGAGAGAGAGAGGGGGGGGGGGGGGTGGGGGGGGGAGAAGATGTCAGCTGACGTAACAGATCACAATGGCCACAAATGGAGAACAAAGCACGGTCAGACGGCAGCAGCAGGAACAGCAACAAACAGCAACAGCAAGAAAACAGCTGCTGAAATGACTGGAGGTTTTTTTTTCTTTCTTTTTTTTCTCTCTGAATTTAAGGAGAATAAAACAAAATGAATCAGCAAAAAAGGGAGATGGGATGTACAGAGATAGCCATGAGGAGATGGAGAGCGAGGGAGAGAGAGATAGTGAGGGAGAGAGAGATAGAGAGGGAGAGAGAGATAGTGAGGGAGAGCGAGATAGAGAGGGAGAGAGTGAGGGAGAGCGAGATAGAGAGGGAGAGATAGATAGTGAGGGAGAGCGATATAGAGAGATAGTGAGGGAGAGCGAGATAGAGAGGGAGAGATATAGAGAGGGGGGAGAGAGATAGTGAGGGAGAGCGAGATAAAGAGGGAGAGAGAGATAGTGAGGGAGAGCGAGATAGAGAGGGAGAGAGAGATAGTGAGGGAGAGCGAGATAGAGAGGGAGAGCGAGATAAAGAGGGAGAGAAAGATAGAAATGGAGAGCGAGGGAGAGAGAGAGATAGATAAGGAGAGCGAGATAGAGAGGGAGAGAGAGATAGAGATGGAGAGCGAGGGAGAGAGGGAGAGAGAGATAGTGAGGGAAAGAGAGATAGAGAGGGAGAGCGAGATAGAGAGGGAGAGAAAGACAGAGAGGGGGAGAGAAAGAGAGGGGGGAGAGAGGAGGGAAGCGAGAGAGAAAGAGGGGGAGAGCGAGATAGAGAGGGAGAGAGAGAGAGATAAAGAGAGAGAGGAGAGAGAGGGAGAGCGAGATAGAGAGGGAGAGAGAGATAGGGAGAGCGAGATAGAGAGGGGGAGAGAGAAGGAGAGAGGGGGGGAGAGCGAGAGAGAGAGAGGGAGAGCGAGATAGAGAGAGAGAGAGAAAGGGAGAGAGAGGGGGAAGAGAGAGATTTTTACGGATACGAGAGAGAGTGGGAGGGAGGGCGAAAGAGAGAGGGCGAGATAGAGAGGGAGAGAGAGAGAGAAAGAGAGAGAGGGGAGAAAGAGAGAGAGGGAGTGAGAGAGAGTTCAAATCGCTAGCGGCATAAACATAAAAGAGAAATAGATACAAACTAAACGCAAACGCTCAAATATCCTGTCATCTCATTCCTCACACCGTCGAAGATAACAGCGAGAAATCCTGTTAAAAAAAAAAAAAAAAAGCGGCGTGTGTTTCTTTCTCAAATAGACTCTATAGATGTGTATGTTGTGTGTGTGTGTGTGTGGATATGTGTTTGTGTGTGTGTGTGTTTGTGTGTGTGGATATGTGTTTGTGTGTGTGTGTGTGTGTGTGTGCGCGTGTGTGTGTTTTTTTTTTTTTTGTTTTTTGTTTTTGTTGTTGTTTTTTTCCCTACAAACAGACTTCGTGCTAATTTTGGCAATGACAGTGGTTTTGCGTCAATTCCTTTAAAAACAACAACAACAAAAAACCTGAGAGTTGACAATCACTTTTGTCCATCTTACATGTTGATGTTTGAAATTAATGATCCGTTTGGGGGCCAATATCATCATGGTAAATAAAATTTTCTTCTTTTATTATTTTTTTTAATCAACAATCTCCGTTCAGCCATAATCATCGTCGTTTCATTGTGGGAGCTCTGTTGGATTGGGGAGGAGAAGAGAAAGGGGAGAACGTGTTGGCTCCACAAGGAAATGCAGTTCTTGTTTCTCTGCTGTTTTCGTTCGATTTTTGACTCACTTGTGTAAACAAAGTGAGTCTATGTTTTAACCCGGTGTTCGGTTGTCTCTCTCTCTCTCTCTCTCTCTCTCTCTCTGTGTGTGTGTGTGTGTGTGTCCGTGATACACTTTAACATTGACATTTTCTCTACAAACACTTTGTCAGTTGACACTAAATAAGGCACAAAAATAGGAAAAATTCAGTTCTTTCCAGTCATCTTTGTTGTTGTTGTTGTTGTTCTTGAATGTATATATGAACTTTTATATTTGTTGAGATGATAGTGGAGTGATGGCCTAGAGGTAACGCTAGGAAGCGAGAGAATCTGAGCGCGCTGGTTCGAATCACGGCTCAGCCGCCGATATTTTCTCCCCCCCCCCCCCCCCCCCGTTCACTAGACTTTGAGTGGTGGTCTGGATGCTTAGTCATTCGGATGAGACAATAAACCGAGGTCCCGTGTGCAGTATGGACTTAGCGCAAGTAAAAGAACCCACGGCAGCAACCGGGTTGTTCCTGGCAAAATTCTGTAGAAAAATCTACTTCGATAGGAAAAACAAATAAAACTGCACGGCAGGAAAAAAAACACAAAACAAATTGGTGGCGCTGTAGTGTAGCAACGCGCTCTCCCTGGGGAGAGCAGCCCGAATCTCACACAGAGAAATCTGTTGTGATAAAAATTAATACAAATACAAATGAATACATTCTTGAATATGTTTACCTTCAAATATATGCATTTTTTTTTTTAATAAGTGCGCATGTGTGCCTGTGAGCGCGCGCATGTATTCCATCGATGTTGTTCAGCTTCGTCCCTCTTTTGGAAATCCGCCTGTGTTTTATTTGTCGAAAATAAATCATCTGCACAATTTGAAACTGCAAAATCAAAAGATCCTGAGACGGCAAAAAAAAACCTCCCCGTTTTGTGCATAGAAAGACAGCTGTTCAGAGTGGAACAGAAATATTACAAAAAATAATCATAACAAGAGAGACAAAGCCTTCAAGACTCACTTGTGATACACTTTTAAAAAAAAATTCAAGCTTTTCATGTATTGAGTATAATGCATTTACTGTTATATTTATATCTTTTGTATTCTCCAAACTTGGCACTTTGATCTGATATTCGACTCAACAAAAGTTCTGTCATTATTATCATTTTTTGTTCAAACAGGAACTTCTTTTGCTAGCATGGAAGTTTTATTTATTTGCAAACGTTTTGGTGCAGATAGTAAAACAAGGGAAATTACTCTGCTGGGGGAACTTAGTTTGCTTTAAACTGATCTTTCTCATCTTAAACATTACATTTCGAAATTATACTCAATACATAAAAAGCCTGGATTTTTTTTTTTAAGTGCATCACAAGTGAGTCTTGAAGGCCTTGCCTCTCTTGTTTCAAAATGTAATTTTTAAGATGAGAAAGATCAGTTTAAAGCAAATTAACTCCCCTAGCATTACAGAGTAATTTCCCTTTTTTACTCTCTGCACCAAAACGTTTGCAAAATAAATAAAAATTCCATGCTTAGCAAAAGAAGTTCCTGTTTGAACAAAAAATGATAATAATGACTGCTCTACCTGTTGGGTTGAATATCAGATCAAAGTGCCAAGTTTAGAGAATACAAAAAATATAAGTATAACAGTAAATGCAGTTTGCATATAATTAGGCTTCATTCTTAATTTTTTTGTGTGCCCATCCCAGAGGCGCAATATTGTTTTAAACAAGATGACTGGAAATAACTGAATTTTTCCTATTTTTATGCTAAATTTGGTGTCAACTGACAAAGTAGTTGCAGAGAAAATGTCAATGTTAAAGTTTACCACGGACACACACACACACACACACACACACACACACACACAGACAACCGAACACCGGGTTAAAACATAGACTCACTTTGTTTACACAAGTGAGTCAAAAAAGACAGAGAATCCCATTGACTTGGAGAGAGACAGAGAGACAGAAAGACAGAGAGACAGAGACAAAGAGAGAGCAGGTGTCTGGGTTTTTCCATTTTTTCTGTTTCTGTCTGTCTGAATGTCTGTCTGCGTGTTGTCCTCTGTCGTTGTTTCTAAGGTATAAATTAATGTGTCTACCTTCCCGCCTACGTACTATACCCGCCTACCTATCTACTTTAAAGACTTGTTTGCCTGTTTAATTGCCTACCTTCCTACCTACCTACCCGGTGAATATTGTGATTGTCATGCCACGGCTATCAGTTATAAAACTATGTACTTACCTGCCGTGTTTACTTTCCTACTTAGCAAGCTTCCTGGTCAGTGTTATAAATCTGTTATAAGAGTGTGTGTCTAACCCCCCTTTACCTTACACCTACCCAGCAAGGCCGGACTAAGCGCGTTGGGCTACGCTGCTGGTCAAGCATCTGCTTGGCAGATGTGGTGTAGCGTATATGGATTTGTCCGAACGCAGTGACACCTCCTTGAGCTACTGAAACTGAAACTACCTAGCAAATAAACTAGGCAGCGTTATGATTCATTTACATACATGTCTACCTCTTTATTTATGTGCCCACTGAAACAGCTAGTCATTAGGTATGGGTCAGATAATATGAGTCTGCTTGTTGATCTGCCTATCTACATACCAACTTGGTTAAATGCTATGAACCACTTACAAGCCTACCTAATTTACTAGCTTCTTTACCTTTCTACCTACCTACCTACCTTTTCACCCGCCTACATACATAGCTGCATGCGTGCGTGCGTGCGTGCGTGAGTACATGAGTGCATGTTGTCTGCATCCATTATCTACCCAAATACGTGAGATAATTCATATCTTATATCATGGAACAGCTTTTATTGTTAATATTGTGCGATGATTGAAATGGATTCCGATGGGGTTTTTTTTGTTTGTTTGTTTGTTGGTTTGTTTGTTTTTTTGTTTGTTTCTTTTTTGTCTTTGAAAACTGATGCTCAATTGTCTTTGTCCCAGCAAAATAACTCTGCTTCGAGCTTTTGGTCAGACCGCGGAGTTTGATGTCCGTTCTTCTTGGGGTTCGTATTTGTATTTGTATTCCTTTTTATCACAACAGATTTCTCTGTGTGAAATTCGGGCTGCTCTCCTCAGGGAGAGCGCGTCGCTACACTACAGCGCCACCCATTTTTTTGTATTTTTTTTCCTGCGTGCAGTTTTATTTGTTTTTCCTGTCGAAGTGGATTTTTCTACAGAATTTTGCCAGGAACAACCCTTTTGTTGCCGTGGGTTCTTTTACGTGCGCTAAGTGCATGCTAGCACACGGGACCTCGGTTTATCGTCTCATCTGAATGACTAAGCGTCCAGACCACCACTCACGGTCTAGTGGAGGGGGTGGGGGGAGAAAATATCGGTGGCTGAGCCGTGATTCGAACCAGCGCCCTCAGATTCTCTCGCTTCCTAGGCGGGGCGCGTTACCTCTAGGCCATCACTCCACAGAACAAGGGAGAACTTGGGAGCACTGCAGGTTTCCAGCCTGACAAACTGTCCTTTGAACGTGACACTTTTTGTTGTCTTCTTTCTTGTTTATTTTTTATTCTGCTTTCTTTACGTATAATATGTTTCTTTTTATTTGTTTAATTTATTGTTGTTGTTTCTGTTTTCCTCTTCTTTTTTTTTTTCTTTTTTTTTGGATTTTGCTAAGAGGATGGAAAAATTGTTCTGAACTTCATTCAGTACAAAAATTACACAGCTCACTATCCGTACTTTGACAAAAAAATAGATGAATAGATAAATAAATTAATATATATATATATATATATATATATATATATATATATATATATATATATATATATATAACACAAACTAGATATATGTGAGATCTGTACCCTGGATGTAAGTAGACTGTTGGCTTTGAGGCAAGGCGCCCGCATAGGAAGCGAGAGAATCTGAACGCACTGCTTCGGTTACCACACATGCTTGACTGACCTTGATTTGGTCGTCTGGACGCTGGTCATTTTGATGAAACGATAAATCGAGGCATGCACTTTGCGCAGGTAAAAGATCCCACGGCAACAAAAGGGTTGTCCCTGGCAAAATTCCATAGCAAAAAATACACTTTTATAGGAAACAAAATACAATTTGCAGCCCCCACCCCCCAAAAAAAGAAAAGAAAAGGTGGCGCTGTCAGTGTAGGGACGTGCTCTTCTTGAGGAAAGTAGCCTGAACATCACACAAAGAAATCTGTAAAATCAGAATCAGAATCAGAACTAGAATCAATTTTAAATGTCAATTAAACCTGAGCAAGGTTCATAAGACACGCCTGCAAAGTTTTGCATGAAGCCACGCACAAAAAAAAAGCAAAACAAAATAGATAAATATTGAACAAGAGATTGAATCACTCCTGCACGCTATGGCGTTTTTTTTGTTTTTTTGTTTTGTTGTTGTTGTTTTTGTTTTTTGTTTTTTGTTGTTGTTTTTTTGGGTTTTTTTTTTTTTTTTTTTTGGGGGGGGGGGGGGGGGGGGGGGGGGTGGCAGCAGTTACTGACAAATTTCCCAAACAGTCCCACAAGTTTGTCTTCCGGTATTAGCTGACTGGGTTTGATAATATTTGGAAGATAGTTTTAGAAATTTTGGTATGATATTTTTTTTCTAATTTCTTTGTATAATTCGCAGTATTGGAAGAAAAAAAAAAGAGCATTGCAATACAATGCAACACAATACAATACGATTCAGTTCAATACGATATTTAATATAATGAAATATGCAACTTGGTATTTAATCAAAAACGTATTAAAAAAAAAAAAAAAAACAAAAAAAACATTGGGCCGGAATACCCCCCGCCTCCCCCCCCCCCCTTACCCCCCCCCCCCCCCAACACACACACACACGCCCCTATCCCGACCCAGCCGCCGTCAGTCTTTCCTCGTCCCTCCAATCACTGGCAATACAGTCACTGTTTCTTTTTTCCTTCCTCTCTCTCTTTCTCTGTTTCTTTCTTCCTTCCTCCCTCTCTTTCTCTGTTTCTTTCTTCCTTCCTCCCTTTCTCTCTCTCTCTGTTTCTTTCTTCCTTCCTTCTCTCCTTCTCTCTCTCTCTGTTTCTTCCTTCCTCCATCCCTCTCCTTCTCTCTCTCTGTTTCTTTCTTTCTTCCTCCCTCTCTCTCTCTCTCTCTTTGTTTCTCTCTTCCTTCCTCCCTCTCTCTCTCTCTCTCTCTCTCTGTGTTTCTTCCTTACTCCCTGTCTCTCTGTTTCTTCCTTCCTCCCTCCCTCTCCTTCTCTCTCTCTGTTTCCTTCTTTCTTCCTCCCTCTCTCCCTCTCTCTCTTTGTTTCTCTCTTCCTTCCTCCCTCTCTCTCTCTCTGTTTCTTCCTTACTCCCTCTCTCTCTGTTTCTTTCTTCCTTCCTCCCTCCCTCTCTCTCTTTCTCTGTTTCTTCCTTCCTCCCTCCCTCTCCTTCTCTCTTTCTCTCTGTTTCTTTCTTTCTTCCTCCCTCCCTCTCTCTGTTTCTCTCTTCCTTCCTCCCTCTCTCTCTCTCTCTGTTTCTTTCTTTCTTTCTCTCTGAAAATGCTGAAAAAGGCATTGTTTTGCTTACTCGATTACCATCAGAAAATAACATTTATTCAGTTCAGTTCAATCTCTCTCTCTCTCTCTTTCTCTCTCTGTGACTCTCTCTCTTTCTCTCTTTCTCTTTCTCTCTCTGTGTGTGACTCTCTTTCTCTCTGTGACTCTCTCTCTTTCTCCATCTCTTTCTCTCTGTGACTCTCTCCCTTTCTCTCTCTCTTTGACTCTCTCTCCCTTTACGCTGTGTGTGTTTGTGTGTATGTGTGGGTCTGTGCTTTTGAGTGCGTTTGTGAATGCGCGAGAGTGAAAGTGTACACAAGTGTCAGGAGAGATATGTGTACGTGTGTGTGTGTGTGTGTGTTAGGGGAGGTGGGAGTGCGGGGGGAGGTGGGGTAGAGGATGAGGTATGTGAGTGTATGCATGCCTACACTGTGGGAGCAACAGGATATTGGAAATAAATATATATATCTTTGTATGTACGTGTGTGGGGTTGGGGGTGGGAGATATGGGCGTATGTGTGTGTGCTTGTACAAGTAAGTGTTCATCTCTGTGAGTGTGTGTTTGTGTGTGTGTGTGTGTGTGTGCCGTGGAAGCTGCGATACGTAGACTAGAAATGAGTGTGTGGAGGAGGGGGTAGAGGAGGTGCAAGGTAATGTGTGTGTGTGTGTTGGAGCTCATGTACGTTTATATGTATTTGACTGTGCTTTCATATGTGCTTGTACAAGTAAGTGTTCATCTCTGTGAGTGTGTGTTTGTGTGTGTGTGTGTGTGCCGTGGAAGCTGCGATACTTAGACTAGAAATGAGTGTGTGGAGGAGGGGGCTAGAGGAGGTGCACGGTAATGCGTGTGTGTGTGTGTGTGTGTGTTGGAGCTCATGTACGTTTATATGCATTTGACTGTGCTTTCATATATGTGAAACTGCATGTTTGGTGCATTTCTGTTATGCATGTGTGGGTGTATGTGTGAATGTGTGTCTTCATATTTTACATTTATTCGCTTATTTATCACCATTGTTGTCTTATTTATTTATTTATTTATGTTTTATTATTATCATTTTATTAGTATTACTAATATTATAACTACTACCTTTTTCTATATTATAATTATTTATTTATTTATTTATGCAAGCTTATCTATTATTTATTCCCCCTTTTTTTCTTTTTTTTTCTTCTTTTTTTTTCTTTTTTTTTTTCTCAAGGCCTGACTAAGCGCGTTGGGTTACGCTGCTGGTCAGGCATCTGCTTGGCAGATGTGGTGTAGCGTATATGGTTTTGTCCGAACGCAGTGACGCCTCCTTGAGCTACTGAAACTGAAACTGAAACTCCCTTTATCTCTTTCTTTCTCTTTCTCTGTGACTCTCTCCGTTACTCACTCTCTCTGTGACTCTCTTTCTCTCTCTTTCTCTCTCTCTGTGACACACACACACACACACACACACACACACACACACACACACACACACACACACACACACACTCTCTCTCTCTCTCTCTCTCTCTCTCTTTCTCTCTCTGTGACTCTCTGTTATTCTCTTTCTCTCTTTCTCTGTGACTCTCTCTCTCTCCTTTTCTCGATCTCTTTCTCTCTCTTTATCTGTGACTCTGTGACTGTCTCTCTCTTTCTCTCTCTCTCTGTGACTCTCTTTCTTTCTTTCTCTCTCTCTCTCTGACACTCTCCTCTCTCTCTCTCTCCATTCCCCCAACCCACCCACCCCCTTGTCTCTCTCTCTCTCTCCTGCCTGTCTCACTAATCTCCCTTTGTTTTTCGGTCTGATTCTCTCCCTTTTTACTCTTTTGTCTCTCCCACCTTTCTCCCCCCCCACCCCCCATCCCTCTTCCACGCCCTCCTCTATACCCCCACCCCCACGCCCCCTTTCTCTCTTTGAACCAGACTATTTCTTTCTTTCTTGCCGTTTTTTTGTGTGTGTTTCTTTCTTTCTTTCTTTCTTTCTTTCTCTCTCCCTTCCATTACTATTGTTATATATTTTTTTTCTTTTCATCGTTTTACTTTTCTATCTTTCTTTAGAGTTATATATTGTGCATCGTTGCATTGAATACTTGGTCACAAAGCACTAGAGCTGTTCCACAATTGCACACTTTTCTTCTTACATCAGACATCTATGAAACTCCAAAGACAAAAACGCCATAAGCACGTACTAATTTAGAAAACAATTTCGAGCATGAAACAGCTCCCCTGTTTGATTGTGGCAAATATAATCATCCCCCTCATTAAAAAATCTGTAGCAATGAACTATTTGGTATTTTCTTATTTTGTATCACTGCTCAAAACTCAAGGCACACGTTCGTATGGACTATTATCGTCATTGTCATCATCTTCACCATCAGTATCACTCGTCATTCTCATCATCGCTACAATATCAGCGTTAATTCCGTCATCAGTCGGACAACCAATATTTATAAAATCACAATAACAGTAGTAGCATGTTTGTTTTTTGTTGTTTTTTTTGCTGTAGCTGCAGTTGTGGTAGCACCGGCACCAAATGTAATAGTAAAAGTAGTACAAGTAGTCAAAAGTAGTATAGCAGTAGTGATAGTAGTGGCAGCATTTGTTGCACCAGTACCAGTGGTAGTAGTGGTGGTGGTAGCAGTAATAGTTGTTGTTGCAGTAGTTGTTGTTGTAGCAGTAGTTGTTGAACCAACACAAACAGCAGCAGCAGCAGCAGCAGTAGTAGTAGTAGTAGCAGTAGCAGTAGTAGCAGCAGAAACAAAAATATTTGTATTTGTATTTCTTTTTATCACAACAAATTTCTCTGTGTGAAATTCGGGCTACTCTCCCCAGGGAGAGCGCGTCGCTATACTTTTTTTGTTTTTGTTTTTTGTTTTTGTTTTTTTGTTTTTTTCCTGCGTGCAGTTTTATTTGTTTTTCCTATCGAAGTGAATTTTACTACAGAATTTTTGCCAGGAACAACCCTTTTGTTGCCGTGGGTTCTTTTACGTGCGCTAAGTGCATGCTAGCACACGGGACCTCGGTTTATCGTCTCATCCGAATGACTAAGCGTCCAGACCACCACTCAAAGTCTAGTAGAGGGGGAGAACATATCAGCGGCTGAGCCGTGATTCGAACCAGCGCGCTCAGATGCGCTCGCATCCTAGGCGGACGCGTTACCTCCAGGCCATCACTCCACTTAGCAGTGTAGCAGAAGTGGTGGTTTGAGCAGCAGTAATAGAACCAGGACAAGCGGTTATAGTAGTAGTAGTGGTGGTGGTAGTAGATGGTGATAGCTGCAGGTGCAGAAGCAGCAGCAGCAGCAGCAGCAGCAGCAGCAGCAGTAACAGTAGTGGTATGGAGAATAATCGAAATGTGCACGTGCACAACAACAAGAAGTCACATTTTCCATCATCATTTCCGAGCTCAGTTGAAAAGCCAGCCACCTTGCGAGCGTTGACCCAAGGTTGCCGGTCACGCAAATAGTAACGACACAAGATATGTGCTACGGCGGTTTGTGATTTCGTTTTAGTCTGGTTGTGTTCGTATGTATTTATGTATTTATGTATGCATGTAGGTAGGTAGGTAGGTAGGTAGGTAGGTAGGCAGAGGGCAGGTACGTAGGTAGGTAGGCAAGCAGGTAGGTAAGAAGGTAGGTTTGTGGTGTGTTGTGTGTGTGTGTGTGTGTGTGTGTGTGTGTGTGTGTGTGTGTGTGTGTGTGTGAGAGAGAGAGAGAGAGAGAGAGAGAGAGAGAGAGAGAGAGAGTACGTGCGTACGTGCGTGAGTGAGTGTGTGCGCAGAATAGATTAATTATATTGAATATGAAAAAGGTATGTTCTTTTATTAATTCATTTATCAATTTCATTATCATCATTATTGTTCTTGTTATTATTAGTATCATCATCATCATCATCATCATCATCATTTTGCACGGATAAAGATAAAGTAGACCCATGTGACTGTCAATATGTGAGAACCAGTGATACCATGTGGACATCTGTATTAGACACATAAACAAAAGCAGTGACGCAAAATTAAAACAATAAATCAAAAGGAGAAAAACAAGAAGGAAAAAAACGACGACTTTCCATAATTGTATTATATCAAATTATTGTATTTTGGGAAACGAATTAAAACGGAGGAAACAAAATAGAAATAAATATAGTAACAAAACAGAATGATGATTTTGATCTTGGAACACACACACACGCGCGCGCGCGCACACACACACACACACACACACACACACACACACACACACACACTTTCGCTTACTCGCATGCTTACACAGTAATCCCCCCCCCCTCCCCCTCCGTCCACTCTTTTTTTTTTTCCTACCCTCGTCTAATATGACGTACATTGAAAAGACGTTAAACTAAAGAACGAACACACACACACACACACACACACACACACACACACACACACACACACACACACACACACACACGGATAAACAGAGAGAGAGAGAGAGAGAGGGAAGCTTAAGACATAAAAAAACAAAAGAAGTGTGCGGGGGGGTTAGGGGGTGGGTGGGATGGAGGGGACAGACAGGCCCAGAACAATCCCTCCTTCCCACTTTCCCATCCCGTGCTTTCCCCAGTCCCCCCAACGCCATGTTATTTTCCACACCCTCACGCCTTCTCCTCCTCCTCAAAGCCGCTCTAAGATCAATCGCTCTTGTCAATAACAGCGGCCAGAACTCTCGTCGATCGGTTCTTTGCCTTGAATGAATAACACACACGGACCTCTGTCTTCTGTCTGGCTTAAACATACCCCCGTGCTTTGGAAAGGTAGCAGACTGGGTAAGGACTCCCACAAGGCGGACATTAGTGTCGCGCGTTGTAACACTCCCTGTGTACAAGACTTGTAACTTTCACGCGCTTACATTTACAATAACAGAGTGGTAGAACAGGTTTTTTTGTGTTTTGTTTTACAAAGCTGGTTAATGGGGGTTGGTGGCTTGCCTGGTCTGTGTTGTTTCATGTTGTGTTCATTCATTCTTTAAAGCTTCCTAGCGAATTGGGGGGTGGTTTGTTTGGATTTGATTATGTGTGTTAATTATTTGGAGTTTCCTGTTTAATGTGTGTTGTTTTGCATGAGTTAATTGTTTTGGGTGGTTGATTAGTTTTGGTCGTCTGGAGTGTTGTTCAATCGCTTTAAGAGCCTTGTGTTTTTAATCCGATTTCCCAGACAGCGTTTTTTTTGCGGAGGGTGGAGATTGGGATGGAGTAATGTATGTCCGTAGTTTTGGTTTTTGTCTTTAAGGGGGGTTTTCAATATGTATATATACACGTTTGTTCGTTTCTCCTGCTTATGTGAAGGATCTTGAAAATCCCTCAGTGGATAATAGAATGACATTTCATGTTAGTTTTAAACATTTCGACAGCAGCATTTCGATGGGGTTTTTTTAGTGTTTTTTTTTTAACCCAATCAAAGCCAATAACAATACAATGGCACTTGTGTGTCTTTGTTGTGCTGGCAACACCACTAGAAATTGTCTTTCCATGTTTGTCTCGCTTACTCAGTGTACGTGTCATCACTCGTGCATCTGGGTGTGTTCGTGTTAACTTTGGTTTAAGCGGTCACACATGGCAGTACCTTTATGGTGTAGTTTTCCAAGCACATGTCTATGTTAGATTATCTCCCCAGCTGTATGGTGCTGAACTGTATTGTATTGTATTGCATTGTATTGTATTACATTGCATTGTATTGTATTGCATTGTATTGCATTGTATTGCATTGCATTGCATTGCATTGTGTTGTGTTGCATTGTATTGTATTGCATTGCATTGCATTGTATTGTATTGTATTGCATTGTATCATAGCGTATCGTATCATACTGTGCTGTGCTGTGCTGAGTTCTACGGTACTGCATTGATTTGTATTGTATTGTATTTTTATTGTATTGTATTTTTATTGTATTGTATTGTATTGTATTGTGTTGTATTGTGTTGTGTTGTTTTACTTTTGGCCACCGCCACAGTGTAGCGTCAC
>NC_134900.1:25407478-25414978 GCF_041734735.1 Babylonia areolata | reverse complement strand
ATTCTTTGTAAACATTCACCTCTTCAGTATAAGAGCCTTCCGCTTGCAATAATTTGATGATGGTAACTGGGGTGAAACGCTGTTAACGTCGTCTCTTTCGCCGTTCGTATGGAGAGAGTTAAATTAATAGTCATTCGGATGAGACGATAAACCGAGGTCCCGTGTGCAGCATGCACTTAGCGCACGTAAAAGAACCCACGGCAACAAAAGGGTTGTTCCTGGCAAAAATTCTGTAGAAAAATCCACTTCGATAGGAAAAACAAATAAAACTGCACGCAGGAAAAAATACAAAAAAATGGGTGGCGCTGTAGTGTAGCGACGCGCTCTTCGTGGGGAGAGCAGCCCGAATTTCACACAGAGAAATCTGTTGTGATTAAAAGAAATGCAAATACAAAACAAATGCAAATATTATTATTATTATTATTATTATTATTATTAGTTCACGGTCCAGAGACAAACGAAGAGCACTGCCGCCGATTGTTAAGTACTTGAATCTGTGAACTGTGAACCTGGAGCTGATTGAACAGAGCGAGGTAGTTGTGTACAGGTGAAGAGGTGAAGGCAGTCACAGAGACAGGAAGGGGCATCTAGATTGGTTAATGCATTTTACAAACACATGAGTGCTGTCAGTTTAACGACTTCTCTTTTACGAAGTCCTTTAAGTAATTTCCTGTAACTGTATTTAGAGTTGTTTTGTTCTTGTTGTTGTTTTTTCTTCCAAATTTCACTCACATTTTTACCCTCATTTGCCCAGTTTCTCCCAACCCTCCATTCATCCACATCTCTCACCCCTTCTAACCAATAATACTCAGATGTATTCATAAATACTTTAACAAAAATGTCTTCAATCACCGATATGTGTGACGGGACATTAAACAAAATTCCTCCTCCTCACATGAGTGCTGATTTTGAATTTCACACAATCTGTGTGACATATCATGACGCCAGTGGAGGAATTGCAAAAGAAGAGTGATGCGCTCAGATCTTTTTTTCTTTTTTTTTTTTAAAGACAATATTGGCCATTAGAGTTTTGTATGCGCTGAAAGGGGTGACTGAATGAAGCGGGCAAACCGGACAAAAGAGTTTCAGCAGTCGAGGCGAGAGAGAATGGGACAAACGGCAAAACTGGGTGCTGTGTGGGTGAACAGGTATAGATATAATGTTTTATGTTGACAAAAGCGTTTTTGTAAAGCACCTAGAGCAGATTTCTGGATAGTGTGCTATATAAGTATCCATTATTATTATTATTATTATTATTATTATTATTATTATTAACAGGTATGTCCGAACAGAAGTCATGAGCCGTAAACGAAGCAGCAGCATTGAAAAGAAAGGACGGTGTGTTGCCAAGGACAACACCAAAGCTCTTGACTGAGGGATGGACGTACTACCAAGTTCGATTGAGTCCACAGTGTTAGAAGAGAGTTTTGTTTGGTTCATGCGAACATTGATTCAGTTGTGACAGTGTCATGTTGCTGTTTATTACGAATCATCTCATTCTGGGTGTCCAGAAAGCAGTTGTATGGTTGTTGCATTTTGTTGCGAGAGACAGGATACATTTACAGGGGTGTTGTGTCGGTTTTCTGAAGTTGTCATATGTCATAAGGATGATGACTACATTGATCATTTTAGCACGTCGAGCAGTAAATGCTTCATTTATAAGTGCTATATTTCAGTTTATTTCATTTTCATTTTGGCAGTGTGACCTCCCGTGAATATCATTAAGATTGTTACGTAGTATAGTATTATAGAGTTTTAATTTTCTGTGACTGTTAATCTGTTTGGCTGGTACCGCAACGTGGTGTGTAGATTTTCAAAGACCATTATTTTCTTCTGTTCTTCTGCATAACTATTGAATATATCGAAAAGTAAATTATCACACACACACACACACACACACACACACACACACACACACACGCACGCACACACACACACACACACACACACACACACACACACACACACACACCCTGGGTCCCGCCCCCACCCACTCACCCACCCACCCACCCCGACATTTCTGTAACACTGTCAGCATTTGACAGGGTTCACGCAGTGTGTGTTCTGTGGCCCTTCTCCGCGAGCACCTGCCCCATTCTGCCGCGTTCTGTCTCGGCGCCGTCGTCTTGTTTCCTGTGGCAGTCAGTCCGAAAAGGAACCACGGGGCTCACCCAACTGTTGACCGACGACGAAGCAGCGAGAAGAGTAATTTTAAAGGAGAAGGTCTCTTTTAGCGATCAGATGGGAAGTGATCCCGCCATTCCATTTATCAAAAATAGAACGGGGCAGTGTCTTCGTCGGAGGAGAAAAAAGAGAGGGGGAGATTACTTATGGTTAATTTTTTTTGAAGCAGACGCTCATTGTTCTGATCCGTCTTTGGGGGGGGACACGAGAAAAGAGTTTTTGTCTGTGACTTCCGCCCGAACCCCCCCCCCCCCACCCGCCCCCCTTCTGCCCCCCAACCCCCACACCGAAACGTCCGCCCATTCCCCCCCCCCCCCCCCGCCCCCAGAAACACTTTCTGTCTGGCCTGTGCTGTATGGACAGCATTGAGAGATTTATCGCTGTACTCCACACAACCCTCCAAGTCTTTGCACTAATTCCAACGAGTCAGTTCCAATAGGCTTCTGTTTTCCATTTCGATAATTAGTGTTCCGAAAGTAGAGAAAAGTCTTGTCGAAGATTGGCATTTTGCTTGTTCATTTGGAAGATAGGTATCATATTCACTTTGTTGATCACACGCAGACACACACACACACACACACACACACACACACACACACACACACACACACATACACACAGGCGCGCACACACACACACACACACACACGCGCGCGCACACACACACACACACACACACACACACACACACACACACACACACACACACACACACACGCCACACACACACTCACACACACACGAACCTAAAAGCTTGTTACTTGGTAAAGAGGTCGTGGCTATCCAGATGAGTTCCATCCAATACGTTATACAGCTCACATTTCTGGTGTCTCAGTCTGTGATGAAATGAACCGGTTGTACCGGTGCGTTCCAAGTTGAACTTCACCTACACTGATAGAAGGAACAATGATTTCAGATTCTGACATGACGCAGGGCACCCCCTGGCCTGGCCACTGTGTAGAGTACCGAAACTCTCATCAGGGGTGTCCCATGCTGTTTGTAGAAGTACCCAGGTTCTATGATAGGTAGCCGCACTCCGTAGATGCCTAGGTTCTTTATAGGATATACAGACTGTTTGCAGGTTACCCAGGTTATATGCCGGAGTCCCCCAGCTGTCCATAGAGGTACCTAGGCTCTCCCAGGGCTGCCCAGACTGACTGTGGGTATCCTGACTGTTATCCGGGCTCTGTGCTGGGCACCAAGGCTCTTCTCCGTGGGTACCCAGACTCTGAAGGGTACCCAGACTCTCTGTCGGGTACTCAAGCTCTCTGTTGGGTACCCTGGCTGTTTGTAGTGTAGTCTCTCTGTACGTACCCAAATCTATTAGGTACCCAGGCTGTTTGTAGCGTAGTCTCTCTGTACGTACCCAAATCTATTAGGTACCCAGGCTGATTTGTAGAGTAGTCTCTCTGTATGTACCCAGACTATTAGGTATTCTGGCTGTTTATAGAGTAGTCTCTCTGTAGGTACCCAAATGTATTAGGTACCCAGGCTGTTTGTAGTGTAGTCTCTCTGTAGGTACCCAAATGTATTAGGTATCCAGGCTGTTTGTAGTGTAGTCTCTCTGTAGGTACCCAAATGCATTAGGTATCCAGGTTGTTTGTAGTGTAGTCTCTCTGTAGGTACCCAAAGTATTAGGTACCTTGGCTGTTAGTAGTGTAGTCTCTCTGTAGGTACCCAAATATATTAGGTACCCAGGCTGTTTGTAGTGTAGTCTCTCTGTAGGTACCCAAATCTATTAGGTACCCAGGCTGTTTGTAGTGTAGTCTCTCTATAGGTACCCAAACTCTATTAGGTACACTTGCTGTTTGTAGTGTAGTCTCTCTGTAGGTACCCAAATGTATTAGGTACCCAGCTGTTTGTAGTGTAGTCTCTCTGTAGGTACCCAAATGTATTAGGTACCCAGCTGTTTGTAGTGTAGTCTCTCTGTAGGTACCCAAACTCTATTAGATGCCCAGGCTGTTTGTAGTGTAGTCTCTCTGTAGGTACCCAGACTATAAGGTACCCAGGCTGTGTGTAGTGCAGTCTCTCTGTAGGTACGCAAGCTCTATCAGATACACTGGCTGTTTGTAGTGTAGTCTCTCTGTAGGTACCCAGACTATCAGGTACCCAGGCCGTTTGTAGTGCAGTCTCTCTGTAGGTACGCAAGCTCTATCATCTACTCCGTAGATGCCTAGGTTCTTTATAGGATATACAGACTGTTTGCAGGTTACCCAGGCTATATGCCGGAGACCCCTGGCAGTCCATAGAGGTACCTAGGCTCTCCCAGGGCTGCCCAGACTGACTGTGGGTATCCTGACTGTTATCCGGGCTCTGTGCTGGGCACCAAGGCTCTTCTCCATGGGTACCCAGACTCTAAAGGGTACCCAGACTCTCTGTCGGGTACTCAAGCTCTCTGTTGGGTACCCTGGCTGTTTGTAGTGTAGTCTCTCTGTAGGTACCCAGACTATCAGGTACCCAGGCTGTTTGTAGTGTAGTCTCTCTCTAGGTACCCAGACTATTAGGTATTCTGGCTGTTCGTAGTGCAGTCTGTCTGTAGTAACCCAAACTATTTGGCACCTAGACTGATTGTAGTGTAGTCTATCTGTAGGTACCCAAACTATTAGGTATCCAGGTTGTTTGTAGTGTAGTCTATCTGTAGGTATCCAAACTATTAGGTATCCAGGTTGTTTGTATTGTAGTCTGTCTGTAGGTACCCAAACTATTAGGTACCCTGGCTGTTAGTAGTGTAGTCTCTCTGTAGGTACCCAAATCTCTTAGGTACCCAGGCTGTTTGTAGTGTAGTCTCTCTGTAGGTACCCAAACTATTAGGTACCCTGCTGTTTGTAGTGTAGTCTCTCTGTAGGTACCCAAATGTATTAGGTACCCAGGCTGCTTGTAGTGTAGTCTCTCTGTAGGTACCCAAATGTATTAGGTATCCATGTTGTTTGTAGTGTAGTCTGTCTGTAGGTACCCAAACTATTAGGTACCCAGGCTGTTTGTAGTGAATTTTCTCTGTAGGTACCCAAATATATTAGGTACCCAGGCTGTTTGTAGTGTAGTCTCTCTGTAGGTACCCAAATATATTAGGTACCCTGGCTGTTTGTAGTGTAGTCTCTCTGTAGGTACCCAACTGTATTAGGTACCCAGGTTGTTTGTAGTGTAGTCTTTCTGTAGGTACCCAAACTCTATTAGGTACCCAGGCTGTTTGTAGTGTAGTCTCTCTGTAGGTACCCAAACTCTATTAGGTACCCAGGCTGTTTGTAGTGTAGTCTCTCTGTAGGTACCCAAACTATTAGGTACCCAGGCTGTTTGTAGTGTAGTCTCTCTGTAGGTACCCAAATCTATTAGGTACCCAGCTGTTTGTAGTGTAGTCTCTCTGTAGGTACCCAAACTCTATTAGATACCCAAACTGTTTGTAGTGTAATCTCTCTGTAGGTACCCAGACTATTAGGTACCCTAGCTGTTAGTAGTGTAGTCTCTCTGTAGGTACCCAAACTATTAGGTACGTAGGCTGACTGTTGTGTAGTCTCTCTGTAGGTACCCTGGTTGTTAGTAGTGTAGTCTGTCTCTAGGTACCCAACTGTATTAGGTATCCAGGTTGTTTGTAGTGTAGTCTTTCTGTAGGTACCCAAACTCTATTAGGTACCCAGGCTGTTTGTAGTGTAGTCTCTCTCTAGGTACCCAAATGTGTTAGGTACCCAGGCTGTTTGTAGTGTAGTCTCTCTGTAGGAACCCAAACTCTATTAGATACCCAGGCTGTTTGTAGCGTAGTCTCTCTGTAGATACCCAGACTATTAGGTACCCTAGCTGTTAGTAGTGTAGTCTCTCTGTAGGTACCCAAACTATTAGGTACCTAGGCTGACTGTAGTGTAGTCTCTCTGAAGGTACACAAACTATTAGGTACCCTGGCTGTTTGTAGTGTACTCTCTCTGTAGGTACCCAAATCTATTAGGTACCCAGGCTGTTTGTAGTGTAGTCTCTCTGTAGGTACCCAAATCTATTAGGTACCCAGGCTGTTTGTAGTGTAGTCTCTCTGTAGGTACCCAAATCTATTAGGTACCCAGGCTGTTTGTAGTGTAGTCTCTCTGTAGGTACCCAAATCTATTAGGTACCCAGGCTGTTTGTAGTGTAGTCTCTCTGTAGGTACCCAAATCTATTAGGTACCCTGGCTGTTTGTAATGTAGTCTCTCTGTAGGTACCCAGACTATCAGGTACCCAGGCTGTTTGTAGTGTAGTCTCTCTGTAGGTACCCAAATCTATTAGGTACCCTGGCTGTTTGTAATGTAGTCTCTCTGTAGGTACCCAGACTATCAGGTACCCAGGCTGTTTGTAGTGCAGTCTCTCTGTAGGTACGCAAGCTCTATCAGGTACACTGGCTGTTTGTAGCGTAGTCTCTCTGTAGGTACCCAAGCTCTATTAGGTACCCAGGCTGTTTGTAAAGTATTAGGGCAGGCTCTGTGTAGGTACCTAGAGTTTGTTAGGTACTCATGCACTTTGTTGGTTACCAGGCACTGTGTTAGGTGCTCATGCACTTTGTACGTTACCAGGCACTCTGTTAGGTGCTCATGCACTTTGTTGGTTACCGGGCACTGTGTTAGGTACTCATGCACTTTGTTGGTTACCAGGCACTCTGTTAGGTACTCATGCACTTTGTACGTTACCAGGCACTCTGTTAGGTGCTCATGCACTTTGTTGGTTACCGGGCACTGTGCTAGGTACTCATGCACTTTGTAGGTTACCAGGCACTCTTTTAGGTACTCATGCACTTTGTAGGTTACTAGGCAATGTGTTAGGTACTCATGCACTTTGTAGGTTACCAGGCACTCTTTTAGGTACTCATGCACTTTGTAGGTTACCGGGCACTGTGTTAGGTACTCATGCACTTTGTAGGTTACCGGGCACTCTGTAGGTTACCAGACACTCTGTAGGTGCGCAGAGTCTGTACTGGGTACAGTGAATATCTGTAGGGTACCCCCCAGGCTCTCTGTATAGGGTACCTGGGCCTTCTGTAGGGTACCCCAGCTACCTCTCATCCCACGTTCCACCTCTCCACACCTGTGTTCTCCCTCTTTCAGCAGACCTTGGTGGTTTGTATTTGTATTTGTATTTGTATTTCTTTTTATCACAACAGATTTCTCTGTGTGAAATTCGGGCTGCTCTCCCCAGGGAGAGCGCGTCGCTATACTACAGCGCCACACCCCCCTTTTTTTTTTTCTTTTTTTTTTTTACCTGCGTGCAGTTTTATTTGTTTTCCCTATCGAAGTGGATTTTTCTACAGAATTTTGCCAGGAACAACCCTTTTGTTGCCGTGGGTTCTTTTACGTGCGCTAAGTG
>NC_134900.1:25397478-25404978 GCF_041734735.1 Babylonia areolata | reverse complement strand
GTCGAATGACAACCAGAATAATAATAATAATAATAATAATAATAATAATAATTATCAATATCATCTTTATCATCATCATTATCATCATCATGATTCTATGTAATTGTAGTATTTTTGTCGGTGGTGTTGAAATAATACACGTGCGAAAGATGGTGCTCAAAAAAGATAATGCTAGGTCGTGATAAACATAGGACTGGAAATATGATGGTGAGGGTGATGATGATGATGAATAATGTGGCATGAAATTAGGATTTTATCATTTGTATCAACGTTTGATGTGTGTGTGTGTGTGCCCTTCTCTCTCTGTGTGTGTGTGTGTGTGTGTGTGTGTGTGTGTGTGTGTGTGTGTGTGTGTGTGTGTGTGTGTGTGTTGTTTCCGTGCGTGCCTCAGTTTGTGTGTGTGTGTGTGTGTCGTGCGTGCCTCAGTTGTGTGTGTGTGTGTGTGTGTGTGTGTGTGTGTGTGTGTGTGTGTGTGTGTGTGTGTGTTTCCGTGCGTGCCTCAGTTTGTGTGTGTGTGTGTGTGTGTGTGTGTGTGTGTGTGTGTGTGTGTGTGTGTGTCTGTGTGTCTGTGTCTGTGTGTCTGTGTCTGTGCGTGTGTGTGTGTTGAACAAAAACATCGACATTTTTTTTTTTGTTTCCATGGAATGTATCGCTGACCTTTACACAAAGAAATACAACCATGAAGATTTCTTGGTACAGTTTTTTTTTTTTTTTGTTATACTCTACAGCATTGCGAATACGACGTACCTAGCACAATTGCTCAGGCTCTTGATGCTTGTGTCTGTCATTAATTGACAAGATACATTCATTAGCGGGTGAATTTGTTCGGTGCGTTTTCGTGAACTGATAAGTGATCATAAGTGAATAAAATGAAAGAGAGACAGGCGGACACAGAAAGCGAGAGGCAGACAGGCAGACAGACAGACAGACTGGGCCAGGTAGATCTTGACAGATACAAGAATAACAATGTGAAAGGGTTGAGCGTGGAACTGTGTGGACTGGTCCTTATCAAAACATTTACGAACCAGTTTCAACAGGCGGGCGTTTCTGATGGTGACGATTACAGTGATGGTAATAATGACGATGGTGATGACGGTTGGTATCAGACAAGACATACGCACATTATGCCTGGGTGCGGGATAAGTATACGGAATCTGTATCATGTATCAGTATCAGTAGCTCAAGGAAGCGTTTACTGCGTTCGGACAAATCCATAATCATACGCCACACAACAACTGCTGAGCAGATGCCACCTGTCAGCGGTGTAACCCAACGCGCTTTTTAAACATCGAAGATTCACACGACCGTTATGTTTCCACTGCAAAATTTCACGATTTTGATAAGTTCAGAACCCCTCTTTACAAAATTAAGATAAAAATGAAACAAGTAAAATAAAAATAGAATAAAATGAAATTTGAAAAGAACAATATATATATTCGGGTAAAGTACGAACATCTACACTTGAATTATCACTGCTCCTTAATATTTAGAAACTACACACACACACACACACACACACACACACACACACACACACACACACACACACACATATATATATATATATATATATATATATATATATATATATATCCAGCCTCACCCACCTTGCCTTATCACTTTGACAAAAAAAAAAGCAAAAAGAAGAAAGAAGGAAAGAAAGAAAAGTAACAACAAAGAAACTGGAAATAAGTCAAAGGAAACAAAGAAGAAAGTAAAGAGATGAAACAAGAGAGAAAGGGAACGAGAGAGAGAGAAAGAGAGAGAGAGGGGAGAAAGAGAGTGAGAGAGAGACGGACATAATGTGTGTGTGTATATATATATATATATATATATATATATATATAGAGAGAGAGAGAGAGAGAGAGAGAGAGAGAGAGGGACATATGTATAAATTATATATATATACATACATATATATATATATAGAAAGAGAGAGAGAGAGAGAGAGTCAAAAGAAAGAAAAAAAATCAACTGTTGGATGAAACAAATCGGGATATGTGTGTCTTCCCCCCTCCTCTCTGTCTCTCTCTCTCTCTGTCTCTCTCTCTCTCAGTATATCGGTAGAGTCCGGCTTAACTGTATTTTGTTTCTAACTTTTGTGTAAGATTCAAGAGGCATTTCGCGTTTACAGACCTGCTGTTTGGTATGTCATTGACGAGGGGTGTCTGTGATATCCAATTCTGACACCTCCTAACTCTGGAAGTAAAAAGCGCTCGGCCTTGACTGGTGAATTCCGTGAGGTCTCACACACAAGGTGGGTGGGGTGGGGGTGTGGGGGGGGGCGGAGGGGGGTGTAGGGGCTGGGAACACTATACTGGCCTCTCTCCCCTAAAACGGGAGACTGTTGACTGATGAATCCAATGTTTCGCTGCACGCAGCGTCGAAAGTGAACACTGGTACGGACTAAGATGACAGATACGGTTTATTCTCTGCGTGCAGCGGACAGAACCGAGCAATTCATACGACAGGGAAGTTGTGTCAATTACCCCCCCCCCACCCCCCCGACCCCCCCGCTCCCCCCCTCCACTCCCCTTCTCCTTCCAACCTGTATACCCATCTCCCCTCCCCACCCCAAATAAGGTAAAATGAATTAAAAACAAAACAAAAAAAACACCCAATTCTTGTTAGGTTTGTTGGCACGTCCATTTTCACGACGCGTTAACTTCAAAGAGAACAACGTTATTTTGTTGTTGTTTTTTAATCACACAGATAAAACATGTCGTGACGACCACATAACGTAATAGAAATAACCTCAGCACACCATAGCACAAGACATGTAGACGTCTGGAACCTAGCTGCGGAAGATGCAGACGCCGGATTTTTTTCTTTTTTTTCTAAGATACCAGAGCTGATAATTATTCTCGTGCGAAGAAAGCATTCATACACTGGACCCCCCGACGTCATATCTGCGGCGTCTCTAAACATGAAAGGAACGGAAACGATTGAGTGAGGAAAAGAGACAGGACGTTGTGAACACGGATGGGATATACCATATGCGGAACGTTGCGCCCCCCGTATAGGCACAGAGATCGGGAACGATGGCAAACTGCAATTGTTTTTTTTTGTTGGGTTTTCACAACGCAAAGACAAGAGTTAGAAAAATGGTGTTGAAAGGGTTTTAAATGATGGGTTGTTAAACAAAAAAAGGGGGTTTTCTTGCCATATCTGCGCAGGAGAAACTATGTCGTGTGGCAGAAGAAGCTGAGAAGACTGGACTCCAAATCAACATTGGGAAAACAGAGGTCATGAGGGTCAACAACAAGAAGCAAGATCCAGTGCAACTACACCAAGAGAACATCAAGGAGGTTGACAAGTTTGTCTACTTAGGCAGTGTTGTCAGCAAAGACGGGGGGACGGACGAAGACATCAAGAGCCGTATCAACAAATCAAGACACGCCTTCAACACCCTTCGACCAATCTGGAGATCGACAGCCCTCTCAATCCGCAACAAGATCCGGATTTTTAACACCAACGTGAAGTCGGTTCTACTCTATGGCTCAGAGACGTGGAGAGTGACAAAGACCAGCACCCACAAGCTTCAGACATTCACCAACAGATGTCTAAGAAACATCCTGAACATCAGATGGCCAGAGGTTGCCTCAAATGAAGAACTTTGGAACATGACAAAACAGGCCCCACTGGAGACGGAAATCAAGAAACGGAAATGGGGATGGATAGGCCATACACTACGCAAGCCTGCAACAAACATCACAAGACAGGCTTTTGATTGGAACCCACAGGGGAAAAGGAAAGTTGGCCGTCCGAAGCAGAACTGGCGGAGAAGCATTGAGGCAGAGACAAGGGCAGCCGGAATGATGTGGGCCGAACTGAAGAGGACCAGCCAGAGCCGGGTGCGTTGGAGGAGTGTTGTTGCGGCCCTATGTTCCCCACGGAATCAAGAGGAATAAGTAAGTCAAGTCTTGCCATATCGCTATTTCCAAAAGAACCGTGTCATTAAACAGCATTATTTTCATCTTATTTCATTTTCATTTTACTGGGTTTTTTTTTCAGTTTATAATCTACGAACTCTCTTTTCATCGGTGGGTACATGTGTGTGGCATGGTTCATGTCGTGCCGAGTTGCGTTTCCTGCCTTATTTTGCTGTAATGGTTTGCCGTTTTGCGTGGTGATGTGTGACTTTGGGTTACACTCAGCTGTTGCCGTGTGCTGTCTCGTGTGCTGTGTGGCTGGCTGTTGGTTAGGGCTTTGCTGTGCTGTGCTGTACTTTGCTGTGGGGGTATCGTGTTGCATCATAGTGCAGTCTATTGCATTGTATTGTTGTGCAACGTACTGTTCTACACTATTGTATTGTATCATAGTGGATCGTATTGTGAGTAATGTGTTATTTTGTATTGTATTGTATTACAGTGGATACTATCGCACTGTATTATGGTGTATTGTATCATAGTGTAGACTATCCGTATTCGGTAATAATGTATCGCAATGTATTGTACCATAGTGAAAATTATCGTTTTGCTTTATAGTGTATCTTGTCATATTTTAGCGTATACTATTGTATTTTATTTGTCCCAGTGGAATCTGTGGGTGTTTTTTTTTTCCTATAAAGCGCGCGTCAGATAGATATAAAGCTAAGTTCTCTTACTTCTGTCCAAAGTGCGCCTGTTTTCCTTTTTCTTTCTCTATTTTTTGGGGGTGTGTGGGGGGGAGGGGGTGGGGAATCATTTGATCTATCAATGTAAGCACTTGAAACGCGGACTTCTCTACATGTCTGATCGGCAGTAGCTACTCTTTTCTTATTTTTTTTTTCTACCACATACACTCACTACACACTGCACTCAACCTCCGTTCATCGTCTCCTCCGAATAACTGGCATTTTGACCACCGCTCAAAAGTCTTGTTGCTTGAGTGGCTTGCTGTGAGCCGCCAAGGGATGGAACCCAAACCGTTCAATCTCTTTGACAGGTGCTGTACCGTTAGGCCACCGTCGGGCTGACCCCCCGTCGTGAAGACGGAGGACAAGAAAAGGACCCGAGTTGATCCGTCCATCGACAGGTAAGGAGACACGCACTGACTTGGTTTGTCACGCTAAGGTCTCTCTGTGTTGACGTTGATTTGATTGCTTCTCTCTCTGTCTCTGTCTCTCTCTCTGTCTCTGTCTGTCTGTCTGTCTGTCTGTCTGTCTGTCTCTCTCCCTCTGTGTTTCTTTAGCCGTCTTTGAAGGTGCTGTCAGAAAATGAATAATGGTCAGTGACTTCATATATCCCATGTTTTGTTCGAGCGAGAGTGTGGGGCTGTAGTGTGTGTGTGTGTGTGTGTGGGGGGGGGGGGGTGGGGGGTGGACTCGGTGGGCCGGTGTTGGTGGTGGCGTGTACGCCTCTCTGCTTGCTTTAGCGATCCCCAGGAAAGGAGATGGCGGACATATTCTGCACGCGCGACTGAGTGGCTGCGTGACAGTTTTGGCAGAACAGCAATCGTCTGTATTTCTCCATCGACCTCACCGCAGAGAACAGTAGCAGATTATCGTGATAGTGGCGATGATGATGACGATGATGATGATGATGGTTTTCATGACGATGATGACAGACGATCATGGCGGTAGCGATGACGATGACGACGATAAAGTGAAGATATAGCGATGGTGATGATGAGAATGATTATGGTGTTGATAAAAATAAAATAACATGCATTACCGTTATGTTAATCTTTAGACACAAATCGGGGATGGAGTGGGGTGACGGGAGGGGGGGGGGGGGGATATGTCGCAAAAGCAGACTGCATTCATCGAAATAAGTCGAGAATGAACAGAGATACCAAGGTATCGGGGGAACAAGATCCCCACACCCACCAGATGATGGCTATCTGAACTGTAACAGACACAAGGCAGTGAACGGATATCGTACACACGGACACACCAAAATAATGTACCTACATGTCTGACGTAACTTGACACAGGATGCTTGGCCAGTCAGCATAAACAAAAAAAAAATCTCACTTCCAGTGCGTCATTATGTCCAGCGAAGCACCAAGACAGGCTGCCCTGGGGAGTAGAGATTAACGAACGCTACCCCGACATCACCAGACTGACCAGTGCTATCGGGTACCCAGAAGACTGGGTCGCGGTCCTGTAAAGATGTTTGAATAGCCGTCATTAGGGTGGAACGGGTGGGCTGTAGGGCGAGGGGAGAAGGGTGGGAGATCAAAATAGATATCTCACTTCACACTACTACCACCACAAGAATGACAGGTGTGTGTGTGGGGGGGAGGAGGGGGGGTGCGGGGGGGGGGGGGGGTTGTTGTTTTTTGCGAGCAAAGACCGGGAAAACCCCAACGGAAAAACGCAGAGTAACCGGCGGATTGAAACAGGACGGTGAAGACGGATGTATGCATGTATGTAGACTCATGCTACTAGACTACTAGACTGAATGAAGCATTCAGGCGCGCAATAAACATGTAAAAAATAAATTTAAAAAAAACAAAAAAAAACCCAACCCAGAGCGGAGTGCCTGAAATGTGAATGCGGGGAATGAACATAGAGTCCTGTCAGTGCGCACTGAAACAAACACAAAATTCGGGAAGTGCTGCTTCGAAGTCGACATTTACAATGTTTTTTCCACGGCGGTTTCTGCGGGGACGAGAAAACTAGGACGATGTATCTCTGACGGTTTTTGCGAGGATGATTGAGGTTTTGAGAAAACTAGGACGATGTATCTCTGACGGTTACTGCGGGGACGATTGTTAAGTTTTGAGAAGACTAGGAGGAGGACCTTATGACTGTTACAGCGGGAAACGATTGTTAAGTTTTGAGAAGACTAGGAGGTGGACCTTATGACTGTTACAGCGGGAAACGATGGTTAAGTTTTGAGAAGACTAGGAGGTGGACCTTATGACTGTTACTGCGGGAAACGATGGTTAAGTTTTGAGAAGACTAGGAGAAGTACCTTATGACTGTTACTGCGGGAAACGATGGTTAAGTTTTGAGAAGACTAGGAGAGGGAATCTCTGACTGTGCTGAATCTTCCGGGATGACGAAGTTGATTTTGAGGAAGCTGGCAGAAGATGGGGACAGAAGGAAAGGCGAGGTAGTCACGGATGAAAGAGAATGCCACACACACTGGAATACACACACACACACACACACACACACACACACACACACACACACACACACACACACACAAACACACACACACACACACACACACGCACACGCACACACACGCACAGATGAGGGGAGACAGAGAAGGAAGGAAAGATGCGTTTAATACATTTTCGTTACATTTTCTTCATATACTATATCAGTTGAACTTTTGTCGAACCTATTCTCAACGTGTTAATCTAAATAGAATAGTGGTTACGTGATACCGTCTTCCGTTGCATGCAGATATCGCAATTACTTTTTCATCCCATGCCGAAAAAACTGTACGGTCAACCTGATAAATGATCGGTGGTGAATTTGCTGAAAGCCTCACCACTGCAGGGATACTGAACAGAGTCAATGGTCTTCCGAGGCCTTGTGAATTTCTAGAAAGATGAACC
>NC_134900.1:25362478-25387478 GCF_041734735.1 Babylonia areolata | reverse complement strand
CTCCGCCTTTTATTCCAAGCCAGTGAATTGAAAACGCGAGAATTGTTTGTATTGCGGAGAATTAAATAAGAAAAAAAAAGGAGTTCTTCTTTTCTAAAAGAGAGAGACAGACATTTTGTACGTGTATGGAAGACTGTTAGGGAAGACAGCCCCCACGTTTTGTTTATATATAATTTTCTGAACGTTAGCTTGACGGAATACTGGATTTAAGAAAAAAAGATTTTTTTGAAAGGGCGAAAAAGTTTGCCGGAACAATTCGACGAGTTATTTCATGAATCACTTCAAGAAACTGTGTGCTATGTTGAAATATGAACATGTATTTTTCCCTGTAAATCAAAACATTGTTGCCGATTAATAGTTCTGATAAATGCCAGCCAGTCAAAAGAAAAATGAAAATGATAAATGATTACAATATCAATTGCAATAACAATGATGATATTAATAACGGTATTCGTAGTAATAATGTTAGTTATTTTTCCCCCTTTACTTCAAAACTCGTGAAACTGCCGGCACATTCATGAGAAGACAGGACATGATATCGTCTGCATCCAAATGACATTTTTGTGGCATTGTACGGGAGATAAACTGGGTGGCCGTTCCTTTATAATCCGTCCAGCATTGATCGATATGTTCCCTGACACCCAGCGATCCCAACACACACACACACACACACACACACACACACACACACACACACACACACACACACACACACACTTACATGCACGCACACACACAGCGCATACACGTGCACAGCGTATATTACATAAAACAAATGTAAATTACGACACTAAAATAAAATCTTACCGCCATTAACCATTCCAGAACTTATGACTGTTTAACATGCTTCCAGTCCAAAACAGACTGTACGTTACCGGTTTCTTTAACTATTGTTAATTGTATTATTATCATTATTATAATCAGTAGTATGTATCATTATTATTCAGTGTCTCGAGTACAGATCATTTCTTTCTCATCCAAGAACCTCTCCTAACCTGAGAACGCCCGTTCCGTACGCAGTTGTGTCCCCTGGCCCGCACTGTGCAAGTGGCGCAGCCCATGCCATGGGCCGCAGTGCTCACTTGCCGACGAAGTCTCTCAGTCTCTTGGACAGCGGGAGCGCCACGGGGCTGGCGCCACCTGTGCTGGGAAACTGACCGTTCATACCGGTCCGTTTGCCCACGAAGTCCCTCAATCTTTTGTCCACCTCGGTTCGCTTCCCGACGAAGTCTCTGAGTCGTTTGGAGACGCCGAGGGCAAGGTCATCGTTCAGCTCTTCGTCGTCGTCTTCCGCGGGGATGAGGTTGTCGGTGTCCTCCAGATCCTCGGCCGGGACAGGAACCACCTCCTCCTCCTCCACCTCCTCGCCGGGCACATACAGGCGGGATCTTTTCCCCACGAACTCACGGATGGGAGCACGTTTGTCCAACTCCATGGAGGGACCGCCCTCCACGTAACTGCCATCCAGGGTTTGATCGTCGCTGGAAAAGTCCCCGCTGTCTTCCGCGATGCCATCACCACCGTCTGTTCCGACAAAGTACCCACCGAGGTCCGCGGGAATGTCCTGCGGAAAAGCGCTCTCCCCTGAACGTTTGCCGACGAAATCTCGGAGACGTTTCTGGATGTCCGAGGAGTACAGCATCGCTTCACGCTTGCCAACAAAGTCACGCAGGCGCTTCTGGGCGTCGGGATAGTCTGGCATACCTGCACGTTTGCCGACGAAGTCGCGGAGGCGTTTCTGGACGTCATCGGAGTACAGCGTGTCTTCACGTTTGCCAACAAAATCACGGAGACGTTTCTGGACATCAGCAGGATACTCCATATCTTCACGTTTGCCGACAAAGTCACGAAGACGTTTCTGAACGTCAGAGGAATATTCCATATCCGCACGTTTGCCAACGAAGTCACGGAGGCGTTTCTGAACGTCAGAGGAATATTCCATATCTGCACGTTTGCCAACGAAGTCACGGAGGCGTTTCTGAACGTCAGAGGAATATTCCATATCTGCACGCTTGCCAACGAAGTCACGGAGGCGTTTCTGGACGTTATCAGAGTACAGCGTGTCTTCACGTTTGCCAACAAAATCACGTAGCCGTTTCTGGACGTCAGAAGAGTATGACATATCTTCCCGTTTACCTACAAAGTCACGGAGACGCTTCTGAACGTCAGCAGAGTATGACATATCTTCACGTTTACCAACAAAATCACGTAGACGTTTCTGAACATCAGCAACGTATGGCTCAAAGTCTCGTTTGCCAACGAAGTCCCGGAGACGCTTTTGGACACCAGCAAGACTGTATGGTACATACCCACGTTTGCCAACAAAATCTCGAAGACGTTTTTGCATATCGGACATAACTTGACGCTTGCCGACGAAATCTCGGAGACGTTTTTGCATGTCGAAAGGGTAGCCAACACTTTCTCGTTTGCCGACAAAGTCACGCACTCTCTTTGCCATCTCGGTGTCGCTGTCTCGCTTGCCCACAAAGTCACGCAGTCGCTTTTCATAGGCGTTGCGTTTTCCGACGAAATCTCGCAGACGTTTGTCGACCGACCTTTTGGACACAGAACTGTTTGCTCTCTTTACCACAGACTCAGCTTCGTCTGTCACACTTTTTCCGGCCCTGTCAGAAAGACTCTCACCGCTCTTCCCGCCTTGCTGAACAGAATCTCTCTTTCCCACAAAATCCCGCAGTCGTTTTTGTTTGGCGTCCTCGGGGGTCCGCTGGTTAACCAACTGTCCAAAGCCGGACTGTTTTTCGAGATCACCGGTTGATTCCAAGCTGGTCAGCCCCCTCTTGCTGACGGAGTTCCGTAAAGATCCGTCCGAGGAGGCGTCGTGGTCAGAGTTTAGGTCCTTTTTTGAACGGGAGTCGGTGGGTGCATCCTGAAGCTTGGCTGGTTTGGTGCTGGCGATGGCTGAGGCAGGGGGAGACAGCAGGAAGCAGAGTAGCGACAGGGAGAACAGGGCGAAAACGTCTTTCCTCTTCACACACTCCATCCCACCTGTGTTCACTGTTCTCTTTTTGTCACAATCAAATGTCTTGGCTGTTGTTGAGAAAACAAACAAAAAATCTTGAAAGGCCGAAAAGCTTTTCGAAAAGTCTTCCAATGTTTCCGAGTAACGTGTTGCTTGAATGATATGGCAAAGTATCTGGTGAGTTTTCAAGAAGAAAACTGTACAAAGTTGTGAACTGTATTTGAGAGACTAATTTTGTTGAACACTTCTGTAATAGATAGTTTATGGTTTGGTTTGTCTTTGGTTTAAAAAACAAACAACGTTTTTTTCAGCGAAGTGTAGATTGTTTTGCAAGGAAGAAGAAGAATCAAAATGTTCTGGAGCGAGTTTTTGTGTTTGATTTTTTTTTTCCCCCCGCAAAGAGAAATCCAGCACCCTGAGCTGACTTAAGGCAAAGGAGCAACGGGGTCCACTGAGTCTTTCCTCTGACCACTGTCCTGCTCCTACTCTTCCTCTTCCTTTTCTACCTGTGAGACTGAGGAGGAGGGGGCGGGGGGTGGGGGGGGGAACTTGCCGCAAGGTGTCCGTTCACTTCTAGAACCACGTGCCTGTCCCGCCCGTCTGTCTCTCTCCGTCTTCCCCCTCTCCTTCTCTCTCCTTCTCTCTCTCTCTCTCACTCACGCACTGTAGGGTGAGATGGACCCGCGCGGCCGCCGTAGCCTTCAGCAGAGCTAAACGGGGCTTGGCAGGTAGCTTCGCGGAGTGGTGTGGCGCGGAGTGCTGGTTGACGCCGACGGACGGACAGTTCACGCTCCCAGCATGGTCCGTGTGTGTTGCCGGTGCCCGCAAAGTTCCTCCTCCTCTGCTCGCTGCGTCTGGTTGTCAGGGCTGCAAGGGCGGCGGACGGCAAGTTTTATAGGGCTGACCACTCCCACACAACCCCCAACATACTGCGCCCGAGACGGTTAGAGGGCTGGCTAAAAAGGGGTGTTGTGGTTGTGTTGTGTCGTGTTGCGTTGCGTCGTCGCGTCGCACGTGCATGTACACACACACACACACACACACACACACACACACACATACACTTACGCACGTACGCAAGGGTTCGCGCGCGAGCGCGCACACACGGTCTGAAACAGGCATGCATGTACGTCCGAAGGCTCACACGCATTCACGTATCAGTACGCGCCAGCTAACACACACACACACACACACACACAAGGAGGGAAGCTCACACTCGCAGCGGTTTTTTGGCAACTTATGACATACGTGATTTTCTTTGTGCATGTGATCGCGCTGCACAAATGCCCTCGAGTGCATCTGATTCTTGTCCAGAAGAGCGTGTTTCTCTCTCTCTCTCTTTTTTAGTGTAAAGATAGGGCCATAAATTTCAACATATCATCTTATGTATCCCTTTTGAGAGATGATGAAGGGATATGGACAGTGTACACCAATCAGTTATTTACGACTTAGTTTTCATTAAGTGTAAACAAAAATCCGTCGCAAACGAAAAGATTACATGTGTTCACGAGGCAAAGAAAAAGCAAAATGTTACCTGCGGAAAATATTGCTGTTTCCATAATATACTTATTTACCTTCTCGTTTTCCATGTTTTGTTGTGTTTTTTTGTTGTTGTTGTTGTCTTTTTCTCGAATGAAGACAATCTATTTATCTGGACATCAGTGTTTTAGGAAAGAAAAATCCTAATACTGATATCAATGAATTATCCATCTACACATAAACACGTTAGAGAAATCTGGATATTGATAGAATGTCAATAACTCTGTTCGCTGTTCTCCACATTATTCTTTTATTTCATGTATTGATATATATCATTTATTTATTTGTTGGTTTATTCATTTATTCATTCTTCTATTCATTTATTTATTTGTTTCTGTATCTCTCTCTCTCTCATTCTTTCTCTCTCTCTCTGTCTCTGTCTGTCTATCTACCGATCTCTCTCTCTCTCTTTCTCTCTGTCTCTGTCTGCCTATCTACTGATCTCTCTCTCTCTATCTATCTATCTATTGATCTCTATCTATATGTCTGTCTGCCTATCTGTCTGTCTATTCATTGATCAATCGATCGATCTTTCTCTCTCGCTCTCTCTCTCTCTCTACCCATATGTATGTCCGCCTATCTGTCTGTCTGTCTATTCTCTCGATCTCTATTTTTCTGCCTGCCTATCTGTCTGTCTGTTCATTGATTGATTTTACTTCATTTTTGGAGGGACTGTCCTCTTTCTTCTATTCTTTTTGGATGTTGGGGGTGGTGTGGTTTTTCGTGTCTGTTTTTACATGTTTCTTTTTGGCAAAGTGAAGCTTGTCACCGCTGGTTTCCACATCTCAGTTCCTGTGGGTTTGGTTTTGTCAGCTGCCCTCACTGTCCACTCCACTGCTGTTACGATGACGACACTTTCCTTTGCATGTGATGTTGTTTCACTTCAAAATGAAAAGGGGGGAAGAGTGGTGTGCGTGCGTGTTTGTATGCGTGTTTGTGTGTGTGCGTGTGTGTGTGTGTGTGTGTGTGTGTGTGTGTGTGTGTGTGTGTGTGTGTGTGTGTGTGTGTGTGTGTGTGTTGTCGTGTAAACTTACGATTACGCTTTACAAGAAGTGTAGTTGATTTCTGTTGCTCATGATTTCTTCTCTCTCTCTCTCTCTTGCTTGTGCTTTCTTGTTAGCGTTATGTAGATTTGTATGCTGCGTTATATCGAACTGTTCATAAAACAAGAATAAATAAACAAATAAAAGAAAAGTAAAAAGAAAATGTATATAGATAGAACGAAAGGTAACCTAAAAGAATGAGCATTGTACCTATATATATGAAATCAGCATTTGTTTTCTCACTGTAAATGTTCTGGGTTAAACCTTCAGCTAATTACACTAATTACACAACAAAGGTCTTATACAATGTTGCTGAGCAGCATACGAATAAGCTTTCTACTTTGGGGCGATATAAAGGAACAGTTGGTTGATATTTCAAATAAAACAGACTATAGTTTTCTTGATCAATAAGATGTATTAGATATGATTGATATCTCCTTAAAGAGACCTCTTAAATAGACATTACTATTGTTGGGAAGAGGGGAATACAAAACTCTCACCCACCTTAACGGACATAGCTATATTTATATATATATATATATATATATATATATATATATATATATATATATATATATATATATATATTGTTTTGAGAAAAAAAAGTTTATAAAATTTTGCACCACAGACTCTTTGTATCGTTGATCACTTGTGTATCTGTTTTTATCTGTAAACACTGTACATGAATGTACAGTTCTCATGGCAAGATCGCATTCAATATTTCTTGAGGAGAGCGCGCATTCTGAAACGTCTTAACATTATGTGGTATTATTAACAATGGCACGGTGTGCAGTGTAATGAACACACACACCAAACAAACAGATCGTTTCATTTATTTATTCATAGTCTGTTCATCAGAGATGATGATATTAGACTGAAACAACCAGATAAATAGTTTCAGTAGCTCAAGGAGGCGTCACTGCGTTCGGACAAATCCATATACGCTACAGCACATCTGCCAAGCAGATGCCCGACCAGCAGCGTAACCCAACGCGCTTAGTCAGGCCTTGAGAAAAAAAACAAAACAAAACAAACAAACTAGATAAATAAAGAAGATGTACCAGAATTCCCGAAACAATAAATATTAATGTTGCCAAAAAAAAAAAAACTGCTTGCAGTGTTTGAGAACACACACCACGTTTGGATTTATCCCCCTTGACTGATGAGTCTGGGGAAATGAGATGAGTTTGACGTGAATTCATTTGAGGTGCTTTCACTACTTCTCGTGTGGTTTTAAGTGGTTTTTATTGATGTTACATAAGTTTACTGTTGGACCAACAGCAAAGTGTCAGCTGTATTATCAATGGATTCTCCACTGCAGTGGGAAATCATTTACAGCTTAGTCTTTTGTGAAGGACTATATCTCTCAAACTAGGAGGCAAAATTGCACTGGCTCTTAGTGCTGCAGCCTTGGGGGCCAGTTGGCCTTTGAGAACCACCCAAAGGCCGACTGTCCTAAAACCCTCTTGGCCGAGAAAGTGGGGATGTAATTTGGGCAAGACACTCCCCCACTGTGATAAAATTCTAGCCCTGCTAGTCGAGACAGCAGTTGTCTCCTCTGCTGTTCTGATGGTCATAGTCGGACACGGCTATCAGACATAGAACTGATGTTAATGAGCTCAGTCTTTTCTCAGTATCAGTATCAGTAGCTCAAGGAGGCGTCACTGCGTTCGGACAAGTCCATATACGCTACACCACATCTGCCAAGCAGATGCCTGACCAGCAGCGTAACCCAACGTGTCAGCAGAATTTGCCCAGTTCGTGAATCCACGACTGTGAAAATTGAGAACGAAAGCATAGTGCTATCATCTGGTGTCAGCCCTTCAAAGACAAGAACGTTCGTCAACAGAAGTCGAATGGGTTAACGTTTATGAGGGGGGCATTGTCAGGGTGGGTTGTTTTATTTTTTCTGTATCTTGTTTTGTCATGAAGTTATACCAGTACTGTGAGAGTTTCTAAAGAAAAAAAAAAAGGGGGGGGGGGGGGGGGGAAGCAAGTTACATTGTCTGCGATGAGCAAAATGTTTGATTTGAGAAGGATGTTCATATTTATTGTTATATTCAAACATTCATTCTTTGTTTCTTTCTTTTCTATCTTTCGTCCCTTTGTTTTTCTTTCTTTTGCCTACTTCACAGCAGAATTTGCCCAGTTCAGTTCAGTTTCAGTTTCAGTAGCTCAAGGAGGCGTCACTGCGTTTGGACAAATCCATATACGCTACACCATATCTGCCAAGCAGATGCCTGACCAGCAGCGTAACCCAACGCGCTTAGTCAGGCCTTGAAAAAAAAAGGTGAATAAATAATAGATAAGCTTACATAAATAAATAAATAATAATTATAATATAGAAAAAGGTAGTAGCCCCAGTTCGTGAATCCATAACACAGTTCGACTGTGAAAATTGAGAACGAAAGCATTGTGCTCTCATCTGGTGTATGAATTACAGAAAGAAAGGATAAAACAACGAAGGCAGCTGTCATATTGCAAGCATTTTAATTAACGGGTTGCAATGAAATGATGGTAATAATTGGAAAGTTTTCTTTCGCCGTGCAAGTCGAATGCGTTTGCGTGGAAAGCAGATCAGTTTCAATCTGCGAGACGTATTTGGTTTCGCCTATACAAAGAAGGTTTGTTTCCATTTAGCAATGTTTCTTTGTTTGTTTTGCCCTAGAATTGAGTTTGTATTCATAGTGACAAACATCTACATGCAGGGATTTTTGTTATTTTAATCAGAAGTATTCTTAAGGCATAGGTCTCTGATGCTGACTTTCAAAATTGATTTTGAAATGATAACTGAGGGGAAAAAAAAAGGGGAAGAGAACAAAGCACCGGTGATTTGGGGCATTGTGTTACAGAAAGGACATGTTGTACGCTTCTTCTTCTTCTTCTTCTTCTTCTTCTTCTTCTTCTTCTTCTTTTCGGACAGTTTCAGTTTCAGTAGCTCAAGGAGGCGTCGCTGCGTTCGGACAAAGCCATATACGCTACACCACATCTGCCAAGCAGCTGCCTGACCAGCAGCGTAACCCAACGCGCTTAGTCAGGCCTTGAGAAAAAAAAGGGTGAATAAATAATAGATAAGCTTACATAAAGAAATAAATAAATAATAATTATAATATAGAAAAAGATAGTGGTAATAATAATAAAATAACAATAATATATAAATAAATAAATAAATAAGACAACAATGATGATAAATAAGCAAATAAATGTAAAACATGAAGACACACATTCACACATACACCCACACATGCATAACAGATATGCACCAAACATGCAGTTTCACAGATATGAAAGCACAGTCAAATACATATAAACGTACATGAGCTCCAACACAAACACACACACACACACACACACACACACACACACACACACACACACACCACACATTACCCTGCACCTCCTCTACCCCCCTCCTCCACACACTCATTCCTAGTCTACGTATCGCAGCTTCCACGGCACACACACACACACACACACACACACACACTCACTCACAGAGATGAACACTTACTTGTACAAGCACACACACATACGCCCATATCTCCCACCCCCAACCCCACACACATATATACAAAGATATATGTATATACGTTCCAATATCCTGTTGCTCCCACAGTGTAGGCATGCATGCACTCACATACCTCATCCTCTACCCCACCTCCCCCCCCACACACACACACACACACACACACGCGCGCGCGCGCGCGCGCGCGCGCACGCACGTGCACAGAACTCTCTTGACACTTGTGTACACACACTCTCGCGCATGCACAAATGCACTCAAAAGCACAGACCCACACATACACACAAACACACACATACACACACGCACAGACGCTGCTACTGATTGGCCGTAAGAGGGATGGGAAAAGATCTCTGATGCCAAGAACGTGGCGTCTAGTGTGTTGCTCAGTCTATTGTATTTGGAAAAGCCCACAGAGACTCTGTTCCGTGTTGAAGAAATTTGCTCAATGTTGGTTTGGAAATGATGCCGATATTTGTTTGATTTGCAAAGCATCGTGCTCTACCTTTCATGTTAGACTTGCGGCCGCTCCCTCTCTCTGCTTTTATTTCTTTGAGGCGATCGATGGTGTGATGGCCTTGTACCTGTTCTTTTTGATATTCTTTGACTTTTCTGTGGATTTCCGATTTTCCTAGATGTAGGCTGCTCGTTGGTGTTGCGTTACCAGCAAGTCTGTCAGCTCGTTCATTTCCCTTAACACCTGCATGTCCCGGACAGGCTATGAGAAACATGAACCTGTTTCAGCATTTCTTTTTCTTAATTCTTCTTTTTCGGACAAGCTAGGAGAAACATAAATTTTATTTTTACTTCTCTTTTCCTTACTTCTTCTTTTTTGCTGTTCTTTTTGTTCTTGTAAGATCTTGTCCTTGTTCTTCATGTTCTTTTTCTTGTTCTTGTTCTCTTTTTTTTTTTCGTTCTTCTTCTT
Source organism: Babylonia areolata (assembly GCF_041734735.1). Taxonomy (NCBI): domain Eukaryota; kingdom Metazoa; phylum Mollusca; class Gastropoda; order Neogastropoda; family Buccinidae; genus Babylonia; species Babylonia areolata. The sequence continues at coordinate 25,377,468 of NC_134900.1, read as the reverse complement.
CTTCTTCTTCTTCTTCTTCTTCTTCTCAACCTCCTCCTTCACCTCTGGAAATGGACACTAAGTGACATGAAGGAGGAACAAGAAGTCTGTTCTGTAGGGGTAACTGCGGCAGTGAGAGAACAACAAATCACCAAGGTTTTGGGAATGGGAGAATCGCAGTTGAGTATTAACGAAATAACAAGAAAAAAAGAATATGATTCAGTATGTTACAGAGGTTGTGTGTATGCGTGTGTGTGTGTGTGTGTGTGTTAGAGAGAGAGTGTGAGAGAGAGAGAGAGTGTGTGTGTGAGAGAGAGAGAGAGTGAGAGAGAGAGAGTGTGTGTGTGTGTGTGTGAGAGAGAGAGAGAGAGAGAGAGAGAGAGAGAGAGAGAGAGAGAGAGAGAGAGAGAGAGAGAATGAATTCGAATAATTATTGTCATGTCATAAGCCAGTATCATGGTTCGTATACTGTTTTCTTCTTATCCCGTTCATTCATAACTGCGGTCTACTGTGACATGTTCCAAATGGAAATACTGTGCGTGTCATTTATCTGTCTATTTAGTTTTCTTGGAGCTGTGTTATCAATGGTTTCTCCAGTCAATGGGAAACCATTTACAGCTTAGTCTTTTGTGAAGGACTATGACTCTCAAACTAGGAGGCAAATTTGCACTGGCTCTTAGTGCTGCAGCATTATGGGCTCGCTGGCCTTTGGGAACCATCCCAACACCGACTGTCCTAAAACTCTCATGGCCGAGAGAGTGGGGATGTACTTGGGCAAGACACTCTCCACTATAATCAAATTCTAGCCCAAATAGTCGGAACAGCAGTTGCCTCCTCTGCTGTTCTGATGGTCATAGTCGGACACGACTGACTATCATATATATATATTTTTTTTTTTTCGTGGACGATGTCCTGCATTGAAGGTAGCCATCGCAGCGGCGTTGAGCTGTGTAAAACAATAGGTTCACATTATTGATGTAACATGCATTGGATATACATTGTATTTGACACATGAGTGTTCCTGACACAGTTCGTTTATTAGTTGTTTTTTCTTGTTAATTCAGTTCTTTTTGTTCATCTGTTTGTAAACCTCCATACACCGAAAAAGCGTCGGTGGGAAATTAAATGAAATCTTGAATCGTGAACGGTAAGCAAGGAGGGGCTTGTGCATGAATCGGAATTCCAACCAAAGAGTGGATTTCGTGCGAGAAAACAAAACAACCTTGTTGAATCATGAATCCTCTTTGTTGTCGCAGGATTAGAAAACCAAAGCTTAAAAATTGTTTTCCACGTAAAGTTAGTTCTTTGAAGCGTAATTTTTTTTTTCAATTGATTTTGTGCTGATTTTTTTTAAAATTGTTTTTGTCGTTAAATGTCGTTCTTAGTATACATTACCATGTTTACCCGAGCGATACTGTCAGTGTGAAAGATGCTTTGATTTGTCTCTGCACAAGATTCAGCGACATACAGATACTCATGTTATGATATTGTATGTTATGTTATGGTATGCTATGCTATGCTATGCTATGCTATGCCAGATTAGGTTAGGTTGGGTTATGTACACATTGTGTTCGCTCAGCCGACTCTCTTTCTCTGCAGCCGTTAAAGAGAGAGAGAGAGAGAAAGAGAGAGACAGACAGACAGAGAAAGAGAGACAGAGACAGACAGACAGACGGACAGACATAGTTACAGAGAGAGACAGACAGACAGACAGAGAGACAGAAAAGAGAGACAGAGACAGATATAGATACAGAGAGACAGAGAAAGAGAGACAGAAACAGACAGACAGAGAAAGAGAGACAGAGACAAACAGACAGACCAATACAGAGAGAGACAGAGACAGACAGACAGAGAAAGAGAGACAGAAACAGACAGACAGATAGATATATGGATAGAGACAGACAGACAGAGAAAGAAAGAGAGACAAAGGCAGACAGACAGACAGAGACAGACAGACATAGACACACATATAGAGATAGAGACAGACAGACAGACATTGATAGATAGACAGACAGAGAAAGAGAGACAGAGACAGACGGACATAGACACATAGAGAAAGAGACAGACAGACAGACATAGATAGATAGAGAGACAACAGAGACTGACAGACAGACAGACATAGACACACACAGAGAGATAGAGACAGACAGAAAGAGAAAAAGAGACAGACAGACATAGATAGAGAGACAGACAGACAGACAAAGAGAGACAGACAGACAGAGACACACAGACAGAGACACACAGAGAGAGATAGAGACAGACAGACAGAGAAAGAGAAACAGACAGACAGACATAGATAAAGAGAGAGAGAGACAGACAGAGAGAGACAGAGACAGACAGACATAGACACACACACACACACACACACACACACACACACACAGACACACACACAAAGATAGAGACAGACAGACAGACAGACATAGAGAGAGACAGACAGAGAAAGAGAGACAGACAGACAGACACACACACACACACACACACACACACACACACACACAGATAGAGACAGACAGATAGACAGAGAAAGACAGACAGACAGAAATGACTCGTGGCACAAAACCAGCCCGTGAATCTGGAAGTCTGCTAGCAGGCCCTGTATCGGCGCTCTGCACATGCCACTCCGGTACTGTACTTGTCAATCAGAGGGGACCTAATCCCTTCCCATGTAACCCGATCCCTTTGATGACACAAACTATGTAACGTGCGATGTTACTCTATCCTCTGCATGTCCCTTGCTTGGCAAGCGTACGTGTGTATGTAAAATATGCATCGCGGATTAGCGAAAGTTCGACTGTGCTCGACCTTTTGAATCGGTGAGCTTGAGTTTTGCTGATTTTAGCACTGTCCGTGTATATTTATCAGTTACGTTGTCTCAAAAGTCGAGAATTTTTTTTTGTTTATTTGTTTGTTTGTTTGGTGTTCTGCCTATGACAACATTCTCTCTACCCCTCCCCCCATAATTACCATGAACACACACACACACACACACACACACACACACACACACACACACACACACACACACACACACACACACACACACACAGAGAGAGAGAGAGAGCAACAACAACAGCAACAACAACAACAACAACAACAACAACAACACACACACACACACACACACACACACACACACACACACACACACACACACAAAAAAGAAAAAAAAGAACACGCCCATTAACAGGTATTACCACAGACACTGAATATGACAATATTCAATTTAATAGATACTTATGTTTCAGATATCAATGATGCGATGTGTTGTTTGTTTTACTTTGTTTTACCATTGAGTTAAAGAACAGAAATAAACAGAAGAACTATAAAAGAGGGAGAGCACAAAGTAGCAAGCAGGCAGAACTGAGAAAGTTTGACATTTGACACAACGCGTGAACAGACAGCCCTGAGAAGGGAAGACATTGAAATCTTCATGCAAAGGCAGCGCTGTTGAATCTCTCTCTGTGTGTCTGACGGACTGATTGTCTCCCTTGCATTCTGCCGCTCTGTCTTTGCCTGTCTCTTTCTCAGTACGTCGATCTGTGTGTGTGTGTGTCTGTCTGTCTGTCTGTCTGTGTCTTTGCCCTCTGCTCTCTCTCTCTTTCTCTCTCTCACCCGCCTCTCTCTCTCTCTCTTTCTCTCTCCTTGCTAAAAGCCAGATGTTGTCATGTTCATACCCCTTCGTATGGGGGCTTTGGCCTTAATGAGGAAATTCCAATTTCCATTCTGTCTTTCTCTCTCAGTGTCTACTTCTTTCCGCTAGCCATTTACTTGTATAAAGCCTTAAAGATTAGAAATACAATATGCAGTTGAGTGCGTGCTAGTTTTCCGCTTTTTTTGTTATTGTGTGTGAATAAGGCTAAATGCAGATAATGACTGTGTTTGTTTGATTTTTTCTCATTTTCAGGTTACAACTGTGTTATGTTACATATCTCTATATATTACCTCTGTAATGTTTGTTTACAGCAACCCTTCATGAGAGGCCATGGCCTATATTGAATAAAACATCCGTATCCGTATCCGTATCCGTATCTTCTCAGTGTCTGTCTTCCTGTTTCGGTCTGGTTGTCTGTTCTTCCATGTAGCCCTGTCACCCTCTTTTCTTCCCAGCCTCATTTTTCTCCTATATTCTCCGCTTCCTTTCTCTCTCTCTCTCTCTCTCTCTCTCTCTCTCTCTCTCTCTCTCTCTCACTCTCTCTCTCTCTTCCCTTCCTTCCATCTCTGCCTCTGAGGCGGACAGAAGTCGTGGGACGTGGAAGCAAAAGGTTGTTGTTTTATTTGCGTCTGAGACCTTTGCTTTGGTTTTGGTTTAGAAAAGCAGCAGAAAGGGGTGATGATAAAGGAAAGGAGGGACAGAGCTGAGCGAGGTTAAAGGAGGGGTCCCCCCCTTCCCCTCCCCATGCGCACGCACACACACACACACACACACACACAAGCACATACAGTATCACAGACACACAGACAGATACACAACACACACACACACACACACACACACACACACACACACACTGCACACTCCTCTCTCTCTCTCTCTCTCTCTCTCTCTCAGTCACATACAACAACACGACACAAACACGCGCGGTGGGACGTCCGCCCCCAAGATGATTGGCAAGCCTCGCTTTTCCAGTGCAAGGGAGGGAGGAGGGACAGGGGAGGGGATGGAGGGGGGAGGAGGAGGCGAGCGCACGAGCCACTCGTATCAATCACGTGGGCAGATGAGGGGGCGGCGGCGGCGGCGGCCTCTGACTGCCAGTCGATCGCGTGAGCAGATTCGATCTGCATCTGGAAGCCAGTCGACTGGGCCGCACGGTATTATAGTATAGTGTCCAGCGTGGTCCTTCCCACCCCCTCACGAGCGAGCCAGCGAGCAGCGACGACAGTCTTGAATTCGACACCTTTTTTTTCTTTTTTTTCTGATGGATGGTGAAATGATTTCCTCTTGTGCCTCACTTCCCCTGCGTCGCCCCCCCACCCTCACTAACCCACCTCATCCCCGATACCTCTCTCTCTACCGAGAAATTGGTATTTGATTTGTTATTCATTTTTTCTTTGTTTCTTTTTCTTTCTATTTCTGTCTTTCTTTTTTCTAGTTTCTTTCTTTCTTGGTTTTTTTCTTTCCTTTCTTTCTTTATTTTTTCCATCAGCATCATCATCATCACTTTTCTTCTTCTTTGAAAACAAAAGTGTTAGAATATTGTGGGGGAGGGTTTTTCTTCTTCATCTTCTTCGTCTTTTTCTTCTTCTTCTTCTTAGCCTTCTTCTTTCCTCGCACGCATGCACGCGCATGCACACACACACACACACATACATACATACACACATACACCCACACGCACACCCACAATACCACACACACACACACACACACACACACACACACACACACACACACACACACACACTACCACAGACAGACACACATAAACATACACATACACACACACATACACACACACACACACACACACACACACACACACACACACACACAATACTACAGACAGACACACAGACACATAGAAACACACACACACACACACACACACACACACACACACACACACATACACACACACACCACACACTCCTCTCTATCTCTTTCTCTCTCTCTGTGTCTCTCTGTCTCTGTCTCTGTCTGTCTCTCTCTTTGTCTCTCTCTGTCTCTGTCTCTGTCTCTCTGTCTCTGTCTCTGTCTCTCTCTCTCTCTCTCTCTCTCTCTCTCTCTCTCTCTCAGTCACATACGATGACACCCCACAAACACGCGCGGTGGGACGTCCGCGCCCATGACGTAGGATGATTGGCAAGCCTCGCTTTTTCTAGTGCAAGGGAGGGAGGAGGGACAGGGGAGGGGATGGGGGGGGGGGGCGGAGGAGGCGAGCGCACGAGCCACTCGTATCAATCACGTGGGCAGATGAGGGGGCGGCGGCGGCGGCGGCGGCGGCCTCTGACTGCCAGTCGATCGCGTGAGCAGATTCGATCTGCATCTGGAAGCCAGTCGACTGGGCTGCACGGTACTATAGTATAGTGTCCAGCGTGGTCCTTCCCACCCCCTCACGAGCGAGCCAGTGAGCAGCGACGACAGTCTTGAATTCGACACTTTTTCTTTTTTTCTTTTTTTTTCTGATGGATGGTGAAATGACTTCCTCTTGTGCCTCACTTTCTCTGCATCGCCCCCCCCCTCCTCCCCCACCCTCACTAACCCACCTCATCCCCAATACCTCTCTCTCTCTCTCTACTGAGAAATTGGTATTTGATTTGTTATTCACTTTTTCTTTGTTTCTTTTTCTATTTTTCTTTCTATTTCTTTTTTCCTGTTTCTTTGTTTCTTTTTTCTATCTTTCTATTTCTTTTATTTCTCCTTTTTTTGTTTCTTTCTTTCTTAGTTTCTTTTCTATTCTTTTCTTTCTTTCTTTCTTTTTTCCATCAGCATCATCGGCATCACTTTTCTTCTTCTTCTTCTTCTTCTTTGAAAACAAAAGTGTTAGAATATTGTGGGGGGGGGTTCTTTTTCTTTCCTCCTTCCTTCCTTTGTTTAGTTCTTTCTGTCTTTCTCTCTTTCTTTCTTTTTTCCTTTCGTTCTTTTTTTTTCTTTCTTCCTTTCGTTCTTCCTTTCATTCTTTCTTTCTTTCCTCCTTTCTTCCTTTTCCTTTTTCCTCCTTTCTTCCTTTTCTTTCTTTCCTCCTTTCTTCCTTTCGTTCTTTCTTTGTCTTTCTTCCTTTTGGTCTTCCTTTCTTTCTTCCTTTCGTTCTTTCTTTCTCTTTCCTCCTTTCTTCCTTTTGTTCTTTCCTCCTTTCTTCATTTCGTTCTTTCTTTCTTTCTTTTTTCTTTCGTTCTTTATTTCTTCTTTCTTTCTTTCTTTCTTTCTTTCTGTATTTCTTCCTTTCGTTCTTTATTTCTTTCTTTCCTTCTTTCTTCCTTTCATTCTTTCTTTCTGTCTTTCTTCCTTTCGTTCTTTCTTTTTTCCTTTCATTCTTTCTTTCTGTCTTTCTTCCTTTCGTTCTTTCTTTTTTCCTTTCATTCTTTCTTTCTGTCTTTCTTCCTTTCGTTCTTTCTTTTTTCCTTTCATTCTTTCTTTCTGTCTTTCTTCCTTTCGTTCTTTCTTTTTTCCTTTCATTCTTTCTTTCTGTCTTTCTTCCTTTCGTTCTTTCTTTTTTCCTTTCATTCTTTCTTTCTGTCTTTCTTCCTTTCGTTCTTTATTTCTTTCTTTCGTTCTTTCTTCCTTTTCTTCTTTCCTTCTTTCTTCCTTTCATTCTTTCTTTCTGTCTTCCTTCCTTTCTTTCTTTCTTTCCTCCTTTCTTCCTTTCGTTCTTCCTTTCGTTCTTTCGTTCGTTCTTTCTTCCTTCCTTTCTTTCTTTCTTTCCTCCTATCTTCCTTTTGTTCTTTCTTTCTTTCTTCCCTTCTTTCTCTCTTTCGTTCTTTATTTCTTCCTTTCTTTATCTCTTTCTTTCTGTCTTTCTTCCTTTCGTTCTTTTTTTCTGTCTTTCTTCCTTTCGTTCTTTCTTTTTTCCTTTCGTTCTTTCTTTCCTTCTTTCGTTCTTTCTTTCTGTCTTACAACGAAAGTATTTATTAGAATAGAGAGGGGCAGGGTATGGAGGAGGGCCAACGTTTCCTGATCAAGAACATGTGTGGGCATTCTTCCTGGAAAATAACAACAACTAATTATGAAGACAAAATAACTATATAATAATAATAATAATAATAATAATAATAATAATAAATGAAACGTAAAAAAGAGAAAGCGAAAGAGGGAAATAAGACGGAGATAGCTACAGGAAAGACGGGGAGAGCGAAAGAGAGAGAGGTGTGTGTGTGGGGGGGGGAATTCCATTCTTACCGATGTTTTTGAACTAATATCTCAGGCATCCCATATTGGACATGCAGTAGACTGTTTCGCAATACGTGCAGTACGCTCTGTGTGTGTGTGTGTGTGTGTGTGTGTGTGTGTGTGTGTGTGTGTGTGTGCGTGCGTGTGTGTGTGTGTGTGTGTGTGTTAGAAGAAAGGAGTAGGGCGTGAGAGAAAGAGAGAGAGAGAGGGGGGGGGGGGGGGCGCGGGGGGCTCAGGGTGGTAGAGGAAGGCGAAACAGAACGACGAGCGAAATTCTCACGGCGTCGGCTCAATCAAAGACGAGGCGAAGGTATAGCTTGCAGTGCAAATGGGGGGAGGGGAGCTGTCTTTCGGCCGGGCTAATCGAGCGGCTGCAGGACTAAGTTAATTTTTGGTCAGCGTGGAGAAAGGTCCTGCCTAACTCCACAAGGCAAAGTCCCAAAGAAGACGAAGGAACAGTCGTAACGCTTTCAGCAAACCCTATAGCGAGCGCCGCTGAGATCGCTCATGGATGGCACCCAGCCCAGCCCCGGGTGGTAGATACGTCTCATGGGTGGTGTCTCTCGAGCTTTGGTCTACTTTCTCCGAGACGCGACTGACGTCTGTCTGTTTATTGGGTGGTGTCTCTGGGAGTTCTCTGTCTGTCTGTCTGTCTCTCTGTCTCTGTCTCTGTCTCTCTCTCTCTTTATCAGTGGAGTGATGGCCCTAGAGGTAACGCGGCCGCATAGGAAATGAGAGAATCTGAGCGCGCTGGTTCGAATCACGGCTCAGCCGCCGATATTTTCTCACCCTCCACTAGACTTTGAGTGGTGGTCTGGACGCTTTTGTCATTCGGATGAGACGATAAACCGAGGTGCCGTGTGCTAGCATGCACTTAGCGCACGTAAAAGAACCCACGGCAACAAAAGGGTTGTTCCTGACAAAATTCTGTAGAAAGATTCACTTCAATAGGAAAAACAAAACTGCACGCAGGAATTTTTTTTTTTTTTTTTAATGGGTGGCGCTGTAGTGTAGCGACGCGCTCTCCCTCGGGAGAGCAGCCCGGATTTCACGCAGAGAAATCTGTAGTGAGAAAAAGAGAAATACAAATACAAATCTTTCTAACTCTCATGTCATTCTCACTCACGTTATACCATTTTCATGTCCCAGAGCTAGGTGAATAAAAAACCGAATGTTGGTTGCTTGTCTCATTCCCTTGGTTAACTCACTCAGTACGGCCAGTCCTCTCTTCTCCTCTAGACAGACCCCTCGGATGTCCAGTGGGTGTCTGAATGACCCAACCTTTAGCTTCCGTCGTCAGAATTGTGGTATTCTTTGTCAACATTCACCTCTTCAATATAAGAGCATTCCGCTTGCAATATTTTGATGATGGTAATTGGGATGAAACGCTGTTAACGTCGTCTCTTTCGCCGTTCGTATGGAGAGAGTTAAAACAAAGGTTCGCTTCGTGTCGTTTATTTCGTTTCTTTCGTAAGCTGTCGACTTCTCCTATCCAAGTTTGTATTTCTATTTCTTTTTATCACAACAGATTTCTCTGTGTGAAATTCGGGCTGCTCTCCCCAGGGAGAGCGCGTCGCTACACTACAGCACCACCCTTTTTTTTTCTTTCTTTTTTTTTTCCTGCGTGCAGTTTTATTTGTTTTTCCTACCGAAGTGCATCTTTCTACAGAATTTTGCCAGGAACAACCTTTTTGTTGCCGTGGGTTGTTTTACGTGCGCTAAGCGCATGCTGCACATAGGACCTCGGCTTATCGTCTCATCCGAATGACAAGCGTCCAGACCACTACTCAAGGTCTAGTGGAGGGGGAGAAAATGTCGGCGGCTGAGCCGTGATTCGAACCAGCGTGCTCAAATTCTCTCGCTTCCCAGGCGGACGCGTAAACCCCAGGCCATCACTCTACTTGGAAACAGAATAACTCTCTTCTTTTAGCCGGGCTAGAATGATAACAAACATCTTCTTTTCTTAGCTGAAAAAAAAAACCCATCAACTTTACTTGAATAATGATGTATGATACAGGGATGTGTCTGATAAATGGTGTACAACCATCTACCTGAAGATCTAGTCATCAACTCCATCCACATGTAATATGCGGCTTCTGTTCCAACGTGTGTGTGTGTGTGTGTGTGTGTGTGTGTGTGTGTGTGTGTGTGTGTGTGTGTGTGTGTGTGTGTGTGTGTGTGTGTGTGTGTGTGTGTGTGTGTGTGTGCGTGTGCAGTATGTGTGTTTTTAGATTGATATGCACTTGCATGTATCCTAATTTCTACTGTATCTGTGTTTGTGTATGATTTTCGATTTTCGATTCATGTTCGTAACTTGTTATGTACTACGCCCCCCAACCCCACCCCCACCCCCCCACACACCCCAATACCCCTTGTGACCCCGGTACACTTGGTAATAAAGACATATTCTATTCTATTCTGTTCTTTTATTCCACCGGTCTTGTCTTGCAACCCCCACCAGAATGAAGACAGCCCATGATCATACACTCTGCATCAAAATGTTGCCGTTGTTGTTCTTAGGGGGTGGGGTGGGGTGGGGTGGGGGGTTGTTGTTGTTTTTTCCTGACCAGCATTGCGTCAGTTGAAACATCAATAAAATCGGCACACATGTCAAAAACAACCAGCCAAACAAACAAACAAACAAACGCGAAAGAAAAAACACACCTGAATGGCTGGGTGATTATAGAAGAGAAAAGTGAAGATGTCTTTTGAAACAGGATCTTCACGGAAATGTTGTTGTTGTTGTTGTTGTTGTTTTTTGCCGTGGCCATACTGACATGAACTCCGCCTACGAATCCCAATGCTTTTCATGTTTTGGATTAATTCCCACCACCCACGGGGCCGCGTGTGTGTGTGTGTGTGAGTGCGTGCGTGTGTGTGTGTGTGTGTGTGTGTGTGTGTGTGTGTGTGTGTGCGTGCGTGTGTGCGTACGTGTGTGTGTGTGTGTGTGTGTGTGTGTGTGTGTGTGTGTGTGTGTGTGTAAGGGAGAGAGAAACTGAAAAACAGCGAGAAGGAGAATGTGAGAGAGTGATAAGGATTAGTGTGTGTGTGTGTGTGTGTGTGTGTGTGTGTGTGTGTGTGTGTGCGTGCGTGTGTGTGTGTGTGTGTGTGTGTGTGTGTGTGTGTGTGTGTGTGTGTGTGTGTGTGTGTGTGTAAAAGAGTGAGAGAATGAGAATGAGAGAGAGAGAGCGGAATATAAAAAGAGGGCTAGATATATATGTACACACATATATATATATATATATAGAGAGAGAGAGAGAGAGAGAGAGATTGAGATTGAGATTGAGATGGTTTATTCATATAGACCACAGCCCCTTTGAAGGGGGATATACAGTAAAATGCTAAAGTCATACATTCAAAAGTCTTCATGATGTAACATATACATTTCTCCTTTTGAGTGCTTTATACAGATATAGAACGAACTCCTTGACAGTCTTTTCATTTGTTGATGACATTAACATGATAAGTCTAAACAAGCAAGGGTGTTGACAGTATTTAAGTGGAATCAATTGTTCTCTAAGATCTCTTAATACTGGGCAACACAGCACAAAGTGAACTTCATCTTCTTTAGATTCTTGACACATTGGACAAAACAAATTTTGGGCACATGATTTTCGATATCGATAATAATGCGTACATATTTCAGTAACACCTAATCTAAACCTTGCCAAAGTATATTTCAGATGTCTATCAAGTCTCATTGACAAATAAACTGGCATATTATAAGGTATATGACAAAACATTCGATACAAATCAAATCTGTCGCTATTCTGAATATGAGAGTTCCAATTTTGCCATCTACAATCAATTAATGTTCTACGAAATACATGAATAAAATTGCTGATATCTCCGACACTTTGGTTCAACCATACGAAACCAAAACCATACTCACAAAGTTTCATTCTCACATTAGACACCCAATTTCTCTTGCCTCTATTATCTAAATCTAATAGCATTCTATAAGCTTTATGGGGTAATCTGTGCTCTTCCATCTGAGTTATTTTCAGCCAATATTGAATACATTTAACAGTGGAAGTCAAAACTATGGGATATCTGGCTGTTTCTCCATACACTAAATCATTAGGTGTTTGTAATGACAATCCGAGCAATTTCTTTAAAGCATATAGGTGTATTTTTTCACAGTATACAGCAGCAGAATCGAGACCCCATATTTCAGCTCCATATAGTACCATAGGTTGAATTTGTGAATCAAATAACTTTAAAAATAAAGTTGCAGAATCGTTGTTTAACAATGATAATTTCTTCATTTTCACAATAATGCATTTTTAGCTCTGCTAACGAGATCTTTACAAGCAAAGGCAAAACTTAAACGTGTCGAGAAATATAAACCTAAGTATTTATATATATTGACAACAGGCATTACATCTCCATTGTAAGTCCATCTTTCTCTTGATGCAAGGTACCCTCCCTTTCTAAATACAATTATATTGCTTTTTGCCATATTAACCTTTAATTGTAAAGAAAATGCAGCTCTTTGTAAACTATTTAGTTGAGTCTGTAATCCAATTACCGTTTCCGATATTAAAACAATATCATCAGCTAACAAAAGAATAAAGATTTCAAGAAAATTATCTGTAAACTTTGCACCATGCCTTCCACAACGTATAACTTCAAGAGCCAGCTCATTAATAAATAAAGAGAACAAAACGGGACTACAAACATCACCTTGCTTTACACCAGAAGTGCAATTAATATATTCTGTCAGAGCAGCGCCAGATCTCACTCTTGCCTTAACACACTCATACATACTCACAACACATTTATAAAGTTTTCCATGGATACCATTTTAAGCAAAATAGGCCACAGCAACGTTCTATTGACGGAATCAAACGCTTTCTCGAAATCAATAAATGCTACATATAATTTCCGATTTAGACAAAACTGTTTTTGAACAAATGCCATTAATGTGAACATGTGATCTATAGTGGAATAGTTTTTCTTGAACCCTGCTTGGAATTCACCTGTAATGTTATTATCACTCACCCATTCTTGCAGTCTCCTGTTAATCACAGCACTGTATAACTTACTACATACATTACACAATGAAATGCCTCTGTAGTTATTTGGGTTGTTTGCGTCACCTTTCTTATACAATGGAAGGACAATAGATTCTGACCAACTTTCGGGATAGATCCCTTTGTCAAATAAAGAATTGAAAAAGTTAACAAGAAAATCTAAAACTACATTAACCTGGCAGGCATTTTTAATCAACTCACCTATAATTCCATCTGGGCCAGAAGCCTTGCGAGATTTTACCTTTCTTAAAGCAAACAGAATCTCTTCTCTTGAAATAGGACGATTTAAATTTTCATCACCATACTCACCTATACTCTCATGTTCACTGTCCCTATTTTCCAGCTGACTATAAGAGTCAACGTTTCGTTCAAGCAACTCCCTAAAGTGCCGAAACCACGTTTCTAAGCTAATGTTATTCACAGGTTGAGTTCTTTTCCTTGAAATTTTGTGCACATAATCCCAGAATTCTTTTTGACTTTTTATAGACTGAAGTAATCCACTTAATAGGCCATCATTGTATTCCTTCTTTTTTCTTTTCAAAAGACGTTTGTATTCTTTCCTAGCTTTACAAAAGGACTCACGTGTTGGTTTGGACAGAGTACGACGGAATCTATTCAATAAATTTCTAACATTCCTTTTAGCAACTTTGCATTCCATGTCATACCAATCGCCTTCTTTTTCTTTCCTGCCAATACTCACCTGTTTCTTCATACATGTTGCTGCTTCTTTCAGGCTACAGTTAAATTCATGCAGTGCTTCATTAATATCTACATCAATTAAATTAATCGCCTTTTGCATACGGTCCTGCATTACATCAGAAAAAATCGCAGCACTAAATATATCAACATACACATCATTCCAAACAATTTTCTCAATCACACGACAGGCATTCATCACATGTGCGCTGTTTGGGTTGTTATTCGGGAAACTAATAAATAATACTAAAGGCATATGGTCTGATTCGATTCTCTCATATACACATAATTCACAGTTATCAGAAAGACTCAAAAATAAATCACATGACATTAAAAAATAATCATTAACGCTGCTTCCGCTATCAGATATGAACGTGTAGTGACCTTGACGATCACCCTGACACATACCATTTATAATGCACAAATTCAGAGCAGTACACATATTAAGCAATAACTTTCCATAATTGTTCAAAACATTATCTTCCGAGTTTCTGTTTACATTCAGTGGACCACTTTTATGTTGAACATCAAATGAAGACATGTTTTCCTCCAAATCACAAGAAATATTCGAAACTCTGCTGTTGAAATCACCACTAAGTAACACAAACACATCATCTTTTACATGAAGCAAACAATCACATAGAAAATTTTCTAATAAAGAAATTCCATTTTCCACATCAAAATAACTATAATAGGGTGAGCTTTCAGGCGGTATGTACACACACACATACATTACATCTCTCATTGTGCCCAACAATGATCTACTGATTATGAAAGCAATGAAAAGATCAGATTCAACATCAACTGTTTTAACGAACGAACAAATTGCATTCTTTACAAGGCAAACAAGGCCACCTGACCGCCTCCCGTGTAACGACAACTTGACTGCAGGTTTACAGTAAACAGTATATTCAGTAAACATAGGTGATTGAAAATATTCAACAAAAGTTTCCACAAAACATACAAAATCAAAACCAGAAACAAAAGAGATAAATTCATTGTCAGATATCTTCGAAATCAATCCATGTACGTTCCAATGAAGAAAAGAAAAAGGCTTCATTTTATTATCAAAGTTATCAAGATTATCACACAAATCATTTACAGTGGATAAAGTGTTTTCATGCTCATTTCCACTTGACCCAACAACCCCTGTGACATTTCTATTTTCAAACACTTCATACACAACTGAGTTTTCCTCCCAGCCCACGGACTTACGGTTTGTTTCACGTGCTGTCAACGCGAGGCACTGGGTCAACACAACCGGTGAAACCGGTGTCACAACAGCGTCAGCGCCCTCCACTGCTACGGACACATTTTCATGTGAATTTTTGGACCGGCCGAGTTCCTATCTCAGTTCCACCAGCGTGTCATCATCACCTACAGTGTAGCGCTTGCCGTCGACCAGCAGGTAGTTGTACACTAAGGTAGCACGCTTGCCGTCACTCTTTGCT